>NC_060147.1:56597826-56910326 GCF_021461385.2 Schistocerca piceifrons | reverse complement strand
CCTTACGCGATGTATACACACAAGTTCAGAAAAAATAGAACACCTTGAACCACTAGAGATAGGTCGTTCATTTTCACAGGACATGTACAGTATTATGTTCCGTAGAAATGATTAGCATGTCGGCCATATAAAGCACCAACTCAAGGCACAGTGTAGGGTGCTACTGCGTACAACCACAGATCCTGTGACCCATAGCCATACCCTTTCTGCAGAACACTTCCGTCGCCATTTTTCAGCAAGACAATGCGCGACCACGTGTTGCTGCACGAACACGTGCCTTCTTGGTGTTACAGGATGTCAGCCTTTTTCCCTGGTGTGCCGGATCACCAGACCCGACGGCAATCGAAAACGTGTGGGATATGGTGAAAGGAAGGTTGCACCACTGTGACCCAATGCCGACCACCGAAGATGAACTTCGAAACCAGGTGAATGCAGCATGGATGGCTGTACCACAGGACGCCATCCGCGCGTTTTACGCATCGATGCCATCCCGCATTGAACAAGTTATCAGGGTCTATGGCGGACTCTGTGCCTACTAGAAAAGAGGATACATGCTAAACCTAGGTGACGGAAATGCAAATCTATCCTGCATGACATATTAATGTACATGCCCTGTGACTATGAACGTCCTATCCCTGGTCATCCAAGTTGTTCTGTTTTTTTCTGTGCAGAAGTGTACGTTGGTGGCGGTATAAGATTCCCATTTGGGTCTCCGAAGCATCTCCGTAACACTTATGTGTTGTTCTAACAAATCTGTAACAAATCTAGTAGCCCGCCTCTGCATTGCTTCATTCATTCCGACCTGGTGCGGATCCCAAAGAATCGAGCAGTACTCAAGAATACGTCACACCAGCGTTCTGCCGGCCGATGTGACCGAGCGATTCTAGGCGCTTCAGTGTGGAACCTCGCGACTGTTACGGTCCTAGGTTCGAATCCTGCCTCGGGCATGGATGTGTGTCATGTCCTTAGGTCACCAGAATGAGATTTTCACTCTGCAGCGGAGTGTGCGCTGATATGAAACTTCCTGGCAGATTAAAACTGTGTGCCCGACAGAGACTCGAACTCGGGACCTTTGCCTTTCGCGGGTAAGTGCTCTACCATCTGAGCTACCGAAGCACTACTCACACCCGGTACTCACAGCTTTACTTCTGCCAGTATCTCGTCTCCTACCTTCCAAACTTTACAGAATCTCTCCTGCGAAGGAAGGTAGGAGACTAGATACTGGCAGAAGTAAAACTGTGAGTACCGGGCGTGAGTCGTGCTTCGGTAGCTCAGATGGTAGAGCACTTGCTCGCGAAAGGCAAAGGTCCCGAGTTCGAGTCTCGGTCGGGCACAAAGTTTTAATCTACCAGAAAGTTTCGTCCTTAGGTTAGTTAGGTTTAAGTAGTTCTAAGTTCTAGAGGACTGATGACCTCAGCAGTTAAGTCCCATAGTGCTCAGAGCAATGTTTTGAGCAGAGTAATCACGTAGACGTAGATGTCCGGAAGGGAAGAATTTGATTTAGTTATAAGCGGTTCCGTAAATGCAATAGTCGCAACGGAGAACAAGCTCGGGCCCAACGAAGAACAGAGAGAAATCTGCATAACATTACGGAGGCCGTCTAAGCGAAGCATTTATTGATTAATTTGCTGGTCATGAGGGTTAATGGAGGGTTGCAAGCTGCTCTTACGTGCGATGGGAGTTTCATCGAATTGATGAATGCAGACAGATATTAGTTTATGTGACTGTAGGTTTTCCCGCCGTAAACTATTGATGAAGGTTTCTCGGGCCTCCAGCCGGCTGGTAGCGTTGATATCTCGCGACGTTTCGGGAAGTGTCATACTACCCATCTACTGGCTTCGCGAGATATCAACGCTTATACCCGGCTGAAGACCCGAGAAACCTTCATCAACAGATATTAGTTTAATATTTTATTACAAAAAGAGCGCAAACGAGAATTTGCATAAATGCAAAGGAAATCAGGTTGTTATATCCGCTCATTCAGATATTACTGAACATAATTTTGCCGGAAGGAGAATGATCGATTCAGCAGTCTGCCCTCTCCTCAGTGGCGAAGAACAAGACGAATGGCGGGAAGAGGAATGAGGACTCTGATCGTTGTGACGAAATAGATACGCTACAGTTTTTAGAAGAGACGCACAGTACCGTAGACAAAACAGAGTAAGGGATAAATACTAGAATAAGTGAGTGCCACAGTGGCATCTCCATCAAAAACCAGGTAACTCACCTGATTATCCGTCACAGCAACACTGATTTAAGGAAAGAAAATAAAATAACTGCAAGGCTAAGAAGTTGCTTTGGAATTAGCAGGACGCAAGACCAACCGCTCGCCACGTGGTCGCATGTTTTAACGCCACGTGGTCGCATGTTTTAACACAAAAAAGACCGTTATTCCATTTCGCGAAGCTACAATCTACACTATTGGCCATTAACATTGCTACACCACGAAGATGACATGCTACAGACGCGAAATTTAAACGACAGGAAGAAGATGCAGCGATATGCAAATGATTAGCTTTTCAGAACATTCACACAAGGTTGGCGCCGGTGGCGACACCTACAACGTCCTGACATTAGGAAAGTTTCCAACCGATTTCTCATACACAAACAGCAGTTGACCGGCGTTGCCTGGTGAAACGTTGTTGTCATGCCTCGTGTAAGGAGGATAAATGCGTACCATCACGTTTCCGACTTTGATAAAGGTCGGATTGTAGTCTATCGCGATTGCGGTTTATCATATCGCGACATTGCTGCTCGCCTTGTTCGAGATCCGGTGACTGTAAGCAGAATATGGAATCGGTGGCTTCAGGAGGGTAATACGGAACGCCGTGCTGGATCCCAACGGCCTCGTATCACTAGCAGTCGATATGACAGGCATCTTATCCGCATGCATGGCTGTAACGGATCGTGCAGCCACGTCTCGATTCCTGAGTCAACAGATGGGGACGTTTGCAAGACGACAACCATCTGCACGAACAGTTCGACGACGTTTTCAGCAGCATGGACTATCAGCTCGGAGACCACGGCTGCGTTTACCCTTGACGCCGAATCACAGACCGGAGCGCCTGCGATGGTGTACTCAACGACGAACCTGGGTGCGCGAATGGCAAAACGTCATTTTTTCGGATGAATCCAGGTTCTGTTTACAGCATCATGATGGTCGCATCCGTGTCTGGCGTCATCGCGGTGTGCGCACATTGGAAGCGTGTATTTGTCATCGTCATACTGGCGTATCACCCGGCGTGATGGTATGGGGTGCCATTGGTTACTCGTCTCGGTCACCTCTTGTTCGCATTGACGGCATTTTGAACAGTGGACGTTACATTTCAGATGTTACGACCCGATCCCTCCGAAACCCTACAATTCAGCAGGATAATGCACGACCGCATGTTGCAGGTCCTGTACGGGCCTTTCTGGATACAGAAAATGTTCGACTGCTGCCCTGGCCAACACATTCTCTTGATCTCTCAACAGTTGATAACGTCTGGTCAATGGTGGCCGAGCAACTGGCTCGTCACAATACGCCAGTCACTACTCTCGATGAACTGTGGTATCGTGTTGAAGCTGCATGGGCAGCTGTACATGTACACGCCATCCAAGCTCTGTTTGTCTCAATGTCCAGGCGTATCGAGGCCGTTATCACGGCCACAGGTGATTGTTCTGGGTACTGATTTCTCAGGATATATGCACCCAAATTGCGTGAAAATGAAATCGCATGTCAGTTCTAGTATAATATGTTTGTCCAATGAATACCGTTTATCATCTGCATTTCTTCTTGGTGTAGCAATTTTAATGGCCGGTAATGTAGAAACTTAAACCCACACGCGTATCACGAGAAAAAGACTAGAGAAGAGATGCTGAAGGCGATACTGCAACTCTGAGGACGAGAAATTTTACCATGATATGGCTCATAGCTGACCCCCGGGTTCGTAAGAGACGAAGGACATACACAAAGTCCCACATTACTCACGAATTATCGAATTTGCGAAAGAAAACCTACGAGAAACGAAAAAGAACATAGGACTGTCTCATTAATAAGTCCCTAACGCTCTAAGTGCATTATAACCAACTAAGATCGCATTCACTGATTACACGCATGCTCACTGATATCAATATCGGCCGCTCAAGCTTCCACCAGCGAGCAGGAACAGGACAGAACTATCCGAGGTTCCAGGCCTCCAGAGGGTAGCTGGAAGCGTTGAGTAGTGAGAATTGGCGCGTCACTAACCCGGCCAATCAGAGCCAGGGGATTACCGCGAAACACGATGCCGTTATGGCTAGCCGCCCGAATACCGGAAAATGTGGTTGGTGACTCGTCGTAAGACGGTCAGTTTCGTCAGGGAGGCAACGTCGCAGTGATAAAAAGGAGTGAAAAATTAAGCTTCAGAATTTGTATTACATCTTGTCAGACTAGGAAGTGGGACAACTTTGGCCAGTACATAGCATTCAAATTGGTCCCACGTGATCCCTACAGCAACGATCGACGGGAGAAACGGAAGCCATCATGGTCACTCCATGGAGACTGTTAAATAGGGTTCGCAAAAGACAAAAATCATCCTGCTCCCATCCTCTGTTACCGACCAGCGTAATATTGCTATAGAAAATTGTCTAGCCATATAGGCATCCCACTGCAACTGTAAAAATTACGAAATAATTGCAAAAAGAATAAAATGTGGAAGGTGTGCATAGTGAATGAGAATGAAACACACGTCTTTCGTCACCTACTGGCAATAACGGCTAAAGCGATTGGCCACTTGCTAATCACACGACCCACCATCATAGATCGCTTCTCGCACTGCCTTGCACTTGGAACATGTCTAAGGCCTCATCCGTGACAAATGTTTACTTTAAAACTGTCAGTTAACCCCTACACAAAATATCAAACTTGACCGTTACTGGACATGGCTGAGTATTGGCGTCACAGTTCTATTAGGCATGAAAGGGAAGCAGTGGTCGGAAGGGAGTGAGACAGGGTTGTAGCCTCTCCACGATGTTATTTAATCAATCTGTATAGTGACAAGCAGTAAAGGAAACAAAAGAAAAATTCCGAGTAGGAATTAAAATCCATGGAGAAGAAAGAAAAACTTTGAGGTTGGCCGATGACATTGTAATTCTGTCAGAGACAGCAAAGGATTTAGAAGAGAAGCTGAAAGGAATGGACAGTGTCTTGAAAGGAGGATATAAGAATGAACATCAACAAAAGGAAATCGAGGATAATGGAATGTAGTCGAATTAAGTCAGGTGATGCTAATGGAATTAGATTAGGAAATCAGACACTTAAAGTAGTTAAGGAGTTTTGCTATTTGGGGAGCAAAATCAATGATGATGGTCGAAGCAGAGGGGATATAAAATGTAGACTGGCAATGGCAAGGAAAGCGTTTCTGAAGGAGAGAAATTTATTAACATCGAGTATAAATTTAACTGTTAAGAAGATGTTTCTGAAAGTATTTGTATGGAGAGTAGCCACGTATGGAAGTGAAACATGGACGATAAATAGTTTGGACAAGAAGAGAATAGAAGCTTTCTAAATGTGGTGCTACAGAAAAATGCTGAAGATTAGATGGGTAGATCACATAACTAATGAGGAGGTATTGAATAGAATTAGGGAGAAGAGGAGTTTGTGACACAACTTGACAAGGAGGAGGAACCGGTTGGTAGGACATGTTCTGAGGCATCAAGGGATCACCAATTTAGCGTTGGAGGGCAGCGTGGAGGGTAAAAATCGTAGAGAGAGAGACCAAGAGATGAATACACTAATCAGATTCAGAAGGATGTAGGTTGCAGTAGGTACTGGGAGACGAAGAAGCTTGCACAGGATAGAGCAGCATGGAGAGCTGCATCAAACCAGTCTCTGGACTGAAGACCACAACAACAAAAACAGTTCTATTGAAGCATCCATCCCCTTTAGTGTCATGCTGCAGTCTATTTGGTTCGCCTATTCAGTAAAGCTACTTTTGGTGCTGCGCTCTGTTTTCCCCTCCTCCACCCCCAGTCGGCCACTCGACACATCGCGAATCCCTTTGTGCCCCATCACACTTTTAGTCCCCGTCGGACGGGAACACTACGCCCGCGCAGTGGAGAGGCGGAAGACAGTCGCTGCGAGAAGAATTAATGGCGAAATCTAATTTGTTTCCAGTGATTCATGAAATGACCGCTAATAGCCGGACCGTACTGGAGGGTTCGATACCTTCGCTCCACCCCCTCTACCCCGCCCACTCAAAACCATCCCGCCGCTACCACCCACTTCTTTCCAGCAGCACATTCCCCTCTCCAGCACCAGAACATACACTGTGTCCCCTGATCTGATTGGGGGGGGGGGGAGGGGAGGGAGAGGATTGAGTGGGGGATAGTGAGAAGGCTGAGTCCGGCGCGGCGAGTGCTACAAAGCCTGGGGGGGGGGGGGGGGGGTGAAAGGGAAGGGAGAGTGGCACGAATCTAGTTAGAGATCTGGCACGAAGAACTGGACAGTGCAATTTGCTATCCACAATGTATACTTCTACAGCAGGCCACATCAGCGTAGATAGTGGTCGAAGAAGACTCTGTGGACCATGCAACTGTATTCTTGAACAGTGTTGCTAAACGTGGCCCACAGAATTTATTAAAAAATTATGAGTAGCCCATTAAATAATATCAGACCTACTACGAGGGTTGACTGAAAAGTAAAGCCTTCACCTTCGTACCGAGCGAGGTGGCGCAGTAGTTAGCACACTGGACTCGCATTCGGGAGGACGACGGTTCAATCCCGCGTCCGGCCATCCTGATTTAGGTTTTCCGTGATTTCGCTAAATCGTTTCAGGCAAATGCCGGGATGGTGTCTTTGAAAGGGCACGGCCGACTTCCTTCCCTAATCCGATGAGACCGATGACCTCGCTGTTTGGTCTCCTCCCCCATCAACCCAACCCATCCACCATCGTAACTCTTCAACAGTTGGCAGCATTGGTAAGCGGCAGGTACTGGCTTATTCCGTAGCCTTTTCTCTACAGCCCCAGTTGGCGGGAAGCCTTAGCATTGAACGGTCGTCTTCTTACCGTGTGAAGTATGGAACTCTGCGCATACGGCCGGTCAATGTGATTTACGCAACGTGCAGTCATTGAATTCTTGACAGCAGAAGGTTTAACCCCAAAAGAGATTCGTCAGAGAATGAAAGCAGTTTATGGTGATTGTGTTGATGTGAATACTGTGCGTCGTTGGGAGAGTAAATTTTAAAGATGTTGAGGTTGGAACATCTGATCTGCGTGACACACAAATAGACGTCCTGTGACAGCAACCACCGATTTTGGTTCAAATGGTTTAAATAGCACTGAGCACTATGGGACTCAACTTCTGAGGTCGTTAGTCCCCTAGAACTTAGAACTAGTTAAACCTAACTAACCTAAGGACATCACACACATCCATGCCCGAGGTAGGTTTCGAACCTGCGACCGTAGCGGTCTCGCGGTACCCGACTGCAGCGCCTAGAACCGCACGGCCACTTCGGCCGGCACCGATTTTCATAAGCAAAATGTTAACAGATTGATTCAGTTCGAGCGGTCTATTGCCCGACGAATTTGTATCAGTTCTGAAGCGAATGCCGTGAAGTGTTTCCATTAGTTTAGAAACCGATTTGAACTCACGGGGGCTTAAGTAAGGGTAGTGCAGTAGGTGGTGTAGAACTTAGCAGACCCATCAGTCAAACAAATCAGTAATGATTGTCGGTAATGATAGTCAGGTCCTGCAGAAAGTGTCATCACTTCTGTCCCTAAGCTGGTCGTAGGTTGTGTTCCAAAAATAAACAGCATAGAGACAGAAGTGATGACACTTTCTGCAGGACCTGACCATCATTTTTCAGGACAATGCTCAAGCACGTACAGTGCAAGCTGTTACTGATCTGTTTGACTGATGGGGCTACTAAGTGCTATACCATCTACTGCGCTCCCCTGAGTTATGTCCCCGTGAGTTCAACTCGATTTCTAAACTGAAGGAAACACTTCACGGCATTCGCTTCAGAACTGCTACAAATTAGTCGGGCAATAGACCGCACCGCTCGAACTGTCAACACAACTGGCACTGCTAAGAGTATCCTACGACTTCCACATCGCTGGCAACGGGTTATACACAATTCTGGTGACTGAAGGTCAGTAAAACTTTGAAACACGTGTCTATTTTGTACAAGCTGTAAATAAATATTTGTCACTATTAAAGTTCCAATCCTTGTATTTCAGGTGAAGCGACAGAGCATAATAGATAATTCAAAATGATGGAACACAGCAGTCAGCCGCCTTTCCATTCAATCTTTATTAAAACAAATCAAGATATCGGCTAGTGCCTAGACATTTTCAATGTAATATTTCATAGTTTGAATACGTATCCTAGTACGTCAATCTCTTGTTCCCCGGGCTTCTGCCAAGGTTCATTCCTTCATAATAGAAGGTAACTTGACATAGTAGATCTTCCGATGAGCAAGTAACATTTGTATTTTTGAGCCATGGCGAGCAGATATTGTGTATGTTCTAGGGCAACAGAAAATTCATCCACTTCTGCGTAGTTCCAACGAAGAATCAGTAACGTTCGCCGAGAGGGTGTAGGATGCGAAATTTCTCATTGCAAAGTTTTAACTGTTGAAAAGCAAGTTTCATCTGAATAAGTTCCATAGACGGTACTTTCCTTGTTACTCACATATGAACTTCACATGCTACAGCAAGGAAATACAAATCATTAATAGTAGTCGAATTAAGTCGGGTGATGCTGAGAGAATTGGATTAGGAAATGAGACACTTAAAGTAGTAAAGGAGTTTTGCTATTTGGGGAGCAAAATAACTGATGATGGTCGAAGTAGAGAGGATATAAAATGTAGGCTGGCAATGGCAAGGAAAGCGTTTCTGAAGAACAGAAATTTGTTAACATCGAATATAGACTTAAATGTCAGGAAGTCGTTTCTGAAAGTATTTGTATGGAGTGTAGCCATGTATGGAAGTGAAACATGGATGATAAATAGTTTAGACAGAAAGAGAATAGAAGCTTTCGAAATGTGGTGCTACAGAAGAATGCTGAAGATTAGATGGGTAGATCACATAACTAATGAGGAGGTATTGAATAGGATTGGGGAGAAGATGAGTTTGTGGCACAACTTGACAAGAAGAAGGGACCGGTTGGTAGGACATGTTCTGAGGCATCAAGGGATCACAAATTTTGCATTGGAGGGCACCGTGGAGGGTAAAAATCGTAGAGGGAGACCAAGAGATGAATACACTAAGCAGATTCAGAAGGATGTAGGTTGCAGTAAGTACGGGGAGATGATAAAGCTTGCACAGGATAGAGTAGCATGGAGAGCTGCATCAAACCAGTCTCAGGACTGGACAACAACAATAGGGTTTCACATG
Source organism: Schistocerca piceifrons (assembly GCF_021461385.2). NCBI lineage: Eukaryota > Metazoa > Arthropoda > Insecta > Orthoptera > Acrididae > Schistocerca > Schistocerca piceifrons. Next base: position 56,900,967 of record NC_060147.1, on the reverse strand, counting down.
AATGATTTACCATTGCTAGGTCTCCCAAACAACAGCTGCGCTGCTATACGAGGTGTGTGAGAAAAGTAATGAAACTGACTTTTTATCTACCAAAGTTTGCGAATTTTTCAAACAACAACATTGTACCCTTCAGAATAGTTCCCTTCGGCAGCTACACACAGGCGGAGTCTTCGTTTCCAGTCTTAGTAGCTGCGCTGAGAAGCTCCAGCTGGTACGCCCTTTAACATGTCAGTCACGTTCTTTTCAATGTTCTCCACAGTCCTAAAACGACATCTTTTTAAGACATTTTTCAATTTTAGGAAAAGTAAGAAGCTCACAACTCAGATCAGGTTAATAGGGGGTGGGGGTTATGAAACGACAGAAATGAGTTTTGACGTCAAAAATTCAGTTATGGAAGTGCGAGATGTGACACGGGGCGTTGTCGTGATGAAGCATGCACTTGCCTGCAGTGTTTGGTCTCACGAAATGACACACACATCTGTCCGGACAAGTAGAACAACGCAGCGTTCCAGACCGTTCCAGTCAGTCTTATTACTTTTCTCACACACGTCGAAAGTCCCCGGTTTATAGAGAAATGTGTTCAGCTACAACAGGTCATTTTATACCCGCTGCTGGGGATGTCAGCCGCAAGTTGTGTACTGCCAATCTCAAACAAGTACGCCTCCACAATTTTCACGGTGAATATGCATCCGGAAGCGAGGAGAGTTGGGGTGCGTTGTGTGGTGGTGGGGAGGGGGGGGGGGAGGGACAGGGGACGTTAAATTATGAAAGGCGGTCGTACTCTGAGAGTGATACGTCAGTCAAGCTGCCAGAATACGAAAGCCGGTGTCGAGCAGAAATTTGCGCCGCTGAAGGACAAGTACACACGACACATCCCTGATTCAATTCCGCGCGTGTTTGGCGCAGTGCGCGGGTCTATAATTCAGGGATCAGAACCCAATACAGATTTCTGGCGGCGCGGTGGCTGGCTCCTGGTGATAACGCTGATGGATAAATCTCTGTCAGCCGAGTTCTGTATCACCGGCTTAGGCCGTATCTCCATTGCTGTCTACGGGAATCCGGGCATACTGGAAATCTCTGTTTGGGATCCGATCTGCCACCGCAATGGCTCAGTGGCACCGTCGTAAAGTGTCGGGTCTTGGGTTCGATACTTAGCTAGTGACTTGGTGAATGTCCTAATCCTGGAATAGAGTACGTTCAAGGTCAAATAATTGTGTAGAAAACTAAGGGGTGGAGAGAACAGGAATCACGTTGATCTGAAATTCTCACATAACGGCCGCTCAGCAATCTGAACAAATTTCCACAATCGATACCTTGTAAGCCAGATCCTTTACGCAGACTGAACCTGGCGAAATGTTAGCAGCTGTCGACTGAGTCCCATTACCGATATACAGAGTGAAGTACAGTAATAAAACGGCGTTTCCATACACAGATTCGTGCTGATTGTGCAGTTACGTGACAAGTGGTCGAAGGTACGGTTCTCCTATTACATCTATGTACCTAATTGCTATTCTTCACGGAAGACCAGTTGTCCTTTCACTGTAAGCCAACTGTAATATGGCTGTATTGTTACGATGGCAAAGTATGTGTCCTACCCCTCGGACAGGTGTAATACATCCGTCCCTGTATAATCAGTCTGTTCCATATTTTTTGCTGCTATTGGACTCTAGTTTGGTGGCTTTACTGATAGATGATGCTTCGTTACGAAATAAGCATGACCGTGTGCCTAATGCGAAGACACGTCTGTTAAACTTTTCAAATATTAAGGTTATTCAGAAGAAAAACGGAAAATGTCACTTTGACATAATAGTAGTAAAAGTCAGGTTACTTAGCACGTAACCTACTACCCACACAATGCCTAACTTATTTAGTTTCACATTCGTGCTGAGGAAACCATTGAACCATTGCTATTTCCATATGAATTTAACAAGTAATCACCGATCACGGAAGCCTCTTCATTTACGTTATACCAAATAGTGCATGAACATGCTAGCGGAAAATTTCGCAAGAATGCAGTAGATGCACACGAGGCAGTTCTTAGCTATGACATCAAACGGTTCTAAATCACAACATTTTTATCGTTTGCTAGCATGTAATACCTTGCATAAAATAACAGTATGAGATGGCTTTGGATTTGGCTCTCATACATAAGACGACATTTACTGAATCATAGATTGCGAATTTCCCACGAAGGAAATGTCTTAACAGTGGAATAAACAATTTTATTTGTCAGAAAGCTGGATATGGTGGACTGTATCACGAATTACACTTAACGTCTTAGAAAAGTTATTTGATCACATATGCATAATTTTCTGCAGTTCGACATTCTATGTTGATGAGTGGGAAGCATATATAAACTCTTCTGCATCCCGGTCATCAACAGAGAATGTCATTATTTTGCGTGTATATATTTAATGAGAACCGAAAAGAATTTGTCAGCTAAGGGAAACCAGACACGCTAAAGCTGTAACTGGGGGTATGGACCAATTTCTTTTGAACTCAATTAGTGCCTCTGAGTAAGAAATTACTGAAATGACTCCTAAAAGTGTTAGACATTGTTGAAGACTATAATACTGCACATTCACTGAAAAAAAAATTGCTTTTGTCATAAGTTTTTCCCAGTATATGTACGGGCCCGGGATCGATTCCCGGCTGGGTCAGAGATTTTCTCCGCTCAGGGACTGGGTCTTGTCCTTATCATTATTTGATCCCCATCCGGCGCGCAGGTCACCCAATGTGGCGTCGAATGTAATAAGACCTGCACCAAGGCGGCCGGACCTGCCCCGTAAGGGGCCTCCCGGCCAATGACACCAAACGCTAATTTCCATTACCAGTATATGAAAGGCATCAGAGTCGTGGTAATTTTGTTCAGTTATCATGAAGGCATTTTTGTACCCATTGTGGTCAGTTCTGCGTATTTCCCAACAAATAACATAATTATCTGCATTTCTTTGTGCAGCATCTACTGCGTCCTTACCTACATCAGTGGCTACGTTACATATAGACCAATCACTGATACAAATAGTGAGAAGTTCATCTGCAGATCTTTTTGTGTAATAAGAGATGCTACAATGTTGGGTTCACAGTTTCTGTTTTGCCATGGGGGCAAAACAGGTGTTGGCGCTCAGTTAACTGTGAATCACTAAACGTTTCTGTACAGCTCTCCTCAGAACTTCCGAATAAATCATCTTGGGCGGTGTAGTTGGACAGGGACATAAAACATTTCAACAAATACTACTCACCCAACTTTGTTCCTTGGTTTCTTTTTTTTTCAGATTTTTGTTGCAGCAAATGTAGCACCAAGCTATTGATATTTGGCTTAATCTTTGAATTTATCAACCAGCTACTTAGGTAAACTGTAATGTGTCTGTAAAAACCTGTACGACTTCGGTGAACAAAAGTAAACAGCCAAAGCAGCCGTCAAGTCTTGTTGTGTATACTTTCTTCCCTTAGGTCTCCTGCTTTTTTAAATAATTTCCCGTAGGCTGATGAACTTGCGTGCCACGTCATGAAACAATTTCTTTTGGGAATGTCGCATTTCACTACTTTGCGTTTTAAATTACACAGATCGGATCTCGAGGCGCGAATCTCTCAGTTCTGTCTCGACATTGTTTTCCAAAGTTTTTTGCAGCTTTGGAGCTGACATTGTCCTACACTTCAGCCTGAATGTCGGCGACTGATTCTTGTTGCTCCACTTCCTCTTCTCCCCGTCTTTTCTTTGGGCTTGGTCTGAAATCGCTTACCTTTCTATCGATCAAAACTTAAGGAACAGAGTTATGAGGAAAAAATTCTTTGTAACAGCAAAAGTATAGCGAACCATCGAACAGGTGCTAAAATACATTTTATTTCTTTATAAACATAACTTACGGCTGGCTTAGTAAATTCTTATTTCTGAAATCCCTTCGTGCAACATGATCGGAACATGCTACGTGGCTCATATTCAAATGATATGGTAAATCTTTTGTAAGTATTTCAAAATCTGCTCTTCTACTGCGAATGGCCCCCTGTTCACATCTAAAAATAACAAAAACCAAGTTACAAACAATAACGTTCCCTATCATACGGAAGTAAAACTCACTGGGACACTAATCTCCAGTTTATGTTCATACTTTAAACTACTTTATTCCTGTAAACTCTGTAGAAAGACTTTCGATCATGTTGTTGCCGGTAATTCTTGCTGCTAAATATTGCACAAATAACACCTCTACAGCCATTTTCAGGTGATAAACAAATTGAAGCTGCCTTTCAACTAAATTGCCGTTTGTTTTCTTAAATACACGACGCAGTTCGTATTTTTTTTCCAACCACCAGGGTAAACAGCAATCGCTATTGCTCTCTTTCGGACAGAGTTTCTACTATTATCTTTATACGCTACTTGGTTTTACTACTAATATATTCCTCCAAGAAAGTTGCTGCTTAAGAAATACAATACTGTTTCATCCATAAATCTCAAAATCAATCCCGCACGCCTTCAAGTGAAATAACAGATCTACTTAATTCATTTCCTCCTAGATACCCATTGCGTGACCGTTCCATGAGGAATCCCAGGTACTATTAGACTGCCCACACCAAGACGCCGTGTACAACTAGCGCTGCGGATTTGTTGCCATTAAACGGCAAGACAGTGCTTTGTCCAGTATCAAGACCGCTCGGTTTAGAAAATTCTAGAAGATAGCGATAAGTAATTAGAAGAAATCGCTACTTCGCGATATCAGCGATAGCAGTAATCATACATCCTGAATGTGCATTAATTGAATGCTGTGAGTTAACGAGCATTGCGCTCTCATTTAAATATATGGCCGAAAGAGTCAGCCTAAAGTAATTCTGAAACGAACCCTGTCGTACAAGACCGCGTGCCACAAAGGGCGCAGATTCACCGCAAAATGGGGAAATTCACAGGCGGCTGTTGTCTATTGAGGCCTAAGCGCTGCGGTGTACGAGTGAGACGGACGAGAACCTGCGTCATTTGAAATCTCAGTAGAAGGCTTTTGTGGATGAGGAGACGTAGCGGTGTTAAATATGGCGGGCCTAAGATGAGCCATAAACGAAAACATTTATGAAAACTATTTAATTCTGTAGTCATGCAGAGAATCAAGCCACAGTAATTTTAATCTGCCATCCTCCATAAATTTTCATGGTGATCCCAATAAAACTTGAATATTGATCATGTCTATAATGGCTTCGGATTTGCTGTTAACGTGAAATTCACAAGTTTTGTAAGAAAGACGTGAATGCTAAAATGTGAACACTTTAGTCGATCTTAACGATCGATATTTCATTTAGCAGAGCATCATTAAAATGATAAATGTTGTAAATATCTACTCTGTAACTTTATTAGTTTAACAGATAAAGTAAATTTAAATTATCAGTAGTTTCAGTTAGGCATCAGATCATCATTTCCTCCACACAAAACACATTTAACGAAGACAGATGACACCTGAAACTTCCTGGCAGATTAAAACTGTGTGCCGGACCGAGACTCGAAGTCGGGACCTTTGCCTTTCACGGGCAAACGTCCTGACTTCAAGTCTCGGTCCGGCACACAGTTTTAATCTGCCAGGAAGTTTCATATCAGCACACATTCCGCTGCAGAGTGAAATTCTCATTCTGGAGCATGACACCCAATTGAATCATTAGATAATAGAATATTTGTTGTAATGTTTAGCGCATAACAATTACTGTTGTTCTTTGTTTATTTATCAGGAAACACATGGGTGCAGGGCTACTGGCTGTGACATTCAAAGTTCAGAAGGAAATGGTATTCAATTCATGTAAAAGAATTCAACGTTTATTATGTAATGGATATTATTGTTACTTTATTTAGAACGTGGAAGTGGTCAAGCTTTGGTTATTTAAATATGTTAAAATGTAAAATAATGTGGAATAAGCTGTAGCTAATCAGATGGACTGCTTCAGGAAAGGTAACTGCCCCAGTCTGTTGAGCGAGGATATTCGGTGCGCGAGAAACGCGGTCGAAGAGGGCAGAGGGCAGTTCTGGTCTAGACACCAGAGAGAACAGTTCGGCTGGAGACACCAAAGTGGACAGTGCGGAATGAGACGCGAAAGCGGACAGTCGGTCTTTAGGTGGCTAGGAAGTAAAACGACTTAGAAAATTTCTCGTTACGTGGTATCGCGGGACTTAAGTGTGTGAGAGATGAGCAGCCGCGCCTGGTGTGAACTCTGACTTTTCGCATAGTTAACGAGGTGGACTTTTATTTCGCTACGAGATTGTGAATGGTCGAACTGTGTCAAATGGATATGCGATCAAGTGTGACAGTAACTGTAAATACGAGCACTTTCACTATTAGTTTGCTTTCTGAATAAACATTATTATAGCTAAATCGCAACTGTGTGGCCTATATCGTTTATGGGTCGTTAAATTGGTTACCGATATTGTTATTACCGTTATTATATGTTTTGTTAACTTTGTATTTCGCAAGTGTCTAATTTGGGGCGTGTATTGCGACACGTGCGGTTCAAACCCTAGACGATTTTGAGCCAAGAAATTTCGACGAAGAGCAACCGCATGTGTGCCCAAACTACTTTGGGATGTTAGCTCGCAAAGTCAGGGACTTTAATCTGCTTATTTATACCGTAAAACTAATTTTCCTCAGTCCATAAAAAAAAACAAATCAGTAGAAGTTCCAGAGACCGTTAACACCAGTTTAAAATAGAGCTGTTGCCGTAGACTATCACAAGTAATTTCAGACTGCGCTGGTTTTCCTAGTATCTTTGGAGTTAAGATCGTGCCCACGTTACTTGCATGTTAGGTGTGTTGCGTGTCTATCGGGAATTACCACATAACGTCAGCTTTCTTCACGTATGCGATTGGTGTGTTACTAGGTTACCCTAAAAAACGAAAGCCGTGAACGCTGTAGAAAACGAGTAAGGGTGTGTAAAGGGACAGGTAACCAACTGAACATTTTTGTTCTGTACATTTATCCTCCTGTATTTGGAGAAAAATTGAAATTGTCCATGTTTAATTCACGATTTCTTCGAAAATGATTTCTACGCGAATTAGGGGAATGCAGTATCGAAAATAAAGCAAACCATACAAATTTACCATACAGCGGTAGAAAACGGAATTTTACTTTGCAGAATGTAAAATAAATACTGGAAAACAAAAGTATATCGAACATCGCTTAAATACTTCTTTGAACTTACTTAAAACATGTTTCTGTTATTCGTAAACAACTTCCGGATTTATCAACGATAACAGAGAACTCCTGGCTTTGAACATGATGGAGAACGTTCTGTTGAGTACCAAAAAATGGTTCAAATGGCTCTGAGCACTATGGGACTTAACTACTGTGGTCATCAGTCCCCTAGAACTTAGAACTACTTAAACCTAACTAACCTAAGGACATCACACACATCCATGCCCGAGGCAGGATTCGAACCTGCGACCGTAGCAGTCGCGCGGTTCCGGACTGCGCGCCTAGAACCGCTAGACCACCGCGGCCGGCTGTTGAGTACAAAACGATGACTATAATTATATGTTTGTGCATGTAAACTGTACTTGCATCAAAAGTAATTGGTTTTGTTACATAAAAGTTCCGCTATCATCTAATCTTTATTAATTGTGAAACGCATTTTATATTCTGTAATGATGTCCGGTTCTAACTGTGCGCAAAAGAAAGTGAACAACAAAACAAACAAGAAAGAAATAATGAAGTCATCGGCTCCCAGTTTCTTTCTACAGGGGGCCAAGCGGAGGCACATCTTGTTGAAGTCAGGATAGCTGGGGCCTGTGAAGCATCGACGACGCCGGTAAAACATAATTAGAGTTCAGTTATTTATTCACAATGTTTATAAGTCGTCGTCCTTCTGCAGCGACCACTACCGTTGTTGATTCAGCTGCGTGTTGGGTTCCAGCTGACATCCAGGAGGTGACGGCAACTACCCAGCGGGAAGTGGTTCTAGCGCTAGCTGGTGGAGTGTACTCGCTCCCACTCAGAATTCTACGATAGACCTTGATGACCCATCCGCAACGTACCTGGTGTCGGTAGTCATGTGGTCGATTGATGTTCTCCATATCGCTGGTACGTTTCCGCACATGAAGGCGCATGAGTGTCGGAAGAGGAACATGAACCCCGCATTGAAGTCCGATCGTGGCACCGCTTTGCGACGTGGTGTTGCCGGAAGCCAGTAAGTTTCTCCAGCAGTGGATGGTAGGCGGCGAGCAGCGTTAAGTTCATCAGGTGACGGCCATCATTGGACTACATCTTTGGCTAGTACATAGGTTGTGCCGGAGCATCTAGGACATGGATTCACTACAATATCTTAATCATGGACTCGAGAGCTATTACATGAACCCCAATGATAGTCTCATGAAAAAAGCTGGAGAGCTGGAATGTTTAAAGGGAGATAGTTTGAGGCCATGACGCATAGCTCGATTCGTAATGAGCGAATGGGTCCTCTTCATTCTGCTACATTCACCTAACAGGCTGTTAACTGCTGTGTCCGTCCCTTACGATGTGCTCTTACAGCGTAACAGTTACTGAACTATATGAAATAAAATCGTCGTAACATCTGAACGGTCTACGTTAGGACGTTCAGACTCTGCGGTTGGCCGCAGGGCATGATGGGAAATGGTATGCGCTGAATGGTTTGCTTCAGCATGAAACTCACTTTCATTTGGATGGGTCCGTCAGTAAGCAAAATTGGCGCATTTGGGGGACTGAGAATCCGCATTGCTCTTCACTCTTAACGGGTGACTGCGTGGTGTGCAGTGTCCAGTCACGGAATAATCGGTGCGATATTTCTTGATGGCACGGTGACTACCGGACGGTATGTGAAGATTTCGGAAGATGCTTTCATCCCCGTTATCCAAAGTGACCTTGATTTCGACACGATGAGATTCATGCAAGACATAGCTCGACCGCATCGAAGCAGGAGTGTCTGATGTCCTGGAGGAACACTTTAGGGACCACATCCTGGCTCTGGGCAACCCAGAGGCCATTGGCGTGGGCCTCGATTGGCCGCCATATTCTCCGGATCTGAACACATGCGGCTCCTTTTTGTGCGGCTATATTAAAGACGAGGTGTACAGCAATAACCTTCAAACCATTGCTGAGCTGAAAACAGCCATTCAGGAGGTAGTCGACAGCATCGATATTCCGACACTTAAGCGGGTCATGAAGAATTTCGCTATTCGTCTGCGCCATGTCATCGCCAAGGATGGTAGGCGTATCTAACACGTCATAACCTACTCGTAAACCTGAATATCTGTAGTGACGTTTACATGTTGAATAAAGTGTGTGCACGCCACAGTTTGTAACCAATTAACGTTTTTTCCCCTGTAGTTCGCAGTTACCTTGTATGAAATACACAGTTTCTTGCAACATACCTAAAGAGCTAATGAATATGGTTGTCTCTCTTCCTTCGGTTTTCCATTCTCTTTTCTTCTTATTCCTTACTGGGCAAAATCGTCGATCCGACTCTCTTCCGACACAGTGGGTCGCTTCACGCTTCCACCTTGTCCCTCGCATGATGTGAATTTGCCTGAGGCAATGTGAATGATGTCCAACACTTTTTTTTCTAAATTCTATCGCTTACAATTCTGTGCAGTAACATTTCTTACACATTCGTTTACGTTCCTTTCCCTACTAATGCCACAACTACTACCGATAATACTATCATTTACAGCACCATTATTGTAGTTTATCAAACCTACTGCAGCCTAGTTTCCGTAGACGGCAACTCTCGTTTCAAACGAAGGCCAAGGTGGCGCGTAGATTCACTGACCTTTCCCACGGTCAGTTATGTGGACCACCAATTTGGGCCTTGAGTGGACGGAATAGCCCCACGGGAGAGGCGCAGTAACCGTTTGCATTGCCACTTCCAGTCATCTTCGCTACAGCAACTTTTTTCTGTCGGAGGTAGGGCACCTTCTGTGCAGCGTCCGAGGAAACAAAATTACTGATAAGACCTCAGTTCGTTGCAGTTGTTCGTAAACGTCGCTCCGTAACCAGCAGTAGGGCGGTCATTGCAGCTTTTTTCGCGATGCATGTGTTAGTCTGCACTACCATGGAAGCACACCCACGCACTGTTACGTTCTGCTGTTGTCAAGACATCGATAGAGTGCTCGTAGCGCATCTGTGCGTGATTAAGCTGCAGATACGCGATTTGCACCATGAGAAATTACCTGCCCTGTATCTATGACGTATCCATAATCTTCGTCGCGCTTTCCCCGTCTGTGCGCTTGCAGCTAGTGAAAAATCACAGCTCTTTCTCAAGGGTCTTCTGTGATTTTTCTGGTCAACACACTGTTTACGGACTGAACAGGCTATTTTTCCTAATGTGTTCCTGTGTCATTTCATGAATAAGTACGTTTGGCTTCATCCATAGCTAGTTTGCAGATCGCCGTATAGTCCAGATTTGTGGGCTGGCAAATTCCGACTCCCTGTAATGAGACGGCCTCAGATTTCTGTGTTTCAATCTGAATATATGAGATTTTATTACATTTTTACGGCTGTGACTCGTCTTGTAGTCTCACCCTGTTCCCTCCTTCAGTCTACTTATTTATCTCGGCAACTGAATCTCCTGCGGCAAGAGGAGATATCTGATGCCACCTCCACCCAGGGAGCAAAAGACGGCGACCACAACCTGACGCCATAGGAAACAGTGACAGGTAGACCTCATTTATTTCTTGCAATTAATTTCCGCCTAGTTCACACAACTACAACCTCTGTTTATCAGTGATACCGGAAGGACTTACCAGATTCTTGAGGTGACGTAAAATCGCTGTACACGCATCTTTTGTAAATTTTTTTTCTCTCACGCAAAGGAATTAAAAAAAAAGTTCGCTGATAAACCAAGCGAATGAAGGCAATTAGATGGTGACTACTGCTCTTCCGGCAAGGAATCAAATCATCAGTCGTGTTGCGTGACGAGTGGTACTACCGTGATGGAGAATGACGTGGAGTTTTCTGTTGCTTCCCGGATGTTAGCGATAACCTGCTTAGAACGACTTGGTGTATACCATTGAGAGTTCAGTATTCTTCGATGCCCTCAAAGAAAGTTCGCGGCATTTATAGTGTAACGAAAACTAGAGGCTATCTTTCTCTTGGAAGTTCTGCCCAAACGAACCACTTTGCTTAATTTCCGTTCATGTTCTGACACCGGAACAGTTGACTGCTGCTTAGGTTCCGGTTCGTATCCGGTTACGAAGTCTTGCACGAATTTAGTATTCCTTTTCTTTTTGTTTGAGCATTTCTCTACACATACTGACACGAGTCTGATTCGAAGTTCGGTACGTCACATGTCGAACCTCTTCAACGATGGTTTCTGGCAAAATGAGCTAATTTTTTCTACTCCAAATGCGAGCATACGGATTTTACTGTTTAATTATTCTGTTCAAGAAAATGTCGAGACCGTGAGCGGACCCGTTTACACAACACCGCATTACAACGAAAATACTGCAATCACACACAGTTACAGGATCTGGTTTTTGCGTCTTAGCACAATTTTCAAATCGGAATTATATAAAAACGAAGAAAATATATTCTTGTTGATATGACTAAAAGGAACTAGACGGAGGAAATACTGCTGATCCATATTCCTACCATAAATCATAACATGGCCATACGTAACCAATTGGCTAATAATAGTAATAATAATAATAAAAATTATGCACTGATGGAACAAAAATCGCAACTCCAAAAAATTATTAATGTATAGTAACGAAATTTCGGGATTACATATGTCTACGTAACATATGTAAGTGATTAACATTTCGAGATCTCAGGTGAATGTAAGCGTAAGTCATTGCAAATGTGAAAAATGTTCAAATGTGTGTGAAATCTTATGGGACTTAACTGCTAAGGTCATCAGTCCCTAAGCTTACACACTACTTAACCTAAAGTATCCTAAGGACAAACACACACACACACACACACACACACACACACACACACACACACACACACACACGCCCGAGGGACGACTCGAACCTCCGCCGAGACCAGCGGCACAGTCTATGACTGCAGCGGCCTAGACCGCTCGGCTAATCCAACGCGGCTGCAAGTGTGAAATGCTGGTACATTAATAAGGGGTGTAACCGCCAGAATATTGAATGCAAGCATGCAAACTAGCATGAATTATGTTGTGTAGTTGCCGGATGTCAGTTTGTGGGATGGAGTTCCACGTCTGGTCGGTCAATACAAAGATGGTTAATGCTAGTCTGGGATGACGCTGGACTTGTTATCCGAGAACGTCCGATATGTACTCGATCTGAGACAGATCTGGTGATCGAGCCGACCGAGGCACCAAGCCGAAACTGCAGAGTATGTTGTGTCATAACCGCAGTGTGTGGTCGAGCGTTGTCCTGTTGGAAAATATCCCCTGGTATGCTGTTCATGAATAGCAGCACAACAGATCGAATCAACAGATTGACATACAAATTTACAGTTTGGGTGCATGCGGTAGCTGTCATTCGGAATCGCATCTCAGACCATAACTTAATGTGTAGATCCAGTGTGTCTATCACGCAGACAGGTTGCTTGCAGTCTCTCAGCCGGCTTCCTCCTAACCAACACATAGTCATCGCTGTGAACCAGCTTTCATCAGAAAACGAAACAGACCTCCACCCTGCTCTCCAACGAGCTCTCGCTTGGCACCACTGAAGTCGCTGATGGCGGTGGTTCGGGGTCAGTGGTATCCAGGCTTAAGGGATTCTGGATCTGAGCTGTCCTTGAAGTAACAGATCTGTGTCGCACCATTGAGTCGCTGCGGTGCCAACTGCCGCCGAGATTGCTGCTGTAGATGCAATACGATGCGCCAAAGCCATTACGCCGAACAAGACGGGATTCGCTCTCGGTACTGTCACGTCGCTATCAGGTGTTTCTGCGTCCGTAACCACAGCCGCCAGCAATTATACACAGTGACTACACTCCTGCCAGGTCTTCATCACGGGAATAACATAGAGCTTTTTTTAAAAATAAAAAGCTTATGGGACTAAACTGCTAAGGTCATCAGTCCCAAGCTTACACACTACTTAACCTAAATTATCCTAAGGACAACACACACACACACACACACACACACACACACACACACACACACACACACACACATACACACACACACACACACGCCCGAAGGAGGACTCGAACCTCCGCCGGGACCAGCCGCACAGTCCATGACTGCAGCGCCTTAGACCGCTCGAACATAGAGCTTCTCGTAGCCTTATTACACGAACTCGTTACAACTCGGTGCTGTGATGACGACGGCGTCTTTGTAGCCCTGAAGGTACTCTTGACTAACATCAACTCATCGAATGGTTCAAATGGCTCTAAGCACTATGGGACTTGCGGGATACACGTATTCAGGAAGCACAAAGCACGTGTGTGGCCTGGAACCGGCAACAATGCTGTTCCCGACCTTGTCTCCACCTGTGCGAAATGCCATCGTGTCTGGCTCGGACTACTGTTGTTAAACCCTTACAAATGGTTCAAATGGCTCTACGGACTATAGGACTTAACTTCTGAGGTCATCAGTTCCCTAGAACTTAGAACTACTTAAACCTAACTAACCTAAGGACATCACACACATCCATGCCCGAGGCAGGATGCGAAACTGTGACCGTAGCAGCAGCGCGGTTCCGGACTGAAGCGCCTAGAACTGCTGGGCTACGGCGGCCGGCATCAACTCACCATGTCGACGTCCATTGTCTAAGCTAAATAACGCTATCGACCGTCACAGCACACATTTAAAGCATTTGTGATGCTCGTCCTCGTAGTGGTGCTTGTATACACATCATATTTCAGATACAGAAACACGTCTACCAATTTCCGTTTACTTCGCACAACTCCTCCTTGGTGCTGCGATTTTTTTCCGTCAGTGTATCTACACACGAGGGTCCTTCAGTAAGTAATGCTCCACATTTTTTGAAGCCATTAATATACATAGACAAACGCCCTTGTTGGTACTTCACATTTGATGTTTTTCTGTGCGCCGGTGAAGTTTCGAACGGTTCTGACAGATGGCGGAGATGTAGTACGGCGTCAAAATGGCGTGTACATAAGACCATGGAGGTAAGAATAAGGGGAGATGGCGCTACGTATCCCAGCCGTACTACGATTTGAAGCCGTGGGGGCGTGGCTCGCTGCCATGACACTCTGACCAAAACATTGCCAGTGTGCTATAGCGCTGCGTGTATTACAGTCGCTAATTGCACCATATACGCATGTAACGTCATCAGATTGGTTGTTTCAAAGTTCTGGTTTAAAATAAAATCTCGTAAAGGCGAAATTCCGCGTTTCTTCTGATTAAAATTGGTTTTTAATGTAATATCACGAATAGCTAGCCTTCAATGTAAACGATACAATTTTGTTAATTCAGTTATAAACGTGTATCACAAACTAAATTATAGAAACTGAAAACTAAGTTAGCTATACCCTCCCTCCAAAGCCCCATAAATACATCTTGTTTGTAATACGTACTGGGATATTTCAGTTACGTTACACTACTGGGAAACACTGTTCATTACCACTAATATTTACTGAAATACGGTACATAGAATGGCAAATCTACACAGTGTCCTGTTTAGGCCTATACTTGACGTCAGTTAATGTAGTGTTAGCTTTTAATTTGGTACATGATGAAGACAAAGTGAGTTACTCAACACTTCGGTTATCGACGATACGTACGTATTATACTGAAACGTGAACTTTAAAACTAAGAATTTTATTCTTTGAATTAACATACCTTTTGCAAATGTTTTGGGTGTGTAGGGAAAACTGATGGTACAGCATTTTCTCGGAGCCTTACTGTTGAAAGGGAAGTTCAGTCTATGTCATCTTCTCGGAAATGCTGAGAACATGTAGTGCTCCATTTAGACGCACGCCAATTCTTCCTCCTCACGGCATTCTCCCACAGAGCTTTCCGACTTTCATTTTTAGGAAATTTAAAATCATACAGGAGAAAAACACGCTATAGTACAAGTACCGATGTAGCACACGTTCATTCACAATGAAGTTGTAAAATCACACCTAACGAGACAACTTAAACATGGAATGTTATTCCCTTCGATTTCGCATCACAATCAGAACGATTCGTACATCCGAACACCACACAAGTCACCATAATAGCGCAAAATCCTTCCAAAAGCGAGCGACAAGCCTATGCACACAAGCTTACAGCAGCAATGTTTTGGTCGGATTGAGATGGCTACCCTCGGCTTCACATAGCTTCACAGTTGTGACGTCACGCCGTCTCCTTCTATTCTTACCTCCATGCATAAGACTCGCTTTACAAGCAGCGTGCTGTTATTGAATTCTTATGTTGAAAAAGAAACCGTGGTGAACATCCATAAACGGCTGTCTGCAGTGTATGGCGTTGCTGCAGTTGCTAGGAGTACAGCTGGGCGATGGGTAAAGAAAGTTACAGCCTCAGGAAATGCAGAAACAGAACTCAATGATCAGCCACGTTCGGGACGTCCTGTCACAGCATGGAATACACGCTCTTCCACAACGTTGGCGTGAGGCCATAGAACGTGATGGATGCTACGCAGAAAAGTAGCACATGGACATGACATGTTGATGTAGATTGTCATCAAATTCTGACTCTTAACAATAAATACGTTCTGACATAAAAATGTGGGGCATTACTTCCTGAACGACCCTCGTATTACAGACACAAAAATGTTCATCCGAATGTTTATTACATCATCACGCAAAAATTTGAACTAAATTGGTCAAGAGCTTTTCGAGATTTTTGCTAAGACTGTTAAACAAGATTTGGTCTCTATACAGTTGCACAGACGTCTCACATAAAGAATAAAATTTGCAATTACAACTATACTCAGAAATAAAATGAAATCGATTATTTATACATTAACTATTACGAGTACATACTGAAATACTTCAGGTGGCTTATTTAAAATTTGCTGTATGACAGGAAGAAGAATGGCCGGCCGCTGTGGCCGAGCGGTTCTAGGTGCTTCAGTCCGGAACCACGCGGCTGCTACAGTCGCAGGTTCGAATCCTGTCTCAGGCATGGTTGTGTGTGATGTCCTTAGGTTAGTTAGGTTTAAGTAGTTCTAAGATTAGGGGACTGATGACCTCAGATGTTAAGTCCCGTAGTGCTTAGAGCCATTCGAACCATTTGGAAGAAGAATATTTTATTGAATGAAATGAGTGTGTGTGTTTCACATGTATATTGTCTTCTTGGATTTACTGCGTCATCACAGACGATCACGGAAGTGATCCCTGACGGAGGTACGGCCTCGATGAAATATTGCAACTTAGTTGTGAGTCGTTTTCTCTGAAGGATACTCTGCAAATCACATTTAAGTACCTGGCAAAGGGTTCATCGAACCACCTTCACAATTCTCTATCATTCCAATCTCGTATAGTGCGCGGAAAGAACAAACACCTATATCTTTCCGTACGAGCCCTGATAGCTCTTATATTACCATGGTGATCCTTTCTCCCTGTGTAGGTCGGTGTCAACACAATATTTTCCCTTTCGGGGGAGACAGCTGGTGACTGGAATTTCGTGAATATCAAAGGCTGAATAAAAGCGACTCGAAGAAATTTAGTTCAGCTGGGCTCTTACGAAAATTTTTTTCACACAACCGTTCCTTTAAACCCTCGCTCTTAACGAACTTGTCGGCCATTTATTGAGCCGCCATTGTTTTAACAATAACAGGTGACCAATTTTAAAACAGTAGTAAAGTATTTCAACAGCGCCATGAAAAAGGCTGTAGCCTTCCCATTATAATGGTTTCCGTATGAAATTTAGCCCAAATTTACCTCCCATTCTATAAGCACATCTCAACAAACGCTGACTACTACGAGTTCTCAACAAGCACTGCCAGTGGAGGGGGCTGAATCATACTCTTTGGCGCAATCTCTGGCGCTGTGGCTCAGTGTAGCCACCTTTCACTAGTTCTACGTTCTAGGGCACTGATGACCTCAGAAGTTAAGTCCCATAGTGCTCAGAGCCATTTGAACCATTTTGTGAGCTTATGCCAATGTGACACAAGAGAATATACCTTATTTTGCTACAAAAATGGGGGACACTACAGGTACTTAACACTCTTGGTGTACAAAATTAATTTTAAGAAATAAGAAGTTGGTGCTGCGATGGAGGAGTGTGCCAACGATTGTTTGGCTTCTTCGCGCCAAATACAGTGGTGGGGCGACTCAATTTGATTGGGTATACCAAATTTTGGACCTAGAGCATTGGACCTTCACACACTGGTCGTGTTCTGCCACGTCCTTTGATATTCAGCCAGCCAGGCAAAAAAGGCGTGTTCACTGATTCTCTGGGGACAGCAGCGGCAATACGCTGTCTTCCACTCATGGGTAGGATAGGCCCCTGCTAGGCCGAGAAGAGCCTGAAGCAGGAAACAGACTTAGTACCGCGGGAAGTGCCGAGTACCCATGAGATTCACTGACCGCCTCCTACTGACAACGAGGAACCAGATACGACACCGGGAGAACTCTGTCCCAGTGAGAAAAACCACCAGGTTTTCCTCCTAGAAAATGTGTAAGTAGGCTGTTTAGGTTTTTATGTTGGTAACGCCACGAAGCGCTCTAAATGAAAGTCGCTGACTGCGCTGTGTGCAGTCTGTGGCTGGTTGGACTCATTGTTGGAATATTCGCGTGTGTAGTGTTGGGCAGTTGGATGTGAACAGCTCGTAGCGTTGGGCAGTTGGAGGTGAGCCGCCAGCAGTGGTGGATGTGGGGAAAGAAGTGCAAGAGTTTTAAGAAGTTACTATAAGCAAAAGATCTGGACGTGTGTCCGCCACAAAAATGAAATTTGTAAAGGTGGAGGTCGTGAATAGATAGATGTTAAGTCCCATAGTGCGTAGAGCCATTTGAGCACCGTTGCAAACAGCCGCATCAATTTTTTATGCACAATGGTAGCGGCAGTAACTTTGCAGTAGCAGCAGCAGCGGTAGCAACGGCTGTGGCAAGCTCGCCGCAAGCGCACGACAAGCTGTTGGCAGCACCGGTGGCTTCCGCTGATATTTTTGCCCCGCGATTTCATTACGAACACTTAACTTTGTTTTCCGGTCGCAAGGGTATGCCGTTAAATATTCCGGAGCGATGCTGGCGGCATGAGGGGCTGGCTGGGGGGTGGGAGAAACGTCGACCACTATGATCCGGTGTGGAAGAGGTGGATGCGTGAGGGGGTGGGAGGGGATAGAGGAGGAGGTTGAGAGGCAATGAAAAGTAAAAAACAAAAGTGCTACGTTATTATTTTGAAATTGGGAGTGGCGGTAGAGGCAGAAATACTGCGACGAGAGGGATGCAGCGTTACTGTGACGGCGGCAGAGCGTGTGTTAGCAGCAGAGATGGGAATTGTGGATGCGTACAGCGGTTGCGGGTTATTTAATATCGCGGTCCGCGGGACGAATGCAAACGCGACAGATTCGCCGGCCGCGCACTCCGGCAACCTTTTGAACTTTTGTTCGCGTCCACACGGTGACGCAGTATGGGCCGCGACGATTCATTGCGTACACAGCGCGCGCGGACTCGGCCTATTCACGCGGCAGGCCCGCCTTTTTGTACGGCCGCAGACGTGAAAAGCTATCCGTATTATTTCGCTACAAGCTTACGGTCCGGCATCGCGGGTGATACACGCACACACACGCGCAACACAAGCTGTTTGTATTGCCATCGCAAACGGAGCTGTGCGGACAGACAGAAAAAATATACCGTCTGTTTTCTGCCAACCACACGAAACGGTATCGGGACAAAGAGAAACGATTTTGGCGTTGGATACGTATACAAAAAAAGATAGCTAACTAGATCACGAACTCGTTTGCTCTGCGCAGTGAAAATGTAACGCTCGTAATAGAACTGTAAGTTCTGCCGTCTTACGCGACAGCCGTACCTACAGACAAAGTTTCATAGGTCGCCCCGTTGAGGATAGGAAATGCGACATGAAAAGTACACTACTGGCTATTAATATTGCTACACCACGAAGATGACGTGCTACAGACGGCAAATTTAACCGGCAGGGAGAAGCTGCTGTGATATGCAAATGATTAGCTTTTCAGAGCGTTCACACAAGGTTGGCGCCGGTGGCGACACCTATAACGTGCTGACATGAGGAAAGTTTCCAACCGATTTCTCATACACAAACAGCAGTTTACCGGCGTTGACTGGTGAAACGTCGTTGTGATACCTCGTGTAAGGAGGACAAATGCGTACCATCACGTTTCCGACTTTGATAAAGGTCGGATTGTAGCCTATCGCGTTTGCGGTTTATCGTATAGCGACATTGCTGCTCTTGTTAATCGAGACCTAATGACTGTTAGCAGAGTATGGAATCGATGGGTTCAGGAGGGTAATACGGAACGCCGTTCTGGATCCCAACGACCTCCTATCACTAGCAGTCGAGATGACAGGCATCTTATCCGCGTGGCTGTAACAGATCGTGCAGCCACATCTCGATCCCTGAGTCAACAGATGGGGACGTTTGCAAGACAACAACCACCTGCACGAACAGTTCGACGACGTTTGCAGCAGCATGGACTATCAGCTCGGAGACCATGGCTGCGGTTATCCTTGACGTTGCATCACAGACAGGAGCGCCTGCGATGGTCTGCCCAACGACGAACCTGGGTGGACGAATGGCAAAACGTCATTTCTTCGTATGTATCCAGGTTCTGTTTACAGCATCGTGATGGTCGCATCCGTGTTTGGCGACATCGCGGTGAACGCACATTGGAAGCGTGTATTCCTCATTGCCATAATGACGTATTACCAGGAGTGATGGTATGGGGTGCCATTGGTTACACGTCTCGGTCACCTCTTGTTCGCATTGACGGCACTTTGAACAGTGGACGTTACGTTTCAGATGTGTCACAACCCGTGGCTCCACCCTTCATTCGATCCCTGTGAAACTCTACATTTCAGCAGGATAATGCACGACCGCATGTTGCAAGTCCTGTACGGGCCTTTCTGGTTGCAGAAAATGTTCGACTGCTGCCCTGGCCAGCACATTCTCCAGACCTCTCACCAACTGAAAACGTCTGGTCAGTGTTGGCCGAGCAACTGGCTCGTCACAATACGCCAATCACTACTCTTGGTGAACTGTGGTATCGTGTTGAAGCTGCATGGGCAGCTGTACCTGTACACGCCATCCAAGCTCTGTTTGACTCAATGCCCAGGCGTGTCAAGGCAGTTATTAAGGCCAGAGGTGGTTGTTCTGGGTACTGATTTCTCAGGATGTATGCACCCAAATTTCGTAAAAATGTTATCACATGTCAGTTCTAGCTTAATATATCTGTCCAATGAATACCCGTTTATCATCTGCTATTCTTCTTGGTGTGGCAATTTTAATTGCCAGTAGTATAGTACATCAGTTACGGCTATGTGGACAGGAAAGTAACTGATAATGCACCGAGTAGAGAGGATATAAATGCATAGTGGTAACAGAAGCAAAACCATTCCTAAAGAAGAGAAATTAGTTGTTATCAGATATATACTGATAAGTCAAAACATCACGACCAACTGCTTAATAGCTTCCTTGACTGCCTTTGGGATAAAATACGCCACTGACTCCGCGTTTCAGGGCTCCGATAGTTTGTTGGTGGGTTTGTGGAGGTATGTGGCATTAGATACCTACGCACAAGATATGTACACTGAAGAGCCAAAGAAACTAGTACACATGCCTAATATCGTGTAATGCCCCCGCAATCATGCAGAAGTGCCGCAACATGACGTGGCATGGACTCTACTAATGTCTGAAGCAGTGCTGGAGGGAGCTGACACCATGAATCCTGCAGGACTGTCCATAAATCCGTAAGGGTACGAGGGGATGAAGATCTATTGTGAATGACACGTTGCAAGGCATCCCAGGTATGCTCAATAAATGTTCATTTCTGGAGAGTTTGGTGGCCAGCGGAACTGTTTAAACTCAGAACAGAGTGTCTGTAGCAACTCTGTAGCAATTCTGGGTGTGAGGGGTGTCGCATTGTCCCGCTGGAATTATCCAAGTCCGTCTGAAATCACAATGGACATAAATGGATGCAGACAGAATGCTTACGTACGGGTCACCTGTCAGAGTCGTATCTAGACGTATCACAGGTCTGATACCACTCCAATTGCACAAGCCCCAATCATTACAGACCCTCCACCAGCTTCAACAGTTCCCTGTGATATGCAAAATCCATGGATTCATGTGGTTGTCTCCATACCCGTACCCGTCAGTCGGCTCGATACAATTCGAAAGACTCGTCCGACCAGCCAACATTTTTCCAAATGTCACCAGTTCAATGTCGGTGTTCGCGGGCCCTGGCGAGGCGTAAGGCTTCGTGTTTTGCAGCCATCAAAAGTACACGAATGGCCCTTCGTCTCTTAAAGCTCATATCGATGATATTTAGTTGAATGGTTGGCACTTTGACACTCGATGATGGACCAGCATTGAAATCTGCACAAATTTACCGATGGGTTGCCCTTCAGTGACGTTGAACGATTTTCTTCAGTCGTCGTTGGTCCCGTTCTTGTACGACCACTTTCCGGCCCCAGCGATGTCGGAGATTCGATGTTTTATCGGATTCTTGGTAGTAACGATACACTTGTGAAAGGGTTGTACTGGAAAATGCACACTTCATCGCTACGTCGGAGATGCTGTCTCTCATCGCTCGTGCGCCGTTTATAACACAACGTTCAAACTCACGTAACTCCTGACAACCTGCCATTCTATCAGCAGTAACTGATCTAACAACTGAGTCGCACACCTATTGTTTTATATAGGCGTCGCCGAACACAGCGCCCTATTGTGCCTGTTTGCACAGATCGGTATTTGAATACGCATGCCTATAACAGTTCCTTTGCCGCTTCAGTGTAATTCGCGTGAATAGCTGGCCCGTGATTTGCGCACTCGTTGATGGAACCCTAGAGCGATCCAAATGGTTTCTATTGGATTTACAATTGGGGGATTTTTGTCGCGGAGACATCAAGGTGTGTTCATTATTATGCTCATGAAAACACTGTAGCATGGTTCTGGCTCAGAGACACGGACAATATCACTGCTGTAAAATGACATAGCCTTCGGGGAAGGCATGCACGTGATTTGTGGCTGTCAGCGTGTCTTCGATTACTATGATACGTCCCACATAAGCGCAGGAGATTGTCTACCATAACATTATTATATGAATTATTATATGAATACTCTCTTTCAAATTCTGAAGGTGGCAGCGGTAAAATACAGGGAGCGAAAGGCTATTTACAATTTGTACAGAAACCAGATGGCAGTTATAAGAGTCGAGGGGCATGAAAAGGAAGCAGTGTTTGGGAAGGGAGTGAGACAGGGTTGTAGCCTCTCCCCGATGTTATTCAATCTGTATATTGAGCAAGCAGTGAAGGAAACAAAAGAAAAATTCGGAGTAGGTATTAAAATCCATGGAGAAGAAATAAAAACTTTGAGGTTCGCCAATGACATTGTAATTATGTCAGAGACAGCAAAGGACTTGGAAGAGCAGTTGAAAGGAATGGATAGTGTCTTGAAAGGAGAATATAATATGAACATCAACAAAAGCAAAACGAGAATAATGGAATGTAGTCGAATTAAGTTGGGCGATGCTGCAGGAATTAGATAAGAAAATGAGACGCTTAAAGTAGTAAATGAGTTTTGCTATTTGGGGAGCAAAATAACTGATGATGGTCGAAGTAGAGAGGATATAAAATGTAGACTGGCAATGGCAAGGAAAGCGTTTCTGAAGAAGAGAAATTTGTTAACTTCAAGTATAGATTTAAGTGTCAGGAAGTTGTTTCTGAAAGTATTTGTGTGGAGTGTAGCCATGTATGGAAGTGAAACTTGGACGATAAACAGTTTGAACAAGAAGAGAATAGAAGCTTTCGAAATGTGGTGCTACAGAAGAATCCTGAAAATTAGATGGGTAGATCACATAACTAATGAGGAAGTATTGAATAGAATTGGGGAGAAGAAAATTTGTGGCACAACTTGACTAGAAGAAGGGATCTTTTGGTAGGGCATATTCTGAGGCATCAAGGGATCACCAATTTAGTATTGGAGGGCAGCGTGGAGGGTAAAAATCGTAGAGGGAGACCAAAAGATGAATACCCAAACAGATTCAGAAGGATGTAGGTGGCAGTAGTTACTGGGAGATGAAGAACCTTGCACAGGATAGAGTAGCATGGAGAGTTGTATCAAACCAGTCTCTGGACTGAAGACCACAACAATAGCAACAACAACAACAACAACATTATTATGCCCCTCCCAACAGCCAGACTCCGTGGCGGCTGCAAGTTTCGAGCCACAGTTCGTCTCGATTTCGGCGTTTGAGGAGACAACCATCGACGTAGTGTGGCAAAAATGTGTTTCGCCCAAAGATCCGACACACTTCCATTGATCGACGGTCGAATCTCGATGGTCCCGTGCCCAATGCAATTGTAATTGAGGATGTCGTTGGACCAGCATGTGAACACGTAGCGCGGACTGTTGAGAAGCTTCATGTCCAACTATGTGCGATGAACGGTGTGCTCCAAAACACTTGTTGGAGCACAAGCATTGTGCTCTTTCGACACAGATGCCACACATCACCATCTATCATACTTTACAAAGCAGAGAAGCCTCTGCACCTCACGTTATGTGAAGAGTCGTAGACATCCAACCATTTCGGGCCTAGAGGTAGTTTCGCTGTCCTACCTCTTTTCGTAGATGCTCACGACAGTAGCACGTGAACATTCGACCAGCTTCGACGTTGTCGAGATACTCGTTTACACTCGCCTTGTAACATAATCTGCCCTTTTTCAAATTAGCTTCTCTCAATAGATTTACCCATTTGCATTCCATATCTTCTCTAGGATGGTCCCCGTCCATGTCTGCTCTGCTTACATGCTTCAGCTACCGTCTCGCCACGGCATCTAACAACGTAGTTTGCAATGGTCATAATGTTTTGACTTACCAGGCCAAAATTTGTGCCTAGCGAACTGTATTATAAAGGCTGTTCCGTATACTGTAGCCTTGAATGGCATACAAATGTGGATGATGAACAGTTCAGAGAAGAAGGGAAAAAGAGGATTTTAAAATAAGTTGTTACGAAGCATGCCGAGGATTACGTAGATAGGTAGGTTTTTCAACTAAATAAGTGGTACTGAAACGAAACGGAGGAAAAATAAACTCAGAGCAGAACGTTATAACCCGGTAGACGGTTATTACAGTATAATTCCACCTTAAAGTATTACTCTTCTGACGGACATTAATGTTTTCAGTGAACGTGTATGCTAATGGAAAGAAACCGATCTATTACTCTTCATCTGAATTTTTAATTCTTGGTATGATAACTCATTCGAGCGAGTATCGAATCCACAGTACGCTGTTTTGTAACTCTCTTGTTTGTTTTTGTTACATAAACGTTTCTTATTCTTAACTTTCGTGTGTTTATGTATTGTAATGTAAACGTTCTGTCAATTGAACATTGCAGGTGATATGCGTACGCAAATGCTGTCTGATGAAATGAACCTCCAAACCTGGCTGAAATTGTGTAAGCTGATTTTCAATTAACGTTTACTAAAATTATTACAGAGCTTGGAGCTGTACATTAAAGAAGCTACCACCTGAAGTTCAGTATTCTGCTACGTCACTGTGTGTGTCTTGCAGTTGCAACGCGCGAAACAAACAGTGAAAATTCTGCATAAAATTACGAGCTGAACTTAAGAGGGAATGAATGCCCAGAATGCTTCTATTAAATACTCTGAAAATTTACTTATCGGAACTGAGCAAGTAAAATTCCAAATGAATAACACACGAATATGTAACACTGCACTGTAACGGTATGAATATCTAACAAAAAAAAAATTACATCAGAACTAAATTTTAATGTCACTGACTGACAATAATTTTGAAATGAAATGCTTGACTGTAAATAATTTTATTGTATTCTAACCGAGATGTTAAACTACTCGTAATAAACTTCCGTGCCGTGGAAACGAAAACTCTAAGTGTTCAGAGGGGGTAACTGTCAAAACGCAGTGCAGCAACAAACCAGCTAAAGAAAACCTTGCCCAAGTGCAATGCAAGAAAAAGCTGCTACGCTAAGCACTTCGTACTTACAGCTTTAAATAAATGTGTTCCGCTAAGTGCAATGCTGTGACACGCGTTCAAGAAACTGAACGTACTGAATGATATAGGTAGAAGAGACTAGCATTTAAAAATTGTATTAGGAAACTGAATGTCATCTATTACTACAATCTTCACAAAATTAACTTCTTACGAAAAAATACAATTCTGCAATGTAGTTTCTTTAATGAAATGGTAAAGGAGTGGTGACTCTACAGCTTTGAGTCCAAGTCATGAGAGCAGATAATTTTGCGTAAGGGGAGGTTTACTATCTTTTGGTTCAAAAAATCGATTTTTTAAATTGCATTTTTGGATCCATAAAAGTGTTTAGAATCCACTCCTGAAACAGTTTTCACGAATACGGAACGGAAATGTTTGCTATTGAACAAAAAAAATTGCACCTGCCTGAAATCGGCCTTCTTCACGCAAAAGTTTTTTTCTTCCGGAGGACGAGTTATTGTACCGGTGCTTGGGAGGAAACACACAAAATTCAAATGAAAGTTTGAACGCTTGTGTTTGGAAGCTAACCCTCAAGCATTTGCATTCTGGTGCGAAGACTGTGGAGATGGAGAATTTTCTGGCAGAGTGAGCAGCTTCAGCGAAGGGTATTCAGAAATTCTGAAGACCACGGCAACGATGGACGTCACCCTGGGACTCTATTCGACGCAGTTCGCCTAGCATTCGGACGACCACCGGATTCAAGCGGCCGAAAACCGCTTGTCACCGGCCGTACGAGCGGCTCTGGAGCAGCGCAGGATGGCCAGGTCGAGCAGAACGCCCTCCGTGAGGAAGAGGAAGGACTAGTTTATGGACTCGGAATAGCAGATTGAACGTACGTTGCATAATATTGTATTTATGTGTAGTCAAAACCTCGAACGCGTTTTCTCGAAATGACGTTTGTTTTATCGCGCGGTATGGTAACTTCAAATCTACTAAACCGATTGGCTTGATTCTTTGTTTCCGACGAAGCTAACTAAATTGTACCACTTTTATTCCGATCCATCAACTATAAATATTTTTACTTTGCCGACGAAGTCGAAAAAGCGATGAAAAAAACCCTTTCGTTTCAAATGTCTACCATTTTGTTTCGTATGGTCCAAATAACTTAAGCGAGGTCCAACTCCTAAGTATTCTTAGATACGTCGCTGACGTCAACTCAATTTTGATTTCAGACGAGCAGGCTGGCCTATGACATACCGCGCGTGGAGGTCTACATCGAAATTTTGTTTCGTTCCGACGGCACTTCCACCTTTGCTCTTCGACATTTCCCGTCGAAAAAATTCCAGTTTGTAGAGGAAATATCAGTAAACATTTTGACCAAATTTGATATTGATATCTATAACACATCTCGAGAAACAAATCCTCAAACAACATGGTTTTTTCGGGCCAAAGATATGAACCTCCCCATAATTACTCTTCTCTCGACAGCCAAACTAACCAACCGAAATCAATTAAGACAAATCGTACTGAGAATTTGTCTTTCTGAAACTCATTGTGAATTATGCGCGAGCAAGCAATGCAGCGGCAACATTACCTGAAGATCATCATGCTTCTAAAATCAGTATTTGCAAAACCGTATTTCCGAAACCAATGTGTTCTGTGTTTGCCTCCCTGTGTTCTGCTAATTTTTCCAGACAACGAACACCAGACTCTGTCAATTAATATTCGCGAATACCACTGACAATTAAAGATAACATCGCTTGTACTCACCTCCTCTGCGGCATAACATATAGTCTATTAAAGGCTTCTGTCTGCAAAAGCATACAGATTACCAGTACGAAGTATGACTCATCGAATAAAAAGAGAACTCACATCCCTCTCATTCAATACCAAAAATAAGGTAGAAACCTTACAGTTCCAAAAGTAAAAGCTATGGTCATGCAAGTAAATACGGTCGCCATCCTAATTAGGCGAACGTAATTTCAAGGAAATACACAGCCAGCTAAGTAAACAGTGTGCTGTACTAAACTTCAGTTCACTGTGAAATCTGTTTCGAAACTGAAAACGGAAAACAATAGCAAAAAATACTGTGTATTAGAAAAGTAACCAATCATGACCAGAGCTGTTACCTGTAATGATGTACAGTTGATGTGTCGTTGTTGGTTGAAATCTCCCGCTGATAACCGTTGCCAGGCTGGCAAAGAGCATTGGTACACTGATAGAGTAAAATAGAGTAAAAAATTCTCCGGAATCCCTAGCACTGCCTCGGGCATGGATGTGTGTGATGTCCTTAGGTTAGTAAGGTTTAAGTAGTTCTAAGTTCTAGGGGATTGATGACCTCAGATGTTAAGTCCCATAGTGCTCAGAGCCATTTGAACCAATCCCTAGCAACAGATGTAGAAATTATCCAAGAAAAATGGCTTAGCCCGCATCTCGGTGTCGTGCGGTAGCGTTCTCGCTTCCCGCGCCCGGGTTCCCGGGTTCGATTCCCGGCGGGGTCAGGGATTTTCTCTGCCTCGTGATGGCTGGGTGTTGT
Source organism: Schistocerca piceifrons (assembly GCF_021461385.2). Taxonomy (NCBI): domain Eukaryota; kingdom Metazoa; phylum Arthropoda; class Insecta; order Orthoptera; family Acrididae; genus Schistocerca; species Schistocerca piceifrons. Next base: position 56,873,444 of record NC_060147.1, on the reverse strand, counting down.
GTGCTGTCCTTAGGTTAGTTAGGTTTAAGTAGTTCTAAGTTCTAGGGGACTGATGACCATAGATGTTAAGTCCCATAGTGCTGAGAGCCAGCCAAAATGGCTTAGAAAAATTCGCTGTAGAAGAAAGAGTACATAAAATGGAGAGAGCTTATGGAATAACTAGGAATGTCTACAACTAAAGGTGTCTGACTAAACATTCGAAGATATAGCACTACAGCACAGTATTAAAGCCACAATGTCTTTATGAAAGTGGATGTTTAGCTCTGAACTACAAATTACACGAACTTGAAGTCCTGGAAAGAAAAATCATTCGCAAAATACTTGTCCACCAAAAAATACAGAGATATGGAAATTAAGAAGCAATGAAGAAGTTTATCGCAACATAGAAAACATAACTGAAACACTACGAAAGAGGCGACTGCTATTTTTTGGACACTTATACAGAATAAACAGCAACAGGTTTACCAAACAGATTTTTAAATATCTTTTGGAGGAGGAGTCAACAATAGCCTGGATACAAGAAGTTAGGAAAGATTTGGAAAGAAACAACATAAGCGAAAAAGATGCAAAACAAAGAGTTTCAGGAGGAAAGTGTTAAAAATGGAAGGATTCCAAGGCAAGAATAAGAAGAAGACAGGGTCAAAATGGCCCGAGGAGAGAGAAAGGATGCATAGTGAAAAGATTAAATAATACCGAAGGAAAAAGAAAGAACAACAAAGAAGGAAGCATTGAAATTGGTACGTGGTCCTTAGATGACCCAAATGGGAGAGTAAATGGACATTGGACATGAATGACCGCCACTTTGCATTATGAAATTAAGAAAATGCTGATCTGTAAAGCGAATAAAGAATATTTATACAACATAGTTAGGACACTGTGTTTGTTAGTTGGTACAGGCGGTCTGTATTTCTCGTATTCATTGGCTTACCTGTAACGACCGAATATGGTATTAATGGTATGCTGTTTGACGTGTGTATGACACGACGCATTATATTTTCATGTTGTAAAACATTCATCGGAGCCAAATTACGTTAATACAGGAGTTGGTGATGGCTTTTCCAATAGTGTCAATCGTGGGGGAAAATGCTCTATGCTGATGACTTTGGCATTGTAGCCAGTGATAATAAAATGGAACTCCTTGCTGAGAATGGAAATGAAACCTGCAAGGAAGTTTATTGCTGGTTAATATGCGAGCCAGTTACATAGAATATGAAGGAGGTTCGAGGAATGTCAGTTGAAAGTAGTGGGGACACAGAAAGATACCAGCGAACAGAATGTCATCGGCATGATACGCCCTAAGAGTTCCGAAGCCACTTCGATACATTTCGTACGTACGCTTAGTTCTTCCTTCGTTATTATTGCCATTGTACACACTCCGTTACCAACGGTTTTTCAATAGCATATACCGATTTTTACAATTTCAGATCTCTTGCCCCACTTCAGTTCCATCTTTCACCATTGAAAGAGCGCAACCACTGGGTACATCAGACCTAAATTTTACCGACATACTTACGGCGCCGCCAGTCCAAAAAGGTTCGATAACATGTTTATAAAAATTAGAGAAATTTTAAGATGGCGATTTTTTATTGCTTCAGGTATTAGACACACTGTACCCCCCCCCCCCCCCCCCCGCCCTTCTCCCATTAGTACAATGCACAGCACATCCATACGACCATTGAAACTGCATGACAAGTCCTCATTTGGGATGTTGTTTAACTTGGACCCCACATTTGCACCTTCTCCGGTTTTATAGAACAATCAGAGACCCATTCTTCACTTTTTCGTTTAGTGGTAGGCTCGTATTGACAACAAAAAGTATCGTATTTTTTTTCATAAACTCCTGTGTCATTCCTTAACTTGTATTTCCCATTTCCTGATTACTATTTTCTATTTCACGTAATTGTTTTTTTCTATATTTAACGAAGGGCATTCTGAAGTATAAAAGCATTTTGGTCTAATGACAATGTTGCATTGCCTGAGATTTGCATTTATGAAAACAGATTTTTTACTACACATTGCTTTCCTTAAATATAAACCCACAAAATTAATTGCGTTCTCCAAGACACCAACGAACTGTTCTGCACGTGTTTTGGCCCAACTTCATTCTGCGGTTTCCAAGAGCATGAAGTATATAGTTTTAAGTCGTACATGCTCTTCGTAGTACGCTTTAGAACAACCTCAGCGTCTATATTACCACAGCGATAGGGCTGCCAGGCCCAAAAATAGTTAAGATGGACTAGGGGCTATATTTAGCCCTACATTTTTCCCTAAAGCCGGACTACCTATTTTAAATCGAAATAGAATTACTTGGGTATTTTCAGTCGTTTATTAATAATCAGCCACAGTTTTTGCGAGGTCACCATTCAATGTGCTTAAACTGAAATAAAATCAGTAAACAGCCATGTACCTTGGCAATCATAACAGCCACTAAGCGCTTACTCTTGTTAATTGCTGTCTTCTTCCTAAGATAATCTTACGTAAAATGAACTGAAAGTCCTTTATTAAACAAAATAAACTTTTATCTATTCTTCTGGAAACGAATACATAAAGATATTCAGTAACTTCGGTCATTTCAGTCAGATTTACAAAGAAGTAACAATGTGTAGTTAAGTTTCACCAGTTCTGATTTGAACCTAGTTTATTAAGAACTGTATATTTTTCTGGAAAACACATCGGGGAACTCTTGACAGGATGATTTCAAATTATGCAGCATCATCATCATTTTAATTGTGTCGGTCTCCAATTTATTGCGTTTCTTCGTCCGTTGGGCGTTTATGAAAAAGAACACCGTTTCGATGTTGGCATTATGGCCTGGAACTGCAAAGTGATATCATGCCAATTTTAGTAATTCTGAATAACGTGTTGGATTATGATTTGATCGGAAATGAGCTGATGACTTTTTAGTAGCCAAAGTTTTTTTAAAGGCAGAGTCGTCTCTTATTTCCACGAATTTCGTGAAATTTTGCCACTGATTAAAGAATTTACCGTCATCCAACATCACGTTTTTCCACAATAGAATTTCTTCGCTTAGCTACATGTCTCCTCGTGCTTACGTAATTAGCCTGGGACTGGCGATAGTTGTGCGTTCTCTGTTTCATCTATTAAAAAAAACCGTAATGAAAGCTGCGCAGGCTGGAGTTCTTTACAGGTGGTTTTTCCTGCCGTGTGCAGACTCTAGGGATTGATCGATGAGAGGATACGGAAGAAAAAGGTCTAATGAAGTTTTGTCCAGAAATGCATGGTTTCCATTCTAGAGACGATTTATTCAGTCATGTTTTGTTACAGAGACTACAGTCTAATAGGCGCTGTCCCGACACCCCCGGGATAATAAGGCCGCCCAGCAGTGTTAGTGACGTCACACTAAGCGGCCCATAGCCGACGCAGTAGTCCACGGACACCTCCGTACAGACGCGCCTGATGCTCTAACCATCTTCTGTCCGTCATACAGAAAGGAGCGAACTATAATTCGAACCAAAGACCAAATTATATATATTCTTGTAAACAGCATAAAGGTTCATAACGAAATACCGATTGCATATACGGGCAGGAATAGGTTCTAGAACTCCTCTGAAAAGTGTTTATCTTCAGTACCAGAATGAACATCAAATTGTCAGGTTTTCTAAATAGAAAAGCAGCAGACAGCAATAATGAGACTTGCAGTTGGTGATTTCTACGTGGAAAAGGAAATAAGCTGCAGAGAGATTGAAAATGGTAAGTAAAGAGAGCCTCAGCCTTTTGCTCACATTCTTACATGTAATGCACTTGGTTGTTTTTCGTTTCCTTACCTTTCATAACATTTTTAATATTGTTTCAAGAAGTGTATCTTCAATACCAGAGTGAACTTCAAATTGTCAGGCTTTTCTTAAAGGAAAGAGCAGTCCCTTAGTATCACAGTGCATGACAGAATCTTGTGTTCAGTGGTGTCTATGTTAAAAGGAGAATATTTGATACCTATCTTTTGCTTCCATTCTTTGTTACTGGGGATACACTTGTAAAAATTCTTGAAAGGAGCTGTCACCATGAACATATGAGTAAATTCACAATAGTCATGTGTTTTATGAGATAAAGCGAACTCTTGTTACCTTATTGTAAACGAAAGTTGTGAGGGTTTTGCTATGTATGACATGGTTTAAGATAATTTACTTTCAGTGTAATAGGTTAAAAATGTTAAGTCTTGTTGTCAGTTGGCATTTGTCACTACCTGTATGCGAGTTTTAAAGCTAAATAGTGTTCTCGCAATTATAAAATAGTGGCAAAGTTCCTCAATCGATTAAACTTATTCCTGCCCGTATATGCAATCGGTATTTCGTTATGAACCTTTATGCTGTTTACAAGAATATATACACTCCTGGAAATGGAAAAAAAGAACACATTGACACCGGTGTGTCAGACCCACCATACTTGCTCCGGACACTGCGAGAGGGGTGTACAAGCAATGATCACACGCACGGCACAGCGGACACACCAGGAACCGCGGTGTTGGCCGTCGAATGGTGCTAGCTGCGCAGAATTTGTGCACCGCCGCCGTCAGTGTCAGCCAGTTTGCCGTGGCATACGGAGCTCCATCGCAGTCTTTAACACTGGTAGCATGCCGCGACAGCGTGGACGTGAACCGTATGTGCAGTTGACGGACTTTGAGCGAGGGCGTATAGTGGGCATGTGGGAGGCCGGGTGGACGTACCGCCGAATTGCTCAACACGTGGGGCGTGAGGTCTCCACAGTACATCGATGTTGTCGCCAGTGGTCGGCGGAAGGTGCACGTGCCCGTCGACCTGGGACCGGACCGCAGCGACGCACGGATGCACGCCAAGACCGTAGGATCCTACGCAGTGCCGTAAGGGACCGCACCGCCACTTCCCAGCAAATTAGGGACACTGTTGCTCCTGGGGTATCGGCGAGGACCATTCGCAACCGTCTCCATGAAGCTGGGCTACGGTCCCGCACACCGTTAGGCCGTCTTCCGCTCACGCCCCAACATCGTGCAGCCCGCCTCCAGTGGTGTCGCGACAGGCGTGAATGGAGGGACGAATGGAGACGTGTCGTCTTCAGCGATGAGAGTCGCTTCTGCCTTGGTGCCAATGATGGTCGTATGCGTTCTTGGCGCCGTGCAGGTGAGCGCCACAATCAGGACTGCATACGACCGAGGCACACAGGGCCAACACCCGGCATCATGATGTGGGGAGCGATCTCCTACACTGGCCGTACACCACTGGTGATCGTCGAGGGGACACTGAATAGTGCACGGTACATCCAAACCGTCATCGAACCCATCGTTCTACCATTCCTAGACCGGCAAGGGAACTTGCTGTTCCAACAGGACAATGCACGTCCACATGTATCCCGTGGCACCCAACGTGCTCTAGAAGGTGTAAGTCAACTACCCTGGCCAGCAAGATCTCCGGATCTGTCCCCCATTGAGCATGTTTGGGACTGGATGAAGCGTCGTCTCACGCGGTCTGCACGTCCAGCACGAACGCTGGTCCAACTGAGGCGCCAGGTGGAAATGGCATGGCAAGCCGTTCCACAGGACTACATCCAGCATCTCTACGATCGTCTCCATGGGAGAATAGCAGCCTGCATTGCTGCGAAAGGTGGATGTACACTGTACTAGTGCCGACATTGTGCATGCTCTGTTGCCTGTGTCTATGTGCCTGTGGTTCTGTCAGTGTGATCATGTGATGTATCTGACCCCAGGAATGTGTCAATAAAGTTTCCCCTTCCTGGGACAATGAATTCACGGTGTTCTTATTTCAATTTCCAGGAGTGTATAATTTTTTCTTTGGTTCGAATTACAGTTCGCTCCTTTCTGTATGACGGACAGAAGATCGTTGGCATCGGGCGCGTCTGTACGGAGGTGTCCGTGGACTGCTGCGTCGGCTATGGGCCGCTTAGTGTGACGTCACTAACACTGCTGGGCGGCCTTGTTATCCCGGGTGTGTCGGCTGTACCATGCAGCCGAAGTTATAGTATGCATGGTTCCCTCCTAGAGGGTGGTACCGTTACTCATACGTCATGCTCTAGCGGCTTGTCTTTCCATACTAATTGGTAATGTGTCCGATTCACTTCTCGTGCTGACTCATCTTGTTGATGTGATACAGCGTTGTACACAGTGATTCCGTATTCGACTCGAGAGCTTGTCGACATGGTGTTCACTTACGGAAAGGCAAATGGCAACGGGCGGCTGGCAGCAAGATTGTACCAGGAGACCTATCCCCGCCCACAGCAAACAAAGCATTCATTGTTTGCAACACTGTTTCGCCGTTTGCCGGAGACAGGGTCGTTCCAGGAAGCAGGAAATCATGAAAGACGAACCCAAAATGTTCGGACAACAGACTTGGAGGAAAATGTAATTAACGTTGTAGAAGGCGACCGCCGTGTCAGTACCAGGCGGTTGGCCCGTCAGTACACGATCGAGTGGGACATTCTCCACGACAATTATTACTACCCTTATCATGTACACAGTGAGTAGGGCTTACTAGCGACAGACTTTCCACATCGGGAGCAGTTTTGTCACTAGTTTCTTCACCAGGCAACCACGATTCCTCGACCTTTCATCTACCCTATTCACAGATGAGACCACCATTGCGCGGAGTGGTATCTTCAACTCTCACAACAGTCATCTGTGGGATAGTATGCAGAACCCCCATGGTATGGTGACTGCGAATCATCAGCATCGGTGGAATCGGAATGTGTGGGCCGAGATAACTGGCGACCGTATTTTGGGACCATCCTTCCTTTCACGTCGCCTAACAAAAAAAGGTTCAAATGGCTCTGAGCACTATGGGACTTAACTTCTGAGGTCATCAGTCCCCTACTTAAACCTAACTAACCTAAGGACATCATACACAACCATGCCCAAGCCAGGATTCGAACCTGTGACCGTAGCGGTCGCACGGTTCCAGACTGAAGCGCCTAGAACCGCTCGGCCACACCGGCCGGCCTGCTACATGGTGGTGCTCCAGCCCATTTCGCCGTTAACGTCCGGACGCATCTCAACCGTGTCCTCTGTAGTCGATGGATCGGACGAGGGGGTAATGGGCCATCTCAAAACTACCGCGTGCACAGAGTCCATTCCAGATTTGTCGACACTGGAGCAGGGTATTCGTACTGCCTTTGACACTGTTCGGATGCAACCTGGCCGATGTGAACGTAACATGCTCCGGCGCATACACGCATGCGTTGAGGCACATGGAAACCATTTTCAGCACATACTGTAACTGTGGCTACATGGTACAGCGTGAATTAGAGCGCTGACTTCGTAACAATGTACGACTGAATAAATGGTCTCTAGCATGGAGACCATGCATTTCCGAACAGAAGTTCATTAGACCTTTCTTGTTCTGTATCCTCTCATCTATCAATCCCTAGAGTTTGTGTACGGTGGAAAAAAACCACCTTGTATATTTGGCCAGACATGTGAGAACCGTAGTTGCACCTCACCCGCCGGTTTCCTGCGTCCGATCATCTCCTCAATGCAGGTGTTTTGCAAATCATAGTAGCTGGATGCAGTGTTGTCAGTACGGGAGATGCCGTGCCCTGCTTTATTCATCGCTGTTAAGTGAGCCTTACAGCAAAGAATTAATTTATCGGATTATATCCTATTCTTCCAGTAAACTTCGAAATTTACGTTTTCAGTGAGAGAATAGCATCTGTAGTATCAAGGCTTTCGTTACTGGCAACTGATACTGAAGTCTCAGACGGCATTTATGTTTGTTCCATATCGGCCCAAATGTTATTAAACTCCTCATGGCATTATCGGAAGGCTGTAAAAAGGCCGGTATTGCACTATCATACTTCTTTGACAAAGATCTTTGACATGGCGCAAAAAAAGTGGTATTACATTTTCATCATATTTTACAGCGAAGTTAAAGATGGTGGGTAACAACTACTTGTTATTATGCACTGCAATTGCAATGTGTACATACACGTTACACATGTCAAATAGCTGTAGCGATGCCAGCCCTGCAAGCGGTTACATTTCACATTGCAGTGAACGGCGACGAACGACTTTTATCATTAAATCTACAGTGAGGTGCTAGATTTGATCACACTTCTTTGACAAAAGGCGAGATTTGACAAAGTTCCGTATTAAACCATCAAATTTCTTTGACTCAAATCTTTGGCAAATCAACCTTGGCAAATGAACCTTGGCAAATGAACCTTGGCAAATGAACCTTGGCAAATGAACCTTGGCAAATGAACCTTGGCAAATGAACCTTGGCAAATGAACCTTGGCAAATGAACCTTGGCAAATGAACCTTGGCAAATGAACCTTGGCAAATGAACCTTGGCAAATGAACCTTGGCAAATGAACCTTGGCAAATGAACCTTGGCAAATGAACCTTGGCAAATGAACCTTGGCAAATGAACCTTGGCAAATGAACCTTGGCAAATAAATATGATAGTGTAATTTCGCCCTTGCAATCGGTAGAACGAAACGACAGATAGCAGCAAAGCATGAGAATGAAGTTGCGAGTACAAGCCCTGTAGTACAGAGAAGGCAGTTGCACAGTCTGCAAGGCTTTGCGGCAAAAGCCCAACTTCGTATATTAATATTAACTGTTCATATGTTCATGAATGCCTCCAGCTTTGATACTATCCACACTGGCAGTGACCTAACTATGATTTCTGTGACTCCAAAATCAAGCCCGCATTTTAATTAAATACTTCGGAGTAAAGAAACCACTCACCGAAGAGCCGAAGCATTGCGTCGTCCGCAGGAAGACACGAAAAAGAAAACTTACCATCTTTCTGAATAAATCCTTTCTAGAGCAAGAGGACCGCTGTTAATGTCGGTATACATAAATGATCGCCGGCCGCAGTGGTCTCGCGGTTCTAGGCGCGCAGTCCGGAACCGCGCAACTGCTACGGTCGCAGTTTCGAATCCTACCTCGGGCATGGATGTGTGTGATGTCCTTAGGTTAGTTAGGTTTAAGTAGTTCTGAGTTCTAGGGGACTGATGACCATAGCTGTTAAGTCCCCCACAGTGCTCAGAGCCATTTGAACCATTTGAACATAAATGATCTGACTGATAAGGTGAGTTACCAGTCTGCTGCTGTGAAGATGTTGCCATTCAGTGACTCTACGAGGACGCAAGATGACTTAGGCGGAATTTATAGTTTGTGTTATGAACGGCTGTTCGCTCTAACTCTAGAAACATGCAAGTTTAGGCAGATGAGTAGGAAAAACAATACCTTGGCATTGGAATATAGCGTCAGTAGTGTGTTACTTGAGTAACGTCCATTAAACGTATAGACGTAACGTTGCTAAGCGGTATTAAATGGAACGTCCACGCAAGTATGGTGGTAGTATGGAAGGCTAACGGTCGACTACGGCTTATTGGGAGAATTTGTAAGAAAGAGTAGCTAATCTGTAAAGATGACCAGGCATAGAGCTCTGCTGCTGTCCAGTGTTGAATACTGCTCGTGTGTATTAAAGGAAGACATCGAAGTAATTCAGAGGCGTCCTGTTAAATTTGTCACAGGTAGGTTCTTTAAACACGCGAGTATTACGGAGATGCCACGCGAAGTCAAATGGAAATCCCTGGAGGAGAGACTGAGCCGCTGAAGTTGACTGCAGAACGATTCTAACTGACGCCAGGGTACATTTCGCGCAAGGTACACGAAGATCAGGTAGGATAAATAAAGGCTTCTACGGAGGCATATAGGAGAGCCGTTTTTCCGCCGCTCCATTTGCGAGTGGAACAGCAAAGGAAATGAAAAGATGTCTTGACCCTTTGTTCGACCGTCCAGTTAGAATTTTGTCGACTCGACTATGGACGTTCTCTTCCGTGAAGACGCGTCAGAGGTACACACAGAGCAGGTCTCCGACAATAGAGGCAACTCTGCAGAAGCCTCTGGTACACCGTTTGTCACGATACAACACATCCAGTGAATGCCAGTTGCCTGCAGTACTAAGGTGGTACCGTCCACACCTAACAGTCAAATAACGCTCCTCTCTTTCTGACGTCACTTGGTCGGCCGTGCGCTGGTCTTCGGGACAAAGTTTCTGTCTCTACAACACGTCAAGCCATCGGGCCACATCGGTTCTTGACTGTCCTTCCTTTCTTTTTCCGGCCCTCCACCGCAATGTGTCTCGTAGACATCTTTTCTGTGCTATACTGCACCGTCTGAGCCTGTGTACACAGTGCTGGACTACCCGACTCACACTGCCCCGTTTGGTAAGTGCCCTTATGTCATCGTTGCCATTTTCCGTTGACCGGAATATCATCTTCCGTACAGAAGATGATCGTACGGACGTCTGTTGACGGTCTGTATCATAATATCGTGAACTGGACACAGGACGGAGAAACAACTGTTTGTTTCTTTAATTTGAACATCAGTGTATTTCAGAAAAGTGACCGCCTTCAGTTTTGTATTTGTATTGAATAAACAGTGACCTTTTCTTAACATCCGTAATAGATAAGCTTAACCACGATTTTTATAATGGAGCAAAGGCATTGGCCAACGGCCTTGCAGCAGTGGTTCAAATGGGACTCAACATCTTAGGTCATCAGTTCCCTAGAACTTAGAACTACTTAAATCTAAATAACCTAAGGACATCACACACGCCCATGCCCGAGGCAGGATTCGAACCTGCGACCGTAGCGGCCGCGCAGTTCCAGACTGTAGCGCCTAGAACAGCTCGGCCACTCAGGCCGGCAAAAAAACCTACTGTACTTCGATGTGAACCAGACTGCAATTTAAGTCATTAATCTACGTTTCGGGAAAAAGTTTTCACACAAATGAAAGGTTGGAAATTTTATCCTCAATTAATATATTCTGAAACTAAGGTGAACAAGTATCACTGCCAAGCCCGTGCTAGTATTAACACAGTCACTCATAATCCCTTTCACTCACGCTAGCAAGTTTATGGTGTTGCATTTCCCGAAAACGTAATAGCTACAAAAATACTGATTGTTTTTGGCTGAGAATGCTCGCCAAATATTAAGTCTGTCGGTACCAAATGCAATCACAGTTCTTAGCCACCGACCTGCTCAATACGCCACGCGGAATGTATGTCCTTTCTCCTCACCAAATTCACTTAAAAATTCCGAAATTTCTACATACACATCGGAATAATTATGCCTACACTTTCCAACACTTTTGATGTATGAAACACTGCTAGATCCGGCAGCTTATCATTTCCATCGGAACTACTACTACACACGTCCGATTTGTTCCATGTCTAGGCTTCGACTCTTCTCCAGACTACTCTGTCTTCTCTACCAGCAGAGAAAGGCGCGCGAAGAATACTGCTTTACCATTGGTCAGTTTACTCAACAGCCAATGGCAAAACAACATTCTCCCGCGTCAATCCGCGCTTTTCATCAATAACCAATCGCAAAATAGTAAACCTAACAACTGCACTTACCGACGTAATTATCTAATATGCTGAAGTTTTGTTTATGCATACAGTTATTTACTATCTATACCTGAATTAACTTTCCCTTTACCATAAATTTACTTTACAAATCTATTCTACAAAAATCCCCTTTGTCCACATCCATACTTCATCGAAATGTTCCCACACTAAATCCTACTACATAACTCGTTAAACAATTATCTTCATACTAACCTTAAACCACACTCACGCATCATTCATACTGCTAAAATACGTTTATAACATTTTACATACACAAAAAGACATCATAACGCTTTATGAAAAACATTCTATTACTTTAGTGCACTCTAGTGGGCACAATCGAAACTAAAATCACAGTCCCCCTTTCCAATATTGTCCTCTATCGGCAAATACATAAACTACGTGCGCGTCCAGTCTCGCATCCCCATCTGTCAATATCCAGCTGTGAGACACATCTCCCACTTAACCGCCTGCAAGGCAGGATCGGTATATGGGGCTACGCCTCACAGCGTGAAGGTTACAGCGTGCTTAGAGCAGACTAGGTGTTCCACATCTTTAAGCTCTCCGCATTTAGGCTACTTGGCCTCAAATTTCTGTTCATGCGTCCTTTTTTTGGGGGGGGGTGGGGGGAGGATGGTTTCACACCTATGGACGACCGTGCAGGTACAGGTGCCGCCAACCTCCCGCGCCCCCCCCCCTCCCTCTCCTTCCCCCCTCCTCCTCCCCCCCCCCCACCTTCCCCTCCCCCCCCCCCCCCCCGACGCAAGCACGTACGTGAGGGCCTTCGCCTAATTTTCGAGGCGCCACCGTGCCGGCATGCAAACTCTGCACTGTGGAGAAGGGCGTCTTCGCGAACCTCCCCGCTCGCAGACAAACAAGCGTCCACAACTTGGCGCGTTACTCAAAGTGTCCTAAGAGTCGGCGCTGGCGCTCTCTTGTTTTGTAGCCACCTCTCTCCCAGGGCTCCCCCTGCGCGGCCGTGCATCACCAGTTTACGAGACCCCGGCGGTAATCTGATCAGCTAAAGGAGTCGCCCGCACTGACTCTGCATCTCTGCCGCGAGTTTGTTATAGACGGGGATATGGGGGACGGGGGGGAGGGGGGGGGGGGGAGAGGAGCGTAGGAAGCAGAGAAAGATTTTTGTTTCCCCTCGGCTCCTCGGCACGAAAAACAACGCGTCCACCGAGCGAAAACAAACTCTGGCCAATACGGCCGCAGGCTGACTTCTGACTTCGCCGCCGGAGTGAAAACAAATGGTCCCAAGTTCCGTACTAGATATCCGGCCGCTGAGGCTTCGCGCTCCGGTGGGGAAGCGGCGCACCTTCCTCAGGTTCGCAGGGCGGCTTTTTGTTTCCACCCCGGGCCTTCTCCGTCACGTACTCACTTCCACATCTCTCTGTTACAAACACGGCTGAGCAAATAATGACTAAATGTTATGCCGTATGTATTCGGCATTGTACGAGATACCCGTTAAGCCGTCGCCACACGGACCGTACATCCGAGCGTTGAGCGTGCCGAGTTTCTGACGTCATAGCGTGGAATAGCACGTTCGGGCCTCTTCCCGAACGGGCAGGGCATTACCTAGCAGGTCAGATATTCTGATCGTGCGGCTGAGCGTTGACCAATGAGATGGTACAACGCCACCTACGTCACATGCACCCCATCTCCCTTCATCACAGAGTTGTGATGCGCCATATTGGCATTCAATTCGAGCCTATACGTATATATGCCGTTTCTGAGCACCAGCAAATTGAAGATCACTCGAGAACCACATGTTAATTGTGTGATTCGTTGCAAAAATATTAATGAGACACATCTTATTCCTGGCAAAAGTATTATTGTAACTTGGGTGTTATGAGAGTATGCCGTTTGAAGGCAACAAAACACTGAGGATCCACCAAAAACGCATTTTTCTTGGTACAATTTTTTATAATTAAATTTCAATTAGTAACATAGCTACGATTAGCGCTTTTAGCAAATGGTAATACATTAGGAGTGGTTGTGCGAGCTTTGATGTCAGTGTAGCGCAGTGAGTAGCATTATGGACTTCTACCAAAGCGCAGGAAATGTCGTTGTATCGCGTCTCGCGCTGTCTAAATTTTTTCCCCCCTAACATTCGCGTAATAAGTTCTGACGCATTATTGTTAGTTTAATATAATTATATACTGTAGTATTTGATATTATGTAAACATAAGTTCACCTTTTTTTGGGGAGTGAGTTTGTTCGATTGGCTTAATCTACAGGACAGCTTGCGATACTTGTATAACGATAATTTGCTCCTTCTTCTTGTACGTTTCGTAATTCACATGTTGCAAAAATTCTGCTACAGGGTAGGAACAGTGATCAAGTAAGAATGACCTTAGGGTTTTACTAAAATGTGGGAGTGCTGAAATAATGCTTGTCTTAGGTGGAGAACTATTGCAAATTTGTATCACACTGTTTGTAGTAGGACTTTTATAAGCCTGTGTTCTACTTATTAGACATGGTACTTTCCTTTTCGTCTTAAAACATGCACATGGATATTGAAGTTTTTATTTGTGTATACTACATATGGAACAAAATGACTAGTCTATGGACAATGTAGGAACTGTGCGTTTTGATAGATTTAATGTGGGAATTTTACGTGCATCCGTTTAAGTAAACAGTGTGATTTACGAGCTAGAATCATCCCGCAACTGCCGCTGGAGTGCGTTGTGATGGCTTATACCACGTTGGGGCCCACGTACCGTATGCACAAGTCGCATCGTTCCTGAGCGTTCAGCAGCACGTTGAACTTGGCACGCTCAATGTTGACGTTCGACAGCACGGTCCGTGTGCCGACGGCTTTACAGAATGTTCTTACTGTCGTTCACGAACGTCGTTACAGATATTGTTGTGTCGTCATTGTTTTTCCATTCCTTCGTGCTGTAATCTCCCCACTATATTTGTTTCTGTCTGAAATTCAGCCCACGTTTACCTCCCACTCCATAAATTTCTACGTCTTACCAAATCTATGCACACACAAACTGTTACCCAACTTAAACTCGTATGCTAACCTTTGACTAAACAGAACCTACTTGATCTGAACTGTAACTGATCTGAATGCAACTTTTCCTATAGTAAATGCGCAACAAAAGTGAATCAGTTATCTGCCCCTAACCAAAATTTCCACTTACCTCGCGTCTTGACAATATTGCTGCAGATTTCTCGAAAGCACAACAGCGAGCAGGCACCGGCTAAGGTAGATTTCTATTTCTGTGTACTTATTCAAGCTGTTGCATATGGTAATGCGTGATAATAAACAGTGGAACGGAGAGAGTAACTATTCCTGTGAAATGATATTCCAAGACGACGGTTTTAGAGCGAAATATGTATTCAAAAACACATAGTAAAACATCGCCTGATCTTCACAAATAATATTGGTCTAAACAATACTATGCTTAACAAAGTGAACAAAGATTTACGGAGGGTACAATGTTAACTGGGAATTTCTACAAAAATCGAACAGCTTAATCAATTAACATGTCAATGCACGACTCAGGGAAGTGGGGTGCTCTTTCTCTCAACTTCAAGCAAGTTAACTTGCTGACAATAATTATTCTGGCAAACCAGGCGCGCAGTGATGCAGTCTTACCTCAAACTTCTTCTCTTCGCTCTCTAATAGATACACTTTACTCATCCCTCCTGTCTTCACAGTCCATCTTTCTTCATCCAACAGATACACACCCAAGTCCACACAGCACTACTCAATACGTCCATCACCAGCCACATTTCAACTAAGAATGCATCAGAGCGCGCAGAGGCAAAGACTTGGCCACGCCAAGAGCAAAGATTACTCAACAGTAACGTAACTTGTGAGACCTTATCATTTCCCGGCGAATCGAATGTTCAAATAACTTACGTGTTTGCTGCCGGGTGACGTCGTATAACACCGCCGATATTTCGACAGGAGCACACCCTGCCATTCTCATGGCACAAATGCATTTGTGCCTTGAGAATGGCAGGGTGTGCACCTGTCGAAATTTCGGCGGATTTCGACGACGTCACCCGTCAGCAAACCCGTAAGTTATTTGAGTAACGTAACTTGCTCTCTCTCTCTCTCTCTCTCTCTCTCTCTCTCTCTCTCTCTGACGTGCACATCGAAACATACAAAAACCAAAATAACATGACAACCTTATAGCAGTGCCAACGGGAGAATGGGAGGGGGGGGGGGGGGGGCAAATTGCCAGCGGAACAGTTCTCTGTTCTTCAGCTCAAACACTTCAAAAGTCATATCATGAAATATGCGACATGCATGACAGAACCTCTTCCTTAAGGCGAGATTAAATTAAATTTGACATTTTCTGTCTCCTGTTCCATAATCTACTTTAAACTCTGCTGGACACTTCGGTATATCATAAATTAAAAACAGGCAATTTTTAGTTGTTGTCTTCGGGGCCGTGTGCCCCTGGTCGAAGAAAATTTCGGCTTCTGACGTTTCGTCCACAGCTGTACTGGACAACCTAGGACCAGCTCTTGGTGATGCTGAGTTTCTTCGATTGACGACTCTGACGTCGAAGAGGCGATATAAATGCTGTGGATACTGGCCGTGGTCGAGTTTACACAACTACTTGTGGAAAGGTATACATTGGAAGTACCAATGCGAGACTGAAAGAACGTAAGTCTTTGCCGAATAGGGAAAACAGAAAAGTTTGCTGTTGCAGAACATGCTCTTCAGTCAGAAAAATAATGAAGTGAAGTTTTCCGAAACCAAAGTTTTATCTGGTACGAGAAACCACCGCCCACGACTATATAGAGAAGTACTCGAAATACGAGGGCAGTTCAATAAGTAATGCAACACATTTTTTTCTGAAACAGGGGTTGTTTTATTCAGCATTGAAATACACCAGGTTATTCCCCAATCTTTTAGCTACACAACATTATTTTTCAACGTAATCTCCATTCAATGCTACGGCCTTACGCCACCTTGAAATGAGGGCCTGTATGCCTGCACGGTACCATTCCACTGGTCGATGTCGGAGCCAACGTCGTACTGCATCAATAACTTCTTCATCATCCGCGTAGTGCCTCCCACGGATTGCGTCCTTCATTGGGCCAAACATATGGAAATCCGACGGTGCGAGATCGGGGCTGTAGGGTGCATGAGGAAGAACAGTCCACTGAAGTTTTGTGAGCTCCTCTCGGGTGCGAAGACTTGTGTGAGGTCTTGCGTTGTCATGAAGAAGGAGAAGTTCGTTCAGATTTTTGTGCCTACGAACACGCTGAAGTCGTTTCTTCAATTTCTGAAGAGTAGCACAATACACTTCAGAGTTGATCGTTTGACCATGGGGAAGGACATCGAACAGAATAACCCCTTCAGCGTCCCAGAAGACTGTAACTATGACTTTACCGGCTGAGGGTATGGCTTTAAACTTTTTCTTGGTAGGGGAGTGGGTGTGGCGCCACTCCATTGATTGCCGTTTTGTTTCAGGTTCGAAGTGATGAACCCATGTTTCATCGCCTGTAACAATCTTTGACTAGAAATTGTCACACTCAGCCACATGACGAGCAAGCAATTCAACACAGATGGTTCTCCTTTGCTCTTTATGGTGTTCGGTTAGACAACGAGGGACCCAGCGGGAACAAACCTTTGAATATCCCAACTGGTGAACAATTGTGACAGCACTACCAACAGAGATGTCAAGTTGAGCACTGAGTTGTGCTGATCCGTCGATCATCTCGAACGAGTGTGTTCGCACGCTCCGCCATTGCAGGAGTCACAGCTGTGAACGGCCGGCCCGCACGCGGGAGATCAGACAGTCTTGGTTGACCTTGCGGCGATGATGACACACGCTTTGTCCAACGACTCACCATGCTTTTGTCCACTGCCAGATCACCGTAGACATTCTGCAAGCGCCTTTGAATATCTGAGATGCCCTGGGATTCCGCCAAAAGAAACTCGATCACTGCCCGTTGTTTGCAACGCACATCCGTTACAGACGCCATTTTAACAGCTCCGTACAGCGCTGCCACCTGTCGGAAGTCAATGAAACTATACGAGACGAAGCGGGAATGTTTGAAAATATTCCACAAGAAATTTCCGGTTTTTTCAACAAAAATTGGCCGAGAAAAAAATGTGTTGCATTACTTATTGAACTGCCCTCGTATATAAGCATGGGGATAAGAAACAGCCATGAAATTCAATGATACATGGACAGCGGTACGGCAGAACAGATAAATAAGTTTTTATTTGACAGGCGACGATCGATAGTTAAGTTTTATCTCTGACAAAGATTATATCTGCTGATGACGTGTAAACTGGACCACGCGAACTTCACACAGTATTTATGTCGCTCTCCGACAGCAGACGATCCAGTAAGACTTAGCGTCGCATAAGAGCACCTCCGAAGATGTCCAGCGCAGCTCTCTACGAAATGTCAGGAGCCGAAAAGTTTTTCCGACCACGGTCTCACAGTCCGGAAGACACATCAGCAACTAAGACTTCCGGTCGCGAAAGCTTACACAGTACGACATTTCAGAGAACTTAACATTTTTAAATTTGACTTGCGACAATTTTCGGCATGTCGTATACACGGCCAGAGTTGAACAGTCATATCTTGGTAATTATGCACTCTAGCAGGCTGTGAACTGTATTGTTTTGATACCACCGCCTCCTTTCAGAAACTGACATAAATAATAAACAAATGCATCCTTTCTCTATGGTAGTAGTTTGCATAAAAATAGTACGCTGACTAGTGATTTCTGTAGTGTAAGAGTGAAAGTATGCTTAAGAAACACAAATTTGCGGATAACAGATACCTCAGATGCGAATTTGCCTCTAAATTTGTTGAAAATACGTGTGAAATCGGAGAAGGAAATGTAAGTAACCAGAATAATATGTCTGAAGTGGCTACAACCCCCCAGTAACTGGTGTGAGTGTAGAGAACCTTGCCGGCCGGTGTGGCCGTGCGGTTAAAGGCGCTTCAGTCTGGAACCGCGTGACCGCTACGGTCGCAGGTTCGAATCCTGCCTCGGGCATGGATGTGTGTGATGTCCTTAGGTTAGTTAGGTTTAATTAGTTCTAAGTTCTAGGCGACTGATGACCTCAGAAGTTAAGTCGCATAGTGCTCAGAGCCATTTTGTAGAGAACCTTAGTCTTCTGGTTACCTTCGGCAGGAATGCTTGCAATTAAACCTGTATTAAACAGTTTGGTAAATCGAGAGGTACTAAAGAAATGATTGTATGGGGAGTCCAAGAATGTGATCGCATCCTTCATAATGTTGCTTGATATTTTTACCTAAAAATGTTTTTGTTAGCCTCATGACTCTAGAGTCGTCAGTGTTTGATGCTGTAATAACTGAGTGATTGCAGCGCTGAAGAGGAAATAGATAATGGGCCAGGCCAATTGTTGTGGAGAAGAGAGTCAAAACTGTAAATGTATAAAATTTTGTAATTAAAAAAAAACTTTGAGCGTCAATACCTCGAAACTACTTTTTTGGTGTAAATAACCCATTATGTCAAAAAGTACTGAAGCTAGAGTCATGAAATTTCCACAGCATGCCAAGAATACGATTAATCACACACGGAACTAGAAAAATAAAAATACTCTATGTTCTTCAGTTTTTGCTGTTCATTTAGTTACAAAATTCTCCCAGAAGCATTAAAAGATAACAAAAATGTCTCAGTACCACCCGTAACACAATTTTTGCAATAATTCAGATTCAGTGTATCTACAAAATCACATTCATTAAATATAGAAAATAGAAAGCTGGCTGTCGTAAAAACGTTCCAAGATACTGGGTCACCAGTCTTCCTCCGACGGCGATGTCATTTTTCAGCAGGATAATGGTCCGTGTCTCTGAGCCAGAACCGCGCTGCAGTAGTTTCAGGAGCATTATTGTGAACTCAAGTTCATGTCTCGGCGACCAAATTCGCCTGATGGAACTCTTATGGAACCCATCTGGGTCGCTATCGGCCGCCATCACCGCGAAGGCAAATCAGCAACCCGTTATTTACGCTAACTACATGACTTGTGCGTGGACATCTAATGCCACACACCTCCACAAACCTCCCAGCAAACTGTAGGATCCCTGATACTCAGAATAAGTGATGCATATCGTTTCAAAACTGGACAAACGAGCTATTAAGTAGGTGGTCATAATGTCTTAGCTCATCAGAGTATAGTTAATATTCGTCTCTCTTCTGTACTTCAATAAGTTTCAGCTGTAAAGTGAAACCCGCATAATCGTACAGCTGACGGCGCAAGTATGCTGTCTTCAAAATATTTAACACCCGTAGACTGTCGCCTAAGAAAAGTTTTATACAATTTCTGCTCGTCCGAATAAATTCCTCGCTCTTACGAGAAGTCGGTGTTGTTAAGTTTCCGAGCCAAGATGTCCTCCTTCGTCTGCCTCTTTTACCAAGAATCTTTGCTTCAAGAATTCTTCGGCAACAGTTTATACCTGTTTCCGTTCCTCATTACATCGGCGGGACACCGTAATTTCCTGTATTTTACTGTGTTTGGGACTTCTTTTACTTTGTCCTTCTTTGCGGAGCATGTCGGTGTCAGTAATTTTGTCTCCCCACGACACTCGGAGAATTCTCCGCAGCAACATCTGAGATAGCTCAAGTAGTTTGCCCGTTGTCTCGGCCACAGTCTAGGTTTCGGCTCCCTAAAAAAACGCAGGGAAATACCAGTACGTAGCAACGAAGGAGTGTAATTTTCGTTTCGATCGAGAGGTGAGGATGGCTCTTTCTCAGTACGTACTTCAATTTTTTACGAGTTGTCCCGATGGCTGTCAATGTTAGTTCGCTTATACGTGTGTTTATTAATATGTTCAATGAGTTTACCATTAATGTTTAAATCGCAGTTCAGTGTGTCTTTATTGCTGATAACCATTAATTTTGGATAAGTAATGTTGATTTCTGATCTAATGATGGCAGTCCGCGGAAACACATTATTCATTAGGAGAACTATAGCGCAATAAAGAGTGAAAAGTTTTGTACAAACGAAATATCAGTGGAACAACTGGAATTTGCACGGCTGCGTGCTCGAAATTTAATTAATTGATGCCAACCGCTCGTCTCAGTAGCATCATCTAGCGGTCACTTTTTAAAACTACAGAAGTCATCTTCGTAAAAAATACAGTAAACTCCTGATAATTACTACGATGCTATAACTAGACTGGGTAACCAGAGGCAATCTGAGAAGTCTTCTAAGGGTTTTGGTGGGGAAGTTGTGCTGAGAAATAATTGTTAAGGAAAAAAAAGGATGTTTTGCGCCGTCCCCGAGCTACTTAGCATTGAAGTTGGCCAATCAAGTCGACGCACGCGCCAACTGAAGCACTTGCACGCGCTAAAATGCGGTTATGCACAGACACACTGTAAGGTGACAGAATTAAAGGTCAATTTCGCACCTTACATAAGAGTTTTATACATCATAATGGGAAGGTGAGTATGACACCTAACTTACTTCGGCAATCGTGAGCAGATTTGCCTTTAAGTATGTAAGGCAAAAGGGATGACACTCAATCGATGGTATTAAGATACCGCTCCTAAACAGTGCGTGTTAATGAGCAGAGGGTGAAACAAGCAGAGAGAGGAAACGTCTTGTGTGGAAGCAGGTGTGGGCACAAGCAGAGGCCACGCCACGGGAGCACCACGAAAAGCTCTTAGGGAGCGTCCCGCGGTGCGAGTCAGCAACCGGACAGGTGACGCATACTGGAGAGTAAGTAACGGGCCACCAGAATTAGGACAGAAAGATGCTTCAGAAAACATTTCGAAATTCCAAATGAATAAGAACAAAACCAGTGGTGCAGTTGATCACGTGAACAGCGAATGGTACACATGTGATGTACTCACGTAACTTTTAGCCGTCTGGAGCGGGCACAAAACGTCGGATTGGCAGAAACGAACTAGGAAGGAGTAAAGTACCGAGATTTCGATGCAGTTTGTTGGTAGGGCCCTTGTAATTGGTAGAGAGTGTTTCCACAAAATAAGAGGAACGCTCCTATTTGTCGAAAAAAGCCATGATGTTGTAACGTTGTAGCTTTAATTTTTGCTATGTTAGCGGTACTGCTTGACAATAAAAGCGGGTTAAAAGCTGTGAGATGTCTGGGGAAGTTAATCTTGCATTACTAAGCAACTGTTTCACCAGGTATCTAGTTTAGGTTTACCAAATTCCCAAACAGACTAACATTAATTATAATCTTTTAGTAGTCATACAACAACCGGTAATATATATATAACAGAGAATTTAAATAAAAAGAAAGAAATCAGTTTATATTTGGAAATTTATTTTAAGATTGATCATTGAAATTTCAGCATATTAAACGTGAGTTATAACTGAGCTGGTGCCTTGTTTAGGACTGTGAAAATGTGAGTTTGTAATCTTACGGAACACATCAAATATAGAGCCAAGATTGGGAGTCTGCATACAACACTGCATTCATAAAACAACACACAAAGAACATTGAAACATATGCAACAGAAAATGAACCACTACCAACAGATTCAAATTTTCACCCAAAGAAATTACGTTCGTAGCACAATCCTGTCCGTCATGTAATTACCACACACTGGTATACTAAATTCATATTAACTCTTTGTGAAATCTTCGCGAAAGGAATAGCTGAGGGGTACTTTGATGATTACACCACATGCTACACGTGGTCAACTTGGTTTACACAAAGAGTGTAACTCCACAATAATTTTGATAATTAAAATAAATTAGATCGAAAGGCAATTTACAAAAGAAAAACCTCGAACTGGTTACTAACGTCTTACTTTTAACCTGACGGGTCAAACAGTTATATAAGCACGTGGTACTGGTCTCGCAAAGTACACCCCACGTGGGTTGAACATAAAGAAAAGTTGCTATGTTGAAAAATATTATCAAAACGAGACGTTATAATCACACAAGCATTCGCATTTAAGATTGATGATCTTAGTTAGAGTTACGGATCATCAACACGTGGTCCCACTTCACTCACAAAGTAGTGACAAAGCAACTACTGGAAGATATTCTGAACTGTACACTCGAATCACACTGCGCTGCAATTTAAGATAACATTAGATATTTTAGAGCTAAACCTGAAATAAAGGTGATTAAATTTTCAGTTAGGCTGAACTTAAGAAATCCATTGTCCTACGGACTTAGCAGACACGCGCTTAGCCGGAGATCTTACCACTTCAGACGCTCGCCACGGATCGACTGACCTGCGCTCCTCCCGAGCATGCTTCCTGAGGGTGGCTCACAGATACAAACGGAAGTGGCCAGAGGGGCAGCTTCCTATACCAACATGACAACGGACGGCCAGGACCATGCTAAGAATGGAAATCTCTCTGCCTGTAGAAAGCGTAGCTACTTGTTCCGACGTTGGTCCTACTGTTCTCTAGCAGACAGGCATGTCTGCTACCCTCAAGCATGCAACTAGAAATACATTTGCTCATTCATCCTCTCACACAGAAGGGAAGGGGGATGACAGTATCTTATCATATACAGTATATAAAAGAAAGCGGATGTAGGTTCCGTATGAGACTGTGTGACATGAATTACATATAAACTGTGTTTTAAAGTGTAGTAGTGTGACAGATCGTTCTTGTTTATGTGTAAAAGTAACACGTTCCACTACTCAGTCTCCTCCCAGGTAGTCAGAAACACAACAGTGAATTCAGAAGTGGAATTTATGCCGTAAATGACAACAGATTTCACAAATCAAACATGAAAGGAATCCAACAGAGACCTTTCAATGTGGAGAATGAAAGAACCCAGGCGAGGAGACAGTTTGGCTATGAGAAGGACAAGAGCGAAAGTTTCATGGACTCTTCTCTGAACTGGCGTAAAGTGCAGATCGGGGTGCACAACGTTCTGTACGACGCAGAGGAGAAATTCGTGTGAACACTGCGTTCACTGCGGCTGACACTTAGCTGGATATTAGCTGAAGTGTCGTTTAGTTCCACCTGTGGAGAAACGAACCAGCCAGCTAGTTAATTGTCCTTGCGAGGACTGAGAGGGCATTTTAATATGCACGCTGCTCCAGCCATGCACGTGTATACAGGGTGTTACAAAAGGTACGGCCAAACTTTCAGGAAACGATCCTCACACACAAATAAAGAAAAGATGTTACGTGGAAATGCGTCCGGAAACGCTTACTTTCCATGTTAGAGCTCATTTTATTACGTCTCTTCAAATCAGATTAGTCATGAAATGGAAACACATAGCAACAGAACGTACCAGCGTGACTTCAAACACTTTGTTACAGGAAATGTTCAAAATGTCCTCCGTTAGCGAGGATCCATGCATCCACCCTCCGTCACATGGAATCCCTGATGCTCTGATGCAGCCCTGGAGAATGGCGTATTGTATCACAGCCGTCCACAATACGAGCACGAAGAGTCTCTACATTTGGTACCAGGGTTGCATAGACAAGAGCTTTCAAATGCCCCCATAAATGAAAGTCAAGAGGGTTGAGGTTAAGAGAGCATGGATGCAATGGAATTGGTCCACCTCTACCAATCCATCGGTCACTGAATCTGTTGTTGAGAAGCGTACGAACACTTCGACTGAAATGTGCAGAAGCTCCATCGTGCATGAACCACATGTTGTGTCGTACTTGTAAAGGCACATGTTCTAGCAGCACAGGTAGAGTATCCCGTATGAAATCAAGATAACGTGCTCCATTGAGCGTAGGTGGAAGAACATGGGGCCCAATCAAGACATCACCAACAATGCCTGCCCAAACGTTCACAGAAAATCTGTGTTGTTGACGTGATTGCACAATTGCGTGCGGATTCTCGTCAGCCCACACATGTTGATTGTGAAAATTTACAAGCACATACTGTACATACTGACGAAACTAAAATGAGCTCTAACATGGAAATTAAGCCTTTCCGGACACATGTCCACATAACATCTTTTCTTTATTTGTGAGTGAGGAATGTTTCCTGAAACTTTGGCCGTACCTTTTTGTAACACCCTGTATAGCCATATTCCAAGACTAGGGATGAGTACATTTTTTCTTGCATAATGAGAAGCATAGCGAGAGTTTCTGCTGGAAAAATCAGCAAAGGCTAACTTAGTTTTTATAGAAATTTCAGAGGACTAGAGCAGCAATGCAGACTACAGCTCATCACAGCTACGGTAAATACCGCGAGCAGAAGCATAAACTTGTTGATTCACCAGCTTGCGTTCACTGTAAACTTCGGTGATCTTTTGCTCAACTTCCCAGAAAACTAACCATCCTTTGCAGACTTATCCTGAATAGTACCGAACTTTAAACTAAAATTGGATGATTTATCGTAGTACTGGCCAACATCATGACGTAGTCGTAAGAATAATTTTGTAAAGAAACTTCTATTTAAAATTTACCATTGTTGTGTTCAGGACTATTTTACTTTTAGAGGACGAGATGTGTTTGTTTGACAACTGTCATAACATTGTCACATTGTAAACAGTGTAAATGCGTGTATTTCTGTGATAAGATCGCAACATTAAACCAAAATCGTTTGGACTTACACAGCTGTTGTTCTGTCCACAAAACCTTACAACTTGTGGGTCCTTGCGTTACCACTCGTTGAAATGCTCATTGCCAGTTAGAATGCGCCTTTTTCGGAAATGCTAAATTTAAGCTAGGATGCAAACTAATAGCAGAAATTGAAGAAGCCAGAAAACAACACGGGAACACGGAGTCAGAAGAGCTATGTCAGAGAGGAATTTGCAGGCTGAAGACTGGAAAAATAGGAGTCATAGTGAAAGTTAATTAAAACTTTTAAAACCCGTGTTTGTATGTGTGTGGTAGGTATCAGAGAAATTGGTATAACTAATTTTGATACTGAAATACGTAAGTGTCAACGCAGGGCTACAGAAGTGTGTTAAAATTAAGTTTTGACCGGGAATACGTGAAGCTCACGCTACTTGACGCGAAATCCGGGTTAGCCACTGCATCAGACAATAGAGCAATCCGTTTTAAATGAAATTTACATCTGTTATTTGAGTGCAAAACTAATGACTCAGATTAACACGTTAGCCCTGAATATTGTTAATCTTCATCTTAGGCTTGTAAAGAATGACTGTACCAAAATTGTTAGTGCAATTACACAGAAAGTGAACGTATAAATTAACGCAGCTGACCTCCTAATAAACTGCTTAAAAACTTAGAAGACAACACTTTTCTGAAAAATTTTACTGACATGAAATCTCTGAACTGATGTTTTCACAAGTGCATTCCGACTATCACTTCATCTTACAGTGGACATAAATGTTGATAACAATTACATTTGCTGGCCTACCTGTGCGCACAGGATGCTGGTTTGTTCTGCAACCTGTTACTGTTAGGAATATTGAGCTGACTGTCCAAAACCAATTATTATTTGCTGTACTTCTGGTGTGCAATGCAAGACGGTGTCTTATCACTTCCCATAAAAATGCCATTCAGTACACAACTCGCTATGTGCCGTGCGAGTATACAAACACACTGATAAAGGTAAAGAATGAAAAATGAGGAACTCAACTGGACTGATAAATGAGAACAAGGACTCAAAGAATAACTGTTTCATTAACAAGGGGAACCTCCACGCTGTAAATCACGGATTTTGATGCGCTTCAAGTATGTCGTAGAGTACCTGGCTATCCGGTATTTTAGCGACGGGCCTTGGTTCTTGAGAAAATCGATTTTTAAGTTCATTGTGCGATTTGCATATCCGTAACATTAAGTTTACTCCGAGCAAGTCGGCGTAGCGCAGCGGTAAAGATTGACGGCTACTGCGCTGGAGAATCTTATTTTTCATCGTCCACATTGCTTGGTGTACAAGACCAATATTATGGGTGATACTAATCACAGAAACAACCGAAGCGCACAAATTCGCAGCACCACACGTGTTTCATGAAAGCAACCGTCTTGCAGGCGCACGGTTTCTTCGTGAGCGATAGCGGGTAACACAATTCTTTTGCATTCAAAAAGATTTCTCTTTCATTCGCTAATTTCAATGCGAACCATGCGAATCTAATCATGCTTTCAAAATTAGGTGCGCTGAATTGATGTAGGGTTAGCGAATGTAACTTTATCGAATCTTCCCTAGAAGCTATCTCTCTCTACTGTCTTTCATCAAGTCGGGAGCATTCTGAATAATTTTCGTGAAGATTTTCACCTGTCGGTAAAAACAAACATCGCAGGGCTGGGAATAAGGAGTGGACGATGGTGGGACCACTTTTAGGATGCAGGTGCTTGCTTTGGTTACATCAGTGAATGAATGGATGGAAATGTCGTGTGGCTAGGGCCTCCCGTCGGGTAGACCGTTCGCCTGGTGCAGGTCTTTCGATTTGACGCCACTTCGGCGACCTGCGCGTCGATGGGGATGGAATGATGATGATTAGGACAACACAACACCCAGTCCCTGAGCGGAGAAAATTTCCGACCCAGCCGGGACAGTCTGTCACGCTGACCACTCGGCTACCGGGGCGGACAGTGAATAGATGATAGTATAAAGTTGAATCGGTTTGCCCTAGCCACGAATCGATAATGTACAAAAATTTCTGTCGCACGTACGGAAGAATTACAGAACGCAAAAATTCTTCGTACACCAGTTTCACGAACTTCCCGGATTTAGTGCAGGACACGACTACATTTCTGTATTTCCCCGTTAATTCGTCTACTCTTTTTTGAACGTTAGGACCAAATTTTCCGGCCGATTCTTGCATACATAAAAACATATGGGAGCAGGATTCGAACACAGTACCTCCAGCGTGAACCTTTACCGGTACGCTACACTGACTTGCTCTAAGTATGTGTAATGCTACGCGTTTACAAAGCGCGCAATGAATTTCAAAATCGATTTTCTGAAAAACCAAGGCCCGTCGCTAAAAAACCGGATAGCCAGGTACTTAGGGTAAGTGCCTCTACAACGTATTTGAAGAGCATCAAAATCAGCGATTTACAGTATGAAGGGTCCCATTGTAAGTCATAACAATAATATACTCCTGCGTAAAATTCTCACAACTAGACAAATTAGCAAAATATTTTTTAGTAGTTCTACTGTGTACAATTACTTTCCTTGATCCTTGTTCCAATTATAAGACACAATTATATATTGCATTATAATATTTCTATATCAAACATCCATCGTATGCAGTGTTCCAACAATAAGAAACTACACAATTACAAATATAAAAAACTGGTTTTTTTACATGTTCGCTTATACAATTCCTTCATTAATAGAATCCCGCTTACTATTTTTTCAGAATAACATATTATTAAAAAATTATTTCTAAACAATGCTGCCTCCACTGCATGGCGAGCCACCCTTTACAAAACTTAGACGCAGCACATTACCCTTTTCTACATTGAGATTCAATTGCCATTCGGTGCACAATGCGTCAATTCGTTCCAGATCCTCCTGCATTTCAGTACAATTTTCCATTGTTAAAACCTCTCGATATACTACAGCATCATCTGCAAGAGGCCTCAGTGAGCCTCCGATGTTATCGACAAGGTCATTTATGTATATTGTGAATAGCAACGGTCCTACCACACTCCACTGCGGCACACCTGAAATCACTCTTACTTCGGAAGGCTTATCTCCATTGAGAACGACATGGTGCGTTCTGTTATCTAGGAACTCTTCATTCCAATCACACAATTGGTCTGATAGTCCATATGCTCTTACTTTGTTCATTAAACGACTGTGGGGAATTGTATCGAACGCCTTGCTGAGCCGAGTTCGCAGTTCCACTATCGATACCTCTAACTTTGGTCATCTTTGGTGGCACTAGTGTTCAGTGTGTGAGTTATCTTTCCAGCTTGAGTCCGGGAACCGAGGTTTTAAATTTGCAAGTACTTCGCCCGCCCGTTGCAGTTTGCCTAGAAAATGGCGGGGTGTTCTCCAGCCCAAATATCGGCGGTCGCTGAAAGTGTTGCCACGCTGAATTCCCGAAAGTTATTTGGAAGTTGTATGTTGTTTGTTGTTGTGGTCTTTAGTCCTGAGACTGATTTGATGCAGCTCTCCATGCTACTCTATCCTGTGCAAGCTTCTTCATCTCCCAATAACTACTGCAACCTACATCCTTCTGAATCTGCTTAGTGTATTCATCTGTTGGTCTCCCTATACGATTTTTACCCTCCACGCTGCCCTCCAATACTAAATTGGTGATCCCTTGATGCCTCAGAACATGTCCTACCAACCGATCCCTTCATCTAGTCAAGTTGTGCCACAAATTTCTTTTCTCCCCAATCCTATTCAATACCTCCTCATTAGTTATGTGATCTACCCATCTAATCTTCAGTATTCTTCTGTAGCACCACATTTCGAAAGCTTCTATTCTCTTCTTGTCCATACTATTTATCGTCCATGTTTCACTTCCATACATGCCTACACTCCATACAAATACTTTCAGAAACGACTCCCTGACACACAAATTTATACTCGATGTTAACAAATTTCTCTTCTTCAGAAACGCTTTCCTTGCCATTGCCAGTCTACATTTTATATCTCCTCTATTTCGATCATCATCAGTTATTTTGTTCCCCAAATAGCCAAACTTATTTACTACTTTCAGTGTCTCATTTCCAAATCTAATTCCCTCAGCATCACCCGACTTAATTCGACTACATTCCATTATCATCCTGCTTTTGTTGATTTTCATCCTATATCCTCCTTTCAAGACACTATCCATTCCGTTCAACTGCTCTTCCAAGTCCTTTGCTGTTTCTGACAGAATTACAATGTCATCGGCGAACCTCAAAGTTTTTATTTCTACTCCATGGATTTTAATACCTACTCCGAATTTTTCTTTTGTTTCCTATACTGCTTGCTCAATATACAGAGTGAATAGCATCGGGAGAGGGTACAACCCTGTCTCACTCCCTTCCCAACCACTACTTCCCTTTCGTGTCCCTCGACTCTTCTACGCCAGCAGAAACTCAGGTCTCAAATTTTAATGTTGTATTAAATCACAATAAAAAAGGATTCAACAAAACTTTGCCTTTGTTGACATGGCGTGGTCCAGTAGGCCCCAGATGTGAACAACAGTAGCAAGTAAACACGAATCGGAAACATCAGAGTGCGGACAGCCGGCAAGCGCCGGGCCCAAGTGGCGCGGACGTCCAGGCAGACGCCGGTCGTGAATCTTCGGCGGGGGTTTCCCGTCGCCTCGGCTGTTATCGGCGTGCGCCTCCCATAGATATATATACGGGGTCCGAACGCAGCGGATTGACGAGCCACGTTAAACTCGGGTCGTTATCTTCTTGCGGTCGGCAGTAACTCTGCGCCCCTGTCGGTTTTGTGTGTGTAGTGGGTGGAGGGGGTGGCAGTCGTGGGTAGGGGGCGGTGAAAGGGCTGGATAAAGGTGCTGATAGGTGGTCGGTGGTGAGGGGGGAGGTGACGGGGAAGGAGTGAGGATTGGTGGCGGAGGAAAGGGAGGCGCCAGACAGAGTGCGGCAGTTGAGACAGGAGCAGAGGGCTACAGGGACAAAGATGCCGCAGAAGTAGCGGCCAGAGCCGAAGTTTGAGGCGTATCGTTCATACACGCTGAAGAAGTCGACTGTGGTATACTTCCATATGGGGGAGGAGGTTCAATCCACACCCGGGCCGATCGGTAGTGTACGTCAATGGACGGGATTTACATCTCTGAGACTCGGTTTTCTCAGAGTTTTAAACTCTCCTGGTTCACTTTTCTACTTAACCTATACAGGGTGGTCCATTGATAGTGACCGGGCCAAATATCTCACGAAATCTACATCTACATACATACTCCGCAATCCACCACACGGTGCGTGGCGGAGGGTACCTCGTATCACAACTAGCATCTTCTCTCCCTGTTCCACTCTCAAACAGAACGAGGGAAAAAGGACTGCCTATATGCCTCTCTACGAGCCCTAATCTCTCTTATCTTTGTGGTCTTTTCGCGAAATGTAAGTTGGCGGCAGTACAATTGTATTGCAGTCAGCCTCAAATGCTGGTTCTCTAAATTTTCTAAGTAGCGATTCACGAAAACAACGCCTCCTTTCCTCTAGTGACTCCCACCCGAGTTCCTGAAGCATTTCTGTAATACTCGCGTGATGATCAAACCTACCAGTAACAAATCTAGCAGCCCGCCTCTGAATTGCTTCTATGTCCTCCCTCAATCTGACCCGATAGGGATCCCAAACGCTCGAGCAGTACTCAAGAATAGGTCGTATTAGTCTTTCATAAGCGGTCTCCTTTACAGATGAACCACATCTTCCCAAAATTCTACCAATGAACCGAAGACAACTATCTGCCTTCCCCACAACTGCCATTACCTGCTTGTCCCACTTCATATTGCCTGCAGTGTTACGTCCAAATATTTAATCGACGTGACTGTGTCAAGCGCTACATTACTAATAGAGTATTCAAATATTACAGGATTCTTTTTCCTATTCATCTGCATTAATTTACATTTATCTATATTTAGAGTTAGCTGCCGTTCTTTACACCAATCACAAATCCTGTCCAAGTCATCTTGGATCCTCCCACAGTCACTCAACGACGACACCTTCCCGTACACCACAGCATCATCAGCAAACAGCCGCACATTGCTATCCACCCTATCCAGTAGATCATTTATGTAGATAGAAAACAACAGTGGACCTACCACACTTCCCTGGGGCACTCCACATGATATCCTCACCTCCGATGGTCACTCACCATCGGGGACAACGTACTGGGTTCTATTACTTAAGAAGTTTAGCATCAAACGATAAAACTACAAAGAACGAAACTCGTCTAGCTTGAAGGGGGAAACCAGATGGCGCTATGGTTGGCCCGCTAGATGGCGCTGCCATAGGTCAAACGGATATCAACTGCGTTTTTTTAAATAGGAACCCCCATTTTTTATTACATATTCGTGTACTGCGTAAAGAAATATGAATGTTTCAGTTCGACCACTTTTTTCGCTTTGTGATAGACGGCGCTGTAATAGTCACAAGCGTATAAGTACGTGGTATCACGTAACATTGCGCCAGTGCGGACGGTATTTGCTTCGTGATACGTTACCCGTGTTAAAATGGACCGTTTACCAATTGCGAAAAAGGTCGATATCGTGTTGATGTTTGGCTGTTGTGATCAAAATGCCCAACGGGCGTGTGCTATGTATGGTGCTCGGTATCCTGGACGACATCAACCAAGTGTCCGGACCGTTCGCCGAATAGCTACGTTATTTAAGGAAACAGGAAGTGTTCAGCCACATCTGAAACCTCAACCGCGACCTGCAACAAATGATGATGCCTAAGTAGGTGTTTTAGCTGCTGTCGCGGCTAGTGCGAACATCAGTAGCAGACAAATTGTACTAGAGTCGGGAATCTCAAAAACATCGGTGTTGAGAATGCTACATGTACATTGATTGCACCCGTACCATATTTCTATGCACCAGGAATTGCATGGCGACGACTTTGAACGTCGTGTAAAGTTCTGCCACTGCGCACAAGAGAAATTGGGGGACGATGACAGATTTTTTGCACACGTTCTATTTAGCGACGAAGCGTCATTCACCAACAGCGGTAACGTAAACCGGTATGATATGCACTATTTGGCAACGGAAAATCCATGATGGCTGCGGCAAGTGAAACATCAGCGACCTTGGCGGGTTAATGTATAGTGCGGCATTATGGGTGGAAGGATAATTTAATTGGCCCCCATTTAATCGATGGCAATCTAAATGGTGCAATCTATGCTGATTTCCTACGTAATGTTCCACCGATGTTACCACAAGATGTTTCACTGTATGACAGAATGGCGATGTACTTCCAGCATGATGGATGTCCGGCACATATCTCGCATGCGGTTCAAGCGGTATTAAATAGCATTGGTCGTCGAAGCACCATACCATGGCTCGCGCGTTCACCGGATCTGACGTCCCCGGATTTCTTTCTGTTTGGAAAGTTGAAGGATATTTGCTATCCTGATCCACCGACAACGCCTGACAACATGCGTCAGCGCCTTGTCAACGCATGTGCGAACTTTACGGAAGGCGAACTACTCGCTGTTGACAGGAATGTGGTTACACATATTGCCAAATGCATTGAGGTTGACGGACATCATTTTAGCATTTATTACATTAATGTGGTACTTCCAGGTAATCACGTTGTAACAGCATGCGTTCTCAGAAATGATAAGTTCACAAAGGTACATATATCACATTGGAACAACCGATATAAAATGTTCAAACGTACCTGCGTTCGGTATTTTAATTTAAAAATTACCTACCTGTTACCAACTGTTCGTCTAAAATTGTGAGCCATATGTTTGTGACAATTACAACGCCTTCCAACACAAAGCAAAGAAAGTTGTGCAACTAAAACATTCATATATCTTTACGTACTACACGAATATGTAATAAAAAATGGGGGTTCCTATTTAAGAAACGCAGTTGATACCCGTTTGACCTATGGCAGCGCCATCTAGCGCGCCAACCATAGCGCCATCTGGTTTCCCCTTTCAAGCTAGACAAGTTTTTTTCTTCGTAGTTTTTTTCTTTTGGCGCTTATTTCGTGAGATATTTGGCCCAGTCACGATCAATGGACCATATATACAGGGTGATTCAAAAAGAATACCACAACTTTAGGAATTTAAAACTCTGCAACGACAAAAGGCAGAGCTAAGCACTATCTGTCGGCGAATTAAGGGAGCTATAAAGTTTCATTTAGTTGTACATTTGTTCGCTTGAGGCGCTGTTGACTAGGCGTCAGCGTCAGTTGATGCTAAGATGGCGACCGCTCAACAGAAAGCTTCTTGTATTATTGAGTACGGCAGAAGTGAATCGACGACAGTTGTTCAGCGTGCATTTCGAACGAAGTATGGTGTTAAACCTACTGATAGGTGGTGTATTAAACGTTGGTATAAACAGTTTACAGAGAATGGGTGTTTGTGCAAAGGGAAAAGTTCTGGACGGCCGAGAACGAGTGAGGAAAATGTAGCACGCATCCAGCAAGCATTTGTTCGCAGCCCAGGAAAATCGACTCGCAGAGCTATTCAATTACAATTACAATTCATTTTCAGCAGGATGGAGCGCCACCACATTGGCACTTATCTGTCCGTAATTACCTGAACGTCAACTACCCGAGGCGATGGATCGGCCGCCAGGCAGCCCGTGACAGAGCACTTCATCACTGGCCTCCAAGAAGCCCTGATCTTACCCCCTGCGATTTTTTCTTATGGGGGTATGTTAAGGATATGGTGTTTCGGCCACCTCTCCCAGTCACCATTGATGATTTGAAACGAGAAATAACAGCAGCTATCCTAACTGTTACGCCTGATATGCTACAGAGAGTGTGGAACGAGTTGGAGTATCGGGTTGATATTGCTCGAGTGTCTGGAGGGGGCCATATTGAACATCTCTGAACCTGTTTTTGAATGAAAAAAAACCTTTTTAAATACTCTTTGTAATGATGTATAACAGAAGGTTATATTATGTTTCTTTCATTAAATACACATTTTTAAAGTTGTGGTATTGTTTTCGAATCACCCTGTATTTCGTATTTTTTTGCTATGGAAATTATCTGTCAAGGTACGATATTTATAGACTGTGTCGTTAGTTCGTAACAGCGCTTGCGTACGTTTTCTCTTAAACATTTCCGAATTCTGGTTGTTACTTTATTCCTTGTTCCGCTATTTTATTGACGATTATCAGCCGCCAAGTTTGAATTTGTTCAGGTGTGTCTTAAGTTTGCGTTAGTGTGTGTCTCTCTGCGTGACTGAATGCATTCGATGCGTGTTGTTTGATAGGTATAGATCATTTGCAGACAACTCTATTATGGGCGCCCTGCAGGCATTACCAAGTGGTCTATGAGGTCTGAAGTGATGCATCTGGATCTACTTGAAACAGTACATAACAACAATGTTTGGAGATGCAGTAATAAATATCTAAATAAATTTAATTAAAGAGCAGAAATAGTTCTTCTGGTGCACAAAAAATACACGTGACAAACAGCTTAGATGAATAAATACTGGTAGTAGATTCTAGGCCAAATATCGTTAAGGAAGAACTGCAACTAGGCACACGTTTTGAATGACTAGTGCGTAGTTTTGGCCCTTGCTCATCCCCACTCAGCAGTAAGAAAGTTTTGAACATATTTTGCGTTGTTTGTCCTATAACATAACAGAACGTTCATGATTATGTTGATTACAAAACTTCATTTAACATATTTGAGGAAAAATTTTGCTTTATGTATTACACCACAGGGGTCTGTATCACTGATATGCGAAGCTTGGAATTATGGGTTAGACTAAATAAAAGAGGGCCGTCACACGTGTTTGGATTTGAGTGGCACGTCATCTGCTATCCTACATCAGTAAACAAAAAGACAAGCTTCCTCAAAGACCACACTGCACGAACTGTCGAATTACATAGATCACGCTTGCAAAGGCCTCGCTGCAGTTAACACGTGCCGGGCTCTACAATTCCTTTTGCTATCACTGATCGAGTGTCCGTCCACTCGTAACCTGGATAAAATGAGAAGGGGTACTGTTGTTACAAAACGGTCGGTAGAGCCTTCCAAACACTGACTTGCTTTGACGGTCGTAGTACCCAGGGTACATCTGCAGTCGGAAACAGCACGTAGATGTCACGAGTCACCAAGCCCATGACACGGCTTTCAAGAAACGCAGTTTCGCGATTCTCTGTTTCCTTGTGAATTGGGCCTAACGCTTACTTTCGCCCTGTAGCGGCACGACTGAGCCACGGCCGCCTGTATTAGAGGCCGGAGTACTGAAAGTGGCAACGTTACGTTAAGGCCTACCGCATGGCTGTGGCTATGAGATAGCGAACGGAAGCAGTTGTTTACGTACTTTCGCGGTGTCTGTTTTATCCGACATTACAGTGTATTTATGCTATACTGGACTCTGCAAAAATTATAGCAGGTAGTCGTGACTACAGTAGAAGATATAACACAATTTAAGTATACAATTCTGTGAAGTTTGTAGTGTTTTTACATGTATATGTGCAAGTGTGCTACGTGAACGACTTTTGTCTACACAATTGCAACAAAAGTTCTACTATATTCTAGACACAATTCGAAAATAAAGTTTTGAATTCATAAGGTTAGTATCAGAATCTTCTCCTAAGTGATGTGTGTTAATATTATGAATATTTCTACACATTTGATTCTATTGTAGACTTGTGTTTCGTGATATCCAAGCAGTAGAAAAAACCGGTCCACTCAAATTCTCATTTGCTATTTTTACATAATAGTATTTTGACTTAAGATGTTAGCAATTAATGCATCATTCTATTCACAGATGCCAGAAAAATGTTGTGTTCCTGGTTGCAACAGCAACTACAAATCCAGCAATGAAGAGGGTTACATCTCAGTGTTCAGATTCCCTACTGAAGAGGAAAACAGAAAACGATGGACAAGAAATATTGTAACCTCCCCACAAAAATTTTAAAGAAAAGAACGATACTAATTAGAAATGCTGATGGACATTGCGCTAATTGTAACCTCGCCCACAATGAGAGGTATTCAAAATGGCAACAAAAATGTGAAATTCGCAATCTGACTCAAATATAAATCCTTCAAAAAATTAAAGTCCATTCAGTGACAAAAAATTCAATTAAACCGAAATATCGGTCTTTGGCCCTGTGTAAAACAATCAGAATTAAAGTCTTACCTCAGAATAAATCAATGTCACATATCTGCTCTTGTTGTTGCGCACCGCTTGGAGGAACTGCATTGCAAATAATAATATTCTCTTTTTTTTTTGTGATTTTAGTGGAATTTCTCTTCAAAAGAAGTGGAATGAAATGGGAAGTGCAACGAGATCTTTAGTTCAATAAAAAATTAAATTTTTGAAAAAAAATGCTTTTGCAATAAAAAATTATTATTGGGAGACTTGTTGGAGAATAATTACAATAAATAAAGTTTTTCATTATCTAATGATTATATTAATTAACAGTATACCTTATTCCTCATCTTGACCAGTGTTGCCGACCGCCTACATCACACAACCGCACTGGGCTGCTACTACTGACCGACCGCTCTGCATGACGACTACAGACTGAGTACTGCTCTCAACTAGACAGAGCTACAGACTCGCAACGACTGAACTGACAGACTCGCAACGACTGACTGTACTGCACTGGCCTACAGCTACTAACAGACTCGCAACGACTACTACTGACTGAGAACCGCTCGCAACACTCGCGCGGTCAAGCGCATACTCTCTGGTCACAGATGCTACAATGCCTCGCCATCGCTGCTGCGTTACATACGTGTTTCAATATCCCCAGAAAGGACTCGACTCCATCAAATGGAAGTGTTGTTTGCATTAAACATTTTGAAGAAAGTGACGTATCAAGAGTGGAGATTTACAAGGATTCTGATGGTAACTGTCACGAGTTTCCTCGTGAAAGGCCGGCTTTTACCAGAAGCTGTGCCAAAAATATTCCCTGGGTTACCATCGTATTTAATTAAGGTGCAGCCTCCAAGAAGGTGTTTGTCATTTATATAGGAAGGAATATCACAATACATTCCAAATAACAGACTGAAATAATTGCAAGTCTGCAAATAATGTTAGTAGGCAACTCACAAAATAGTTTGCTGAACTTGTATATCCAAATCTCGGGTAAGAAACGTCATAATATGAAGAACATGTGAGTTATTGAGAAGTTCATCGTTGCAAGGAAACGAGAATAAAATGCGTAATTCCGACGTAAAGTCGGCGTAATACTGCGAGAAATTAGCTTTTCTAGGTTACTGTCTTATTTATAGGGACCAAATCTACACAAAAAAAAGTGATTGCGTATTTATATCTGACACGTCTTCTCCATTCGACGAAATCCAAACTTTAGTCTCGGCCTAGCTGGTCACGCTAGCCGGCCTACTGACGTCACAGGCTACGTCGTTGTCAGCTTGACGACTCCGGCCTCTAATACAGGCGGCCGTGGCTGAGCCCCGACTGGACAGCCCTGAGTAGCAGACAGGGTGACTCACGAGCGCCAGCCCCACCCTCTCGCTAACTGTGTCCACCCCAGTAGGATTCGCAGCAGAGGGGAGGAGGGTTCGCAAGCGCCGTCTCTCACTGGGTGAGCTCTGCTTACCCCGGAACAAGTGGCAGAGTTTCTCGCTGATTCTGCGTTCTCGACACCCGCGTATTCAGTTTGCTGTGTCGAACTAATGTGGCTCGGTTTTCCAGAACCGACGTGCGTTATCAACGTGACCATCAGCCATGCTAAACACGGATTTTGCTGGGTCTTAGGTGTGCTGTAGAGGGAGCTGTCCCGAGTACTCGGCTAGCGGCTTTTCATATCACGGCCTCCCCCTGCCGAGAAAATCAAGGTTGAATTTTATGTGTACCCCTGCACTTTGTAATAAAACTGGTGGTGGTGAGATAAATGCATTACCTCCATACTGAACAATCATATAAAACAGTTCGCTCGACGGAAGATTCGTACCCAAAGACTGGAAAGTTGCACAGGTCACACCAATATTCAAGAAAGGTAGTAGGTGTAATCCATTTAGTTACAGGCCCATATCATTAACGTCGATATGCAGCATGATTTTGGAACGTACATTGTGTTCCAACATTACGAATTACGTCGAAGAAAAAGATCTATTGACACAGTCAACATGGGTTTAGAAAACATCGTTGTTGTAAAACACAACTAGCTCTTTATTCGCATGAAGAATTGAGTGCTGTTGACAAGGGATTTCAGATTCATTCCGTATTTCTTGGTTTCCGGAAGGCTTTTGACATTGTACCACACAAGCGGCTCGAAGTGAAAATGCATGCTCTTGGAATATCTTCTCAATTATATGACTGGATTTGTGACTTCCTGTCAGAGAGGTCACAGTTCGTAGTAACTGCCGGAAAGTCATCGAGTGAAACGGGAGTGATTTCCGGAATTCCTCAAGGTAGTTCTATAGGCCCTTTGCTGTTCCTTATCTACATAAACAATTTGGGAGACAATCTGAGCAGCCGTCTTCGGTTGTTTGCAGATGACGCTGTCGTTTATCGACTAATAAAGTCATCAGAAGATCAAAACAAACTGCATAACCATTTATAAAAGATACCTGAATGGTGCGAAAATTGGCAGTTGATCCTCAATAATGAAAAGTGTGAGGTCATCCACATCAGTGCTAAAAGTAATCCGTTAAACTTCGGTTACACGCTAAATCAGTCAAATCTAAAGGCCGTAAATTAAACTAAATACCTAGGAATTACAGTTACGAACAATTTACATTGGAAAAAAGGCACATAAAATGTTATAGGGAAGGCTAACCAAAGACTGCGTTTTATTGGCAGGACGCTTTGAAAATGTAACAGACCTACTAAGGAGACTGCCTACACTACGATTGTCCGTCCCTTCTTAGAATACTGCTGCGCGGTGTGGAATCCTTACCAGATAGGACTGATGGAGCACATCGAAAAAGTTCAAAGAAGGGCAGCACGTTTTGTATTATCGCGAAATGTGGGACAGAGTGTCACAGAAATGTTACAGGATTTGGGGTGATGGACTTCAAAGACGTTTCTCGTTGCGACAGAATCTTCTCACGAAATTCCAATCACCAATTTCCTCCTTCGAATGCAAAAATATATTGTTGACACGGATAAAGTAGCTCATACGGTAAGATACAGGTGTTCGTTGTATACGCGCTATACGAGATTGGAATAACGGAGAATTGTGAATGTGGTTCGATGAACTATCCGCCAGGCACCTAAGTGTGATTTGCAGCCTATCAATGTAGATGTAGATAAATCTATGAGCCGATCTTGGATCATATGAAGCGAACGATACCGCGATGAAGACGTAATAACTAAAATTCCACTACTACATAGGTAAGTGAAAATGCTTAGATGACAATGTTTATAAATAGTGTAATTACTACGATGATTGTGGTCTAATAAAAATCATAGATAAATAACTGCCGTTTATTTATGAAATGTATGTTTCAAAGATTGTTTTACATAAATCGATCGATGTACGATAGTAATTTCTTTGCGACATGTAGTTAGAGGTAAATTCTTACTCTTTTGTGTAGTTGGTCGTACGAGTTTTAAGTGCGAGGATGGAGAATGAGTTATGTGTGTTCCATTGATTCGTATAGTAAAGTGAAATGATGGAAAATATGTGTAACTGTGCGGAAAGTCCACCAGATTTCACGTTAATATTATAATAGCAACCCGATCGTCCTCCAGATAATTATAAAAAGATAAACTACAGAAAGGGAATGCACAACGAGCTATCAACAGGCAACCAAGAACAACAACAAAATATGAGTATTCTTATTAGTAATAGAACTGGTTGTTTTAATTCGACTGTGCCTGTCACTCACGACAGTGTGTCACTATCTCAGTGTGGCAAGT
This sequence comes from Schistocerca piceifrons, assembly GCF_021461385.2. NCBI lineage: Eukaryota > Metazoa > Arthropoda > Insecta > Orthoptera > Acrididae > Schistocerca > Schistocerca piceifrons. Next base: position 56,833,808 of record NC_060147.1, on the reverse strand, counting down.
GTTGTGAAAATGTGACCAGCCGACCAAACTGCTAACTAGGAAAGACTAATAAATCAACTTTGGGCAAGAAGAGGATGGAGAACGTCAGAACTTTTATCTACTATCGTATTTCGACCAACTGAGCTTAGCCTAGCGGCTAAGGTTCCCGCTACGACAACACCAGTTATGGTTGCACTGACGTCTCTGTATTGCTCTTTTTTTCTACTTTATGTCGCAGACTATCATTAAATAGAGTATGCAGCTGTGGCAGGGATTCCAGATACAGTCGAAAGTACTCATCCAAAATTTAGACCTCGATTATCCAGTTAATGCCGACCAATTCGGCTGCCTGCTCCAATCGATGTAGTATATATAGGGTTATTACAAATGATTGAAGCGATTTCACAGCTCTACGATAACTTTATTACTTGAGATATTTTCACAATGCTTTGCACACACATACAAAAACTCAAAAAGTTTTTTTAGGCATGCACAAACGTTCGATATGTGCCCCTTTAGTGATTCGGCAGACATCAAGCCGATAATCAAGTTCCTCCCACACTCGACGCAGCATGTCCCCATCAATGAGTTCGAAAGCATTGTTGATGCGAGCTCGCAGTTCTGGCACGTTTCTTGGTAGAGGAGGTTTAAACACTGAATCTTTCACATCACTATGCGTGAAACTTGCCCGCACGCGTTCAACCGTTTCTTCGCTCACTACAGGCCGACCCGCTGATTTCCCCTTACAGAGGCATCCAGAAGCTTTAAACTGCGCATACCATCGCAGTTCACGAGACCAGTGCTCTTCGCTTGCTGGAAGTTTTAACTTCCTGCTTTAAGGTGAAGAAATCTGCGGCCGAGGCTCACGAAATGCCGGGTAAGACCGATGGTGAGGCACCTGTTGGCGAACGAACGTACAGACAGTGCGTTCAGGGCTGCAAGACTGGCGATTTTGACGTCGAAGCCCGGCGTGGAGGTGGAAAAGAGGAAGTTTTCAGAGGTAACTGAAACCGACGGAAACAATAAAAGCAGATCGATATGGAAAGCTGTTGATGCGTTTGAGCCGAGCACTGAAAGACAAACGGTCGTAATACGGCGATAGACGTGAAAATATGACGCAGTGAGACAAAGCGGGACCCCATGTTTCAAAACATGCTTGGAAACTTGTTCTCCACACATTGTTCCCTGTGACTACGACCTTTTTCGATCAGTGGTACAAGGCATGGCTGATTGGAACCTCTGGTCGTTGGAACAAGTGCAAAATTGGACTGATTCACTGATCTCCTCAAAAGACGCCCAGTTCTTCAGCCACGGGATTCGGATACTGCCCGAAAAATGAGTGCCAAATACAGTGGAAACTCGATTAACCGTCATCTTCGGGACCGTGGTCGTGACGGTTGAGCGAATAGACTGATAACAGAAACACTGTATTCCTCCAAAACATAAACTCAATTATTTTATGTATAGACGCATATCACTCTCGCTGTAATATAATAATATTTCGGTGCGAAAACAAATTAAACACGATTGTAATAGCAAATAAAACTATTTATTACATGATAAAAACATCCCTACAGTAGCTACAAAAGTTGCAAAATATGTAATGTGCAGCACTGTACTGTACTATAAACTTACAGGTGAAGTAGTTCATCTAGCTTGGAAATAGTCAGTCAATTTCTTCTGCCTTTTTGATGATCGAGCTTTCGCCGCGGCAATATTTCGTATTTTTCGGAGCAGTAGTGCCTGCGTTGCATTAGCCTCTTCTTGAGTTTCAAATCATTCTATACACTTGGACAGCATTGTTTCGGCCTCTGAATGGCTAATAGTTTGTTTTTCTTCATGGTTTGAACACTCGTCTTCATTAGCCCCTTCTTCTTCTTCTTCTTCTTTGGTGGCACTTACGCTGGCTACAATTTCGTCATCACTCAAAATTTGAAAACCCCCGTCCACTTTGTCACACTCTAACCACTCTGATACTTCTTCTGACGTAAAATTTGTGCTGATTTGAAAATTGTTGCACAAATCGACCATCTCGTCAACTGTCACACTCAGGTTCCTCCGACTCTTCACCTCTAGGTTGAGGGCAAAGTTTATTCCAGCCGTTCTTGAGATTTGATACTGACAAACCACTCCATGCACTGGCAACATTGAAAATGGCATCTTTAGTACTGTAAGACCTCCAAAACTGTTTTACAGATGTTGATTCATCAGATGAGAGCAAACTTTCGATAAATATTTTTCTATAACGACGTTTCATGTTTTCGATGATTCCCTGATTCATGGGCTGTATAAGTGAAGCTGTGTTTGCTGGAAAGAAGCGACATGTTATGTTGCCGTCATCACTTTTCATTTCACAAGTAGGGTGCGTTGGGGCATTGTCTAATAGCAATAGCACTTTCTGTGGCAACTTCTTTTCAGCCAAATGTGCTCTAACTTGGGGTACAAATTGTTTGTGAAACCAGCCAGAAAAAATTGATTGATCCATCCAAGCACTCTTCTGGGCGTCGTATTGTGCAGGGAGAGCATTCAAATTCTTGAATGAATGCACGAGGTTTTCTTGATTTCCCAATCACAAGTAGGGGTAGCCTATGATGGCCGGTCGCATTTGCGCAAACCATAGCAGTGATGCGATCTTTTTGTTCCTTGAAACCTGGAGCAGCTTTTTCAGAGAGTGATGCTAATGTCTTTCGTGGTAAAGCCTTACAATGAAGCCCAGTTTCATCACAATTGTAAACTTGCTCCCTAACAAGATTCAATTCAGCCATTTTTTCTTTAAATTGTTCCCGGAACTCAGCAATTACAGAGCTATCCGCGCTGAGTTTTTCTCCACTGATATCAAGTTGGCGAATGCCATGGCGAAATTTAAACTTGTTGATCCATCTGATACTTGCTTTAAAAGGCGAGTCACCATCAAGTTTGCTGTTCATTTCAACAGCCTTGGCCATTATTATAGGCCCTGAAAGTGGAATCCCCTGACTTCTTGCTTGTATAAACCATCGGTACATTGCAGTGTCCAGTTAATCATATTTCGCAGGTTTCATTGTCTTTCTCGTTCGCACATCTCCATCCATGCTCTGCATTGTTGACACATGTTGTTCTATTTTATCAGCATCACGTTTTATATCGTCAACTGTTGTTCTTCCAATACCACAAATCAGCGCTACACTTGTCGAAGTTTCGCCCTTTCTTAAGCGTTTTATAATTTCAAGTTTTTAATTAAGTCCTGAAACAACACTTTTACGTTTTTCAGACATTTTGTCTGGAGAAAGCTTTTGACAATGTTGACTGGAATACTCTCTTTCAAATTTTGAAGGTGGCAGGTGTAAAATACAGGGAGCGAATGGCTATTTACAATTTGTACAGAAACCAGATGGCAGTTATAAGAGTCAAGGGACATGAAAGGGAAGCAGTGGTTGGAAAGGGAGTGAGACATGGTTGTAGCCTCTCCCCGATGTTGTTCAATCTGTATATTGAGCAAGCAGTAAAAGAAACAAAAGAAAAATTCGGAGTAGGTATTAAAATCCATGGAGAAGAAATAAAAACTTTGAGGTTCGTCGATGGCATTGTAATTCTGTCAGAAACAGCAAAGGACTTGGAAGAGCAGTTGAATGGAATGGACAGTGTCTTGAAAGGAGGATATAAGATGAACACCAACAAAAGCAAAACGAGGATCATGGAATGTAGTCAAATTAAGTCGGGTGATGCTGAGGGAATTAGATTAGGAAATGAGACACTTAAAGTAATAAAGGAGTTTTGCAATTTGGGGAGCAAAATAACTGATGATGGTCGAAGTAGAGAGGGTATAAAATGTAGACTGGCAATGGCAAGGAAAGCGTTTCTGAAGAAGAGAAATATGTTAACATCAAGTATAGATTTAAGTGTCAGGAAGTTGTTTCTGAAAGTATTTGTGTGGAGTGTAGCCATGTACGGAAGTGAAACATGGACGATAAATAGTTTGGACAAGAAGAAAATAGAAGCTTTCTAAATGTGGTGCTACAGAAGAATGCTGAAGATTAGATGGATAGATCACATAACTAATGAGGAGGTATTGAATAGAATTGGGGAGAAGAGGAGTTGGTGGCACAACTTGACTAGAAGAAGGGATCGGTTGGTAGGACATGTTCTGAGGCATCAAGGGATCACCAATTTAGTATTGGAGGGCAGAGTGGAGGGTAATAATCGTAGAGGGAGACCAAGAGATGAATACACTAAGCAGGATGTAGGTTGCAGCAAGAACTGGGAGATGAAGCAGCTTGCACAGGATAGAGTAGCATGGAGATCTGCATCAACAACAACCACAACAACAACAACAACAACAACTGTATCACACACACCTGCACTAAATATGGTAGTGCAAAATGTTAATCAATAAAGCTTATTTAAGTGGAAAACACGTAACACGGCACAGCCCGCTAGATACACTGCGACAATTACAGTCTTCTCGTCACAACTGGACACCGATCCAGTGGTGACTGTTGACTCACAAGTGAGACAAAGACAAGAAAAGGGGGAGATGTGTTGGCACGTCAACTGAAGGTCATATTTTATGTACCATTCTACGGCGGGCGGGTACATTCACTTCCCACTAAAATAGAGTAAATAAACAAAGCGAACGCGTCACTGCACCTTTGAGCATTTTGTTATTACAGTATTATTATGCTGTTCAGCAGTGACGGTTAACAGAAACTGACGGTTTAAAGAGTGACGGTTAATCGAGTTTTTGCTGTACTTCGAATAGCAAATTTTTTGTACGTTTGCCGCAGTTAAAGCCACTAACATCGAGAAGCGAAGTTGTAGCCCTAATAATTGTTGACCGAATTTAAACGATTAAAATGCTTCCACAATAAAGTTTCTGGAAACATTCCCCAGGCTGTGGCTAAGCCATGTCTCCCCGATATCCTTCCTTGCAGAAGTGCTAGTCTTGCAAGCTTTGCAGGAAAACTTCTGTGAAGGTTGGAAGGTAGGACACGAGTAGAGCTGGAAGGACGGGTCGTGAGTCGTGTTTGGGTAGCTCAGTTGGTAGAACACTTGCCCGCGAAAGGCAAAGGTCCCGAGTTCGAGTCTCTGTCCGGCAAAGAAGTTTAACCTGCCAATAAGTTACAGTTAAAATGCTGTCTCATCTACTAATTATGAGGTATGAGCTTATATTAAAATTTTGACACAAAAAGACACGTTTTGCGGTTAGAAACTTCGTATATGTTTTGAATCACCGTAACTCACCGAACGCAAATTACTCAGATATTCATCCACCATTAAAGAATGAGAGCGCGTAGCGACTTCAAAGCAACATTGCACATATCAAAGCTTTACGAATTCTTTTCTCTGTGACAAGCCCTAAAAACGTTGAAACGAAAAGTGTTTGGCACTTTATAAATTTTCACTGTTCATGAAGAAAACTGTCGAATCGGGCAAGACATTTTAATTTCTAATTCTTTAACACTATTTCTATTTGCAACACATGTTGCAGACAGTCTCCGCGTGTACCATTGAATGTACCTGTACAATTATACCAGTGAGCGACTCACATTTCAGGAGGTATGACGTCATAAAGATTGAAATGCGTGAAAATACAGTATTTTTCTTAAAACTGACCAAAATTACCCATACTATATTCATTCATCGTTCCATAACCAGAGGAGTTGGCAACTTACAACAGACTTTAAACATAATTTTGGGCCGTTTTAAGGTTGCTATTCGCTTGCTTGCTTAAAACATTAACTCCATTAAGATAATGATCGAAAAAGAAGAAATGAATTAAAATTTGTAAAGTAATCAGATAACTGAGGTTTTTTCATACGTGGCAGTTCGAGTCTTGAAAGAGTCGTGAGTGGCGGGGGGGGAGAGTGGGGAGTGTTTCCTGGTGGAAAGTAGTTAACACACTGGGATGGCAACAGATTATGGAAGACTAATATTCTGAACATAGCGAGCTCCAAAATCTTACGATAAATGCGGTTATGTGTGTGTATCTACATGTATATTCTCCAAGTCACCTTCCGGTGTGTAGCGGTGGGTACTTCGTGAATCACTGTCACTTCCCCTCCTTCCCCGTTACAGTCGGCAATATTTGTAAGCTCCCCGTTACGTGTTCCTGTATGAAATTTAGCTCAAATTTATCTCACATACTATAAAATATCTACCTACTGCCAAAACTATGTACCCACAAACTGATACCCAACGCGTACTCTAATCTTTGGCTACACACAACATAATTTCAACTGAACTGTAACTGGTCTGGATACAAATTGACAAAATTGTCTTTATATGAAATGCTGAATTGGAGTAAAACAATTATCTGGCCCTAACCAAAATCTCCACTACCTCGCATCTTGACAACATCGTTGCACATTTCTCGAGAGAAAAATAGCAAACAGCCAGCGGTTAAGCTAGATTTCTATTCTTAAATAAAATTTCTAAATAATATTTAAACTCTTGCGTACCATATAGTCCACTGAAGTAATGCGTATTAATAAACTTTTTTTAAACAGTGTGATGAGGAGAGTAGCTATTCCTATGAAATGACATTCCAAGTCAGTGAAAAAGCTCGCCTAATCTTCACTCACAACTTTGGTCTGAACTATATTACGCTTAACAAATTGAACAGTCATTTGAAAAGAGTACAATATTAACAGAGAATTTCTATAAAATCCGAACAGTTTACCCAGATGATATGTTAATGCGTGATTCAGGCAAGTGGGGTGCTCTCAGCTCTGAGCAAGTGAACAATGTTAAATAGCTGACAATATTCATTGCTACAAACTAGCTGCGCAGTCCAGTAGTCTTAGCTCGAACCTTTTCTCTTGACAAATAATAACATTATTCAAAGTTTATATTCCTTTCGCCTTCCGCTAGATACATCATATTCATCCTTCCTGCCCTTTACAATAAATATTTCTTCATCTAACATATACAATCACAAGTCAACGCAGCACTACTGCATACGTCCATCACCTACTATATTTCAAATAATAATGTATCACAGTGAGCAGAGGCAAAGATTGTGCCACGCAAGATCAAAGGTAGTTCAACGTAACTTGCTGTCTCTCTGACTTGCACATAGATCATCATCATCATCATCATTTAAGACTCATTATGCCTTTCAGCGTTCAGTCTGGAGCATAGCCCCCCTTATACAGTTCCTCCATGATCCCCTATTCAGTGCTAACATTGGTGCCTCTTCTGATGTTAAACCTATTACTTCAAAATCATTCTTAACCGAATCCAGGTACCTTCTCCTCGGTCTGCCCCGACTCCTCCTACCCTCTACTGCTGAATCCATGAGTCTCTTGGGTAACCTTGCTTCTCCTATGCGTGTAACATGACCCCACCATGTAAGCCTGTTCGCCCTGACTGCTACATCTATAGAGTTCATTCCCAGTTTTTCTTTGATTTCCTCATTGTGGACACCCTCCTGCCATTGTTCCCATCTACTAGTACCTGCAATCATCCTAGCTACCTTCATATCCGTAACCTCAACCTTGTTGATAAGGTAACCTGAATCCACCCAGCTTTCGCTCCCGTACAACAAAGTTGGTCGAAAGATTGAACGGTGCACAGATAACTTAGTCTTGGTACTGACTTCCTTCTTGCAGAAGAGAGTAGATCGTAGCTGAGCGCTCACTGAATTAGCTTTGCTACACCTCGCTTCCATTTCTTTCACTATGTTGCCATCCTATGAGAATATGCATCCTAAGTACTTGAAACCGTCCACCTGTTCTAACTTTGTTCCTCCTATTTGGCACTCAATCCGTTTATATTTCTTTCCCACTGACATTACTTTCGTTTTGGAGATGCTAATCTTCATACCATAGTCCTTGCATTTCTGATCTAGCTCTGAAATATTACTTTGCAAACTTTCAATCGAATCTGCCATCACAACTAAGTCATCCGCATATGCAAGACTGCTTATTTTGTGTTCACATATCTTAATCTCACCCAGCCAGTCTATTGTTTTCAATATATGATCCATAAATAATATGAACAACAGTGGAGACAGGTTGCAGCCTTGTCTTACCCCTGAAACTACTCTGAACCATGAACTCAATTTACCGTCAACTCTAACTGCTGCCTGACTATCCATGTAAAGACCTTTAATTGCTTGCAAAAGTTTGCCTCCTATTCCACAATCTTGTAGAACAGACAATAACTTCCTCCTAGGAACCCGGTCATCCTCCTAGATCTATAAAGCATAGATACAATTCCCTGTTCCACTCATAACACTTCTCCATTATTTGCCGTAAGCTAAAGATCTGGTCCTGACAACCTCTAAGAGGCCTAAACCCACACTGATTTTCATCCAATTGGTCCTCAACTAATACTCGCACTTTCCTTTCAACAATACCTGAGAAGATTTTACCCACAACGCTGTTTAAAGAGATACCTCTGTAGTTGTTACAATCTTTTCTGTTTCCATGTTTAAAGATTGGTGTGATTACTGCTTTTGTCCAGTCTGATAGAACCTGTTCCGACTCCCAGGCCGTTTCAATTATCCTGTGTAGCCATTTAAGACCTGACATTCCACTGTATTTGATGAGTTCCGACGTAATTTCATCCACCCCAGCCGCTTTATTGCACTGCAATCTATTGACCATTTTTTCCACTTCCTCAAATGTGATCCTATTTCCATCATCATTCCTATCCCATTCTACCTCGAAATCTGAAACATTACTGATCGCATTTTCGCCTACATTGAGCAACTCTTCAAAATATTCCCTCCATCTGCCCAAGGCATCCACAGGATTCACCAGCAGTTTTCCTGACCTGTCCAAAATACTTGTCATTTCCTTCTTACCTCCCTTTCGAAGACTGCTAATTACACTCCAGAATGGTTTTCCAGCAGCTTGACCCAAAGTCTTCCCACGATTTCTTCTTGGATGCTGCAATTATCTGTTTGGCTTTGTTTCTTTCTTCAACATAACTTTCTCTGTCTACCTGGGTTCTGTTATGTAGCCATTTTTGATACGCCTTCTTTTTCCTTTTACAGGCTGCCTTGACTGTATCATTCCACCAAGCTGTTTGCTTCATCCTACTTTTACACACTACTGTTCCAAGACATTCTTTAGCCACTTCTAGTACTGTGTCCCTGTACCTTGTCCATTCCTTTTCCAATGACTGTAATTGACTACATTCAATTAACTGGTACCTTTCTGAGATCGCTGTTATGTACTTGTGCCTGATTCCCTTATCCTGAAGTTTCTCCACTCTTATCCTCCTACATATGGACCTGACCTCCTGTACTTTTGGCTTCACAATCCCAATTTCACTGCAGATTAAATAATGATGAGTGTCATCAAAGAATCCCCTGAATACGCTTGTGTCCCTCACAGCCTTCCTGAATTCCTGATCTGTTATTATATAGTCAATGACAGATCTGGTTCCCCTGCCTTCCCAAGTATACCGGTGAATGTTCTTGTGTTTAAAAAAGGAGTTTGTGATTACTAAGCCCATACTGGCACAGAAATCCAAGAGTTGTTTCCCTTTCCTGTTGGCCTCCATATCCTCTCCAAATTTACCCATAACCTTTTCATACCCTTCTGTTCGATTTCCAATCCTGGCGTTAAAATCACCCATGAGCAGAACACTGTCCTTGTCCTTTACTCTAACAACTACATCACTGAGTGCCTCATAAAAACTATCCATCTTATCTTGATCTGTCCCTTCACAATGCAAATATACTGACACAATCCTAATTTTCTTGCTAGACACTGTCAAATCTATCCACATCAGTCGTTCGTTTACATACCTTATTGCAACTACGCTGGGTTCAATTTCTTTCCTGATGTAAAGCCCTACACCCCATTGTGCTATTCCTGCTTTGATTCCTGACAGGTAGACCTTGTATTCTCCCACATCCTCTTCTTTCTCACCCCTTACCCGAATGTCACTAACAGCTAAAACGTCCAGCCCCATCTTACTTGCAGCCTCTGCCAGGTCTAGCTTCTTCCCAGAGTAGCCCCCATTGATATTAATAGCTCCCCATCTCATTACCATTTGTTTGCCAGGTCGTATCTTAGGAGTCCTTGGTTTGTCAGAGGTGAGACTCCGTCACCTCCAAAGGTCCGAGGCATTTTGCTCTGATTGTTGCCAGCATCACATTTAAAGTACCAGGGAAGCAGGTTGCTAGCCTTACTTGCCCCGAGTCCCATTTGGTTTTACCCCTAACGGCTGAGGGACTAACCGGTGGATTTGGTAGTCTTTGCCGTATGAGCACAAAGGTGACCACGACTCAGAATATGTCCGAGATGCCCAGCCTTAGTCCAAAGTAACTGGTATCCCGACTGTCGGGACCACTTACTTGGCCACTCATACGTTGCCCGTGGTTCATGAACTAGGACATGACTACTAGGACATGCACATAGATAACTTATAAAAATCAAAATGACATCACCGTCGTACATAGTGCGAGGGAACAGCTATTGTTCATAAGCCTGCCACTGGAGTTCGATGATCATCTCCGTGACGCTTTCGAAAAGGAAATATGGACATCTTTCAACGAAGACAAAAAAAAAACTTATGGTGCAAAGGCTTCTCTTACTGCGAAATGTCGTGTGGACACCGACTGCTGGTGGAGATCAGTACACAGAGACCGATTATTCCCTTACACGTAACAGACGTTGTAATGTTCATTCCGAATCAGGATATCATTTTACGAAGTTCGCTTCCACTGCTTACCACGTTGCGTACGATTCATAGGTTCGGCATCCTACGTGAGTCAGCACCAGGAAACGAGAAAGAAATAACAAAGGAACTGTCTAATGGAACGAAACAGGTTCCCATTGTAGAACAATTGCTAAAATAGACTGTAACAATCGTCATTATGTTACTGTTACGGGGTTTCTCCAAATAACGTTACGTCCAGCTTTCCATTCCTCTTGTCGTCGTCGCCTATTGAACGCGAGTTTGATGCAGCGTCCAATGCTAACGTAACTTGTGCAAGCCACTTCATCTCTGAAAAGCTAACTCAGCCTACGTCGACTTAGACTTGCTAACTGCCCCTCTATTGTCTCCAACGAGTCTGTGTATAACACTTTCGTATCTGTTCAATTTATCAATCAGTTTTCGTATATTACCTTTTTGTCTTACTGCATCCACACTGAACCACTCGTTTTCTTTCACAGTTTGTCATTTTCTCCAGTTTACCCATTATTTTCACTGCGAAGACCTGCGCTATGTATTGTTGTTTACAAAACGTTCCTAAACAGTGTCAGTCAGAGTTGCGTACTAAAGGTCTTTACAGTGAAGATAACGAGGAAACCAGGAAAAATGACAAACTGTGACAGAAAACAAGTGCACCAAAAAAAAACATAATGCCCAGGAAAACCACAGTATGTGCGAACAAGAACGAAAATGAAACACCACCAATGATACTGGAACTTCAGCGAAACATGTGTGGGAAATACGGGAAAACATAAAACTGTATCTTGCTCAAGATGGGCTCCCTCCAAAACTCGAAACATGAATTAAAGGTGAGCACGTCTTAAAATATCTGTGTTTTTGTTTGTTACCGATCAGTTAAAGGACGTTCTAAGGACATCTTAACGCTAATTGACGTTATTGAACTCTGCTGTTAGTTGCTACATGCGCATCATTATACACTGAAGCGCCAAAGAAACTGGTATAAGCATGCGTATTCAAATACAGAGATACGAAAACAGGCAGAATATGGCGCTGCGGTCGGAAATACTTACATAAGACGACAAGTGTCTCGTGCAACTGTTAGGTCGGTTACTGCTGCTACAATAGCAGGTTATCAGGATTTAAGTGAGTTTGAACGTGGTGTTATAGCCGACGCACGAGCGATGGGACTCAGCATTTCCGAGCTAGCGATGAAGTGGGCATTCTCCCGTACGAACATTTCATAAGTGTACCGTAAATATCAGGAATCCGATAAAACATCAGATCTCTGACATCACTGCGGCCGGAAAAAGATCCTGCAAAAACGGGACCAACGACAGCTGAAGAGAATCGTTCAGTGTGACAGAAGCACAACCCCTCTGCAAATTGCTGCAGATTTCAATGCTGGACCATCAAGTGTCAACCATTCAACGAAACATCATTTCGGAGCCGAAGACCCACTCGTGTAGCCGTCATGGCTCCACGACACGAAGCTTTACGCCTCACCTGCGCCCGTCACACTGACATTCGACTGTTGATGACTGGAAACATGATGCCTGGTCGAACGAGTCTCGTTTCAAATTGCATCGAGCCGATAGACATCTACGGGTATGTAGGCCTCGTGAGCCCGCGGACCCTGCATGTCAGCAGGGGACTGTTCAGGCTGGTGGAGGCTCTGTAATGGAGTGGGACGGGTGCGGTTGAGGGAATATGGGATGCCTGATACGTCTAGATACGATTCTCACAGGTGACACATACTTAAGCATCCTATCTGATCACCTGCATCCATTCACGTTCATTGTGCATTCCGACAGCCTTGGGCAATTCCAGCAGGACAATGCGACACAACACACGTCCAGAAGTGCTACAGAGCGGCTCCAAGAGAACTCGTATGAGTGTAAAGCCTTCCGCTGTCCACCAAGCTCCCCAGACATGGGCATCATTCAGGATATCTGGAATGCCTTGCAAGGTGCTGTTCAGAAGAGATCTCCACCCCTTCGTACTCTTACGGATTTATGGACACCCCTATAGTAAGCATTGGTGTCAATTCCCTCTATAACTACTTCAGACATTAGTGGAGTCCATGCCACGCGCTCGCGGGGACCTACACGATGTGATATAGGAGTACCAGTCTTTTTGTCTCTTCAGTGTACAAAGAGCGAGTGCAAAAGAAATACCTTAATTGGCCTTCAAAGTAATCACCATTAGCTGGAGCACACTTCCGACAGAGGTTGTTGGATACTGTAAGCAAACGTTTCTTGTGAAATTATTACAAGTACCTCACGCGTTCTTTGACATCCACAACTCCTGCGTGCTGAACTTAATCGCTCAACGCAAGGAAGTGTTCTTCACAATCCTCCTTATTCTCCAGATTTGGCGCTAGCAGACTTCTTTCCAGAGAGGCTTACTCTTACAAATTTCCAGCGTCACCAAGGTGCTTCGAGCGATTTCACAAGTAGCGTTTGCTGACAGTTTCTAACTGAAACTTCCTGGCAGATTAAAACTGTGTGCCGGACCGAGACTCGAATTCGGGACCTTTGCCTTTCGCGGCAAGTGTTCTATCACCTGAGATACCCAAGCACGACTCACGCCCCCTCCTCACAGCTTTACTTCTGCCAGTACCTCGTCTCAGATGGTAGAGCACTTTCCCGCGAAAGGCAAAGGTCCCGAGTTCCAGTCTCGGTCCGGAACACAGTTTTAATCTGCCAGGAAGTTTCACATCAGCGCACACTCCGCTGCAGAGTGGAAATCTCATTTTCGAGTTTCTAACCGCTTTACAACGGATGCCAGGAGCGTGTTTTAACTGATGATGATTACTTCGAAGACCAGTGAAGGTAATTTGTTTATAATGCTTGTTTCTTTTAGTTTCCGAGACCGAAAGTTCCAGAGGCACCTTCTGAAATACGGCTGAGAACCGCGGGCTGCGTAACTAACTGATCCAGACCGTGCGTGCGTCTGGCAGGGAATGTAGCGCGGGCTTGCATCGCGTAGCTGTGCAGGGGCAGCGCCTGGCGGCCCGGGGGCAGCCATCGGCGAGCAGCGACAGATGCAGATGCGTGTCTGCGAATCCACGCCTCGGGCTGTGTGGACACAGTAGGGGCCGCTGAATATTCACGCTGCGTGCGGGGCCCCGCGCTGTGCGTGCCGCGTGGTGCGTGAGCCGCCGCAGACGTGCCTGCACGCCTCTGGGGCACCAGGGTTTGTAGGTGGGGTTGCTAAAGTGGGTGGCGCTCCATCTGTAGCACGCGAGTTGAAAGTAGCACTTGAACTCCATCCGGAATTACACTACTGGCCATTAACATTGCTACACCACGCAGATCTACATCCATACTCCGCAAGCCACCTGACGGTGTGTGGCGGAAGGTACCTTGAGTACCTCTATCGGTTCTCCCTTCTATTCCAGTCTCATATTGTTCGGGGAAAGAAGCATTGTCGGTATGCCTCTGTGTGGGCTCTAATCTCTCTGATTTTATCCTCATGGTCTCTTCGCGAGATATACTGCTTGACCCCTTGGAGAAGGTATGTTCTCGAAACTTCAACAAAAGCCCTTACCGAGCTACTGAGCCTCTCTCCTGCAGAGTCTTCCACTGCAGTTTATCTGTCATCTCCGTAACACTTTCGCGATTACTAAATGATCCTGTAACGAAGCGCGCTGCTCTCCGTTGGATCTTCTCTATCTCTTCTATCAACCCTATCTGGTACGGATCCCACACTGCTGAGCAATATTCAAGCAGTGGGCGAACAAGGGTACTGTAAACTACTTACTTTCCAGAATGAGATTTTCACTCTGCAGCGGAGTGTGCGCTGATATGAAACTTCCTGGCAGATTAAAACTGTGTGCCCGACCGAGACTCGAACTCGGGACCTTTGCAAAGGTCCCGAGTTCGAGTCTCGGTCGGGCACACAGTTTTAATCTGCCAGGAAGTTTCATATCAGCGTACACTCCGCTGCAGAGTGAAAATCTCATTCTGGAAACATCCCCCAGGCTGTGGCTAAGCCATGTCTCCGCAATATCCTTTCTTTCAGGAGTGCTAGTTCTGCAAGTTTCGCAGAAGAGCTTCTGTAAAGTTTGGAAGGTAGGAGACGAGGTACTGGCGGAAGTAAAGCTGTGAGTACCGGACGTGAGTCGTGCTTCGGTAGCTCAGTTGGTAGAGCACTTGCCCGCGGAAGGCAAAGGTCCCGAGTTCGAGTCTCGGTCGGGCACACAGTTTTAATCTGCCAGGAAGTTTCAACTACTTACTTTGTTTTCGAATTGCATTTCCGTAGGATTCTTTCAATGAATCTCAGTCTGGCATCTGCTTTACCGACGATCAACTTCATATGATCATTCCATTTTAAATCACTCCTAATTCGTACTCCCAGATAATTTATGGTATTATCTGCTTCCAGTTGCTGACCTGCTATATTGTAGCTAAATGATAATGGATCTTTCTTTCTATGCATTCGCGGCACATTACACTTGTCTACATTGAGATTCAATTGCCATTCCCTGCACCATGCGTCAATTCGCTGCAGATCCTCCTGCATTTCAGTACAATTTTCCATTGTTAAAACCTCTCGATATAACACAGCATCATCCGCAAAAAGCTTCAGTGGACTTCCGATGTCATCCACAAGTTCATTTACATATATTGCGAATAGCAACGGTCCTACGACACTCCCCTCCGGCACACCTGAAATCACTCTTACTTCGGAATACTTCTCTCCATTGAGAATGACATGCTGCGTTCTGTTATCTAGGAACTCTTCAATCCAATCACACAATTGGTCTGATAGTCCATATGCTCTTACTTTGTTCATCAAACGACTGTGGGGAACTGTATCGAACACCTTGTGGAAGTCAAGAAACACGGCATCCACCTGGGAACCCGTGTCTATGGCCCCCTGAGTCTCGTGAGCGAATAGCGCGAGCTGTGTTTCACACAATCGTCTTTTTCGAAACCCATACTGATTCCTACAGAGTAAATTTCTAGTTTCCATAAAACTCATTATACTCGAACATGACGTCCTACAGACTCGAAATTTAAGCAACAGGAAGAAGATGCTGTGATATGTAAATGATTAGCTTTTCAGAGCATTCACACATGTTTGGCGCCGTTAGCGACACCTACAATGTGCTGACATGAGGAAAGTTTCCAACCGATTTCTCATACACAAATAGCAGTTGACCGCCGTTGCCTGGGGAAACGTTGTTGTGATGTCTCGTGTAAGGAGGAGAAATGCGTACCATCACGTTTCCGACTTGGATAAAGGTCGGATTGTAGCCTATCGCTATTGCGGTTTATCGTATCGCAACATTGCTGCTCGCGGTGGTCGAGATTCAACGACTGTTAGCAGAATATTGAATCGGTGGGTTCAGGGGGGTGATATGGAACGCCGTGCTGGATCCCAACGGCCTCGTATCACTAGCAGTCGAGATGATAGGCATCCTATCCGCATGGCTGTAACGGATCGTGCAGCCACATCTTGATCCCTTAGTCAACAGATAGGGATGTTTGCAACACAACAACCATCTGCACGAATAGTTCGACGACGTTTGCAGCAGCATGGACTATCAGCTCAGAGACCGTGGCTGCGGTTACCCTTGACGCTGCATCACAGACAGGAGCGCCTCCGATGGTGTACTCAACGACGAACCTGGGTACACGAATGGCAAAACTTAATTTTTTTTGGATGAAACCAGGTTCTGTTTACAGTATCATGATGGTCGCATCCGTGTTTGGTGACATCGCGGTGAACGCACATTGGAAGCGTGTATTTGTCATCGCCTTATTGGCGTATCACTCGGCGTGACTTTATGGGGTGCCATTGGTTACACGTCTCGGTCACCTCTTGCTCGCATTGACGGCACTTTGAACAGTGGACGTTACATTTCAGATGTGTTACGACCCGTGGCTCTACCCTTCATTCGATCCCTGCGAAACCCTACATTTCAGCAGGATAATGCACGACCGCATGTTGAAGGTCCTGTAAAGACCTTTCTGGATACATAAAATGTACGACTGCTGCCCTGGCCAGATCTCTCACCAATTGACGACGTCTGGTCAATGGCGGCCGAGCAACCGGCTCGTCACAATAGGCCACTCACGTAAGTGTTGAAGCTGCATGGGCAGCTGTACCTGTACACGCTATCCAAGCTCTGTTTCACTCAATGCCCAGGCGTATCAAGACCGTTATTACGTCCAGAGGTGGTTGTTGGGTACTAATTTCTGAGGATCTATGTACCCAAATTGTTTGAAAATGTAATCAAATTTCAGTTCTAGTATAATATATTTGTCCAATGAATACCCGTTTATCATCTGAATTTCTTCTTGGTGTAGCAATTTTAGTGGCCAGTAGTGTACTTTAGCCGTCTCATGTGGTGTCATCATGGACTGCCACAGTATTCTCTCCTGATAAACAGCCGTTGAGCAAACCATGGGAACACCAAAAACACAATACATCGTTATGCTCAACACAGTGTAAGGAAACCGTCGGTATTTGAAACACCTTCCAGTAGTCTCTGAGCAGATCAATGCAGGTCTTGTATGGTTTTCATTGGAATCTTACACCATTCTTCTCGCAAGATAGTCGTAATAAGGTAACGGTGATGGAGGCGGGTGGCGATAACTGAGCCTTATCTCCAAAAGAGATGACAAAGGCTGAATTATACTGAGATCTGGTGACCGTGCTGCCAGGGGGAGATGCGAAAGTTCATCCTCGTGCACACAAAACCAGTCCTGGAAGATGCGATCTGTGAGAACGGGAGCTCTGCCGTCTTGGAACGAAGGATCACCATTTGGGGACAAGCATGGTACCATGGGATGAACCTGATCACCTACATCTACATCGATACTCAGCAAATCACACTGAAGTGCCTGGCAGAGGGTTCATCGAACCACGTTCACAATAATTCCGTATTAATATTATTTATGGATTCATCTGTCGCTTCTTGATAGACAGTTCCATATTGTGGGTTGAATAACACTTATGCGGTTTTTTGTTCTACTGATTTTTATTTCTGTGAACTAGCTTTCGGCATATTAGGCCATTTTCAGGTGACTACTGGCTATTGTTCGCAAGGAGCTTGAGTTCTTACGAACCAAACGTTCTGGACGAAGATATAACGCACTTACATACAATCTTTAGTTGTGTTACTGTCTTTGGAATTGTCAAACGGGTCTTTTGACTTTTGGTTCTGTAAAACTGTTCTTTAACATCAAAAATCTCATTTTATGGTTTGTCCGTACCATGTATGACAACAATTAGAATTATTTTGAATACGTTTGTGTGGCCATCCTCCGCAGCAAGCGTATAAATACTTGTTTTCCTGCTGCTAGGAAAAGGCATTTTTATTTACAAAACACATTACAAATTTAAATTTTTTTTGGTATTTGTTGTGAACAATTGCACTGCACATTAATAGTTGATTGTACAACAGCCATATATTCTTTGGAGGTTACATTTTGTTATTAGAAAACTAAAGATCGTATGTAAGTGCGTTGTATCTTCGCCCAGAATGTCTGGTTCGTAAGAACCCAAGCTCTTTGTAAACAATAGCCAGTACTTATCTGAAGAAGGCCTAATAAACCGAAAGCTACTTCATACAAATAAAAATCAGTAGAATAAAAAACCGCTTAAGTGTTATTCAACCTTCAATTGCGTATTATTCCAATCTCGAACAGCGGGCAGAAAAGCGAACATTTGTATCTTTCCGTGCGAGCTCTGATTTCCCTTATATTATATGATATGATCGTTTCTTCTTATGTAGGGCGGCGTCAACAAAATAATTTCGCAATCGGAGGTGAAAGTTCGTGATTGAAATTTTGTCAGAATATTCCAACCCGACGGAAAACGCCTTTGTTCTAATGATGTCCACTCCAAATCCTGTGTTACGCCAGTGCTCTAAAATGTTCGCATAATTCTTGGCAGTAATGCGATGTTGGAGAATACCTATGCGGCCCATGGAACACACCGTACCCCTGGCATGATTCACTCTTAGGACGTAAACTTGTCCCGAGGTGAGAAACAGTTTGAAAGAAGATTCATATGACCTACTGACTATTTTCATTTCTTTTATGCATCTGCATCAGTGACGAGTGGTTTTGGAATTCTAGCTAGCGCTGGAATCCCTTCTTACGGAGCTCCCTTTGTGTTGTAGTGCTGCAAAGTTTTGCGAGTGCGACATTCAGTTCTGCAGTGCAGTTTGCATCTGTCCTCTCACTTTTCGTCAAAACCCCCCTCAGTGACTGTCCATCAGGACCACTCAGAACACACTTTCAATCGTGTTGTTACTTGTCGGAGGGTTTTTCCAGCTTTCGCCGTTCAAATGGTTCAAATGGCTCTGAGCACTATGCGACTTAACTTCTGAGGTCATCAGTCGCCTAGAACTTAGAACTAATTAAACCTAACTAACCTAAGGCCATCACAGACATCCATGCCTGAGGCAGGATTCGAACCTGCGACCGTAGCGGTCGCTCGGTTCCAGACTGTAGCGCCTAGAACCGCACGGCCACACCGGCTGGCAGCTTTCGCCGTATACAGTATAAATGTTCGAATTCGGCTTCCTAAAACACCAAATAATTCGACTATCTTGGTTATGGAAGCAACGATCATATGAGCACCAACAATTTTCCCACGTTCTACACTCCTGGAAATGGAAAAAAGAACACATTGACACCGGTGTGTCAGACCCACCATACTCGCTCCGGACACTGCGAGAGGGCTGTACAAGCAATGATCACACGCACGGCACAGCGGACACACCAGGAACCGCGGTGTTGGCCGTCGAATGGCGCTAGCTGCGCAGCATTTGTGCACCGCCGCCGTCAGTGTCAGCCAGTTTGCCGTGGCATACGGAGCTCCATCGCAGTCTTTAACACTGGTAGCATGCCGCGACAGCGTGGACGTGAACCGTATGTGCAGTTGACGGACTTTGAGCGAGGGCGTATAGTGGGCATGCGGGAGGCCGGGTGGACGTACTGCCGAATTGCTCAACACGTGGGGCGTGAGGTCTCCACAGTACATCGATGTTGTCGCCAGTGGTCGGCGGAAGGTGCACGTGCCCGTCGACCTGGGACCGGACCGCAGCGACGCACGGATGCACGCCAAGACCGTAGGATCCTACGCAGTGCCGTAGGGGACCGCACCGCCACTTCCCAGCAAATTAGGGACACTGTTGCTCCTGGGGTATCGGCGAGGACCATTCGCAACCGTCTCCATGAAGCTGGGCTACGGTCCCGCACACCGTTAGGCCGTCTTCCGCTCACGCCCCAACATCGTGCAGCCCGCCTCCAGTGGTGTCGCGACAGGCGTGAATGGAGGGACGAATGGAGACGTGTCGTCTTCAGCGATGAGAGTCGCTTCTGCCTTGGTGCCAATGATGGTCGTATGCTTGTTTGGCGCCGTGCAGGTGAGCGCCACAATCAGGACTGCATACGACCGAGGCACACAGGGCCAACACCCGGCATCATGGTGTGGGGAGCGATCTGTTACACTGGCCGTACACCACTGCTGATCGTCGAGGGGACACTGAATAGTGCACGGTACATCCAAACCGTCATCGAACCCATCGTTCTACCATTCCTAGACCGGCAAGGGAACTTGCTGTTCCAACAGGACAATGCACGTCCGCATGTATCCCGTGCCACCCAACGTGCTCTAGAAGGTGTAAGTCAACTACCCTGGCCAGCAAGATCTCCGGATCTGTCCCCCATTGAGCATGTTTGGGACTGGATGAAGCGTCGCCTCACGCGGTCTGCACGTCCAGCACGAACGCTGGTCCAACTGAGGTGCCAGGTGGAAATGGCATGGCAAGCCGTTCCACAGGACTACATCCAGCATCTCTACGATCGTCTCCATGGGAGAATAGCAGCCTGCATTGCTGCGAAAGGTGGATATACACTGTACTAGTGCCGACATTGTGTATGCTCTGTTGCCTGTGTCTATGTGCCTGTGGTTCTGTCAGTGTGATCATGTGATGTATCTGACCCCAGGAATGTGTCAATAAAGTTTCCCCTTCCTGGGACAATGAATTCACGGTGTTCTTATTTCAATTTCCAGGAGTGTAATCCCCTTAGCTCCAACATAATGCACTCTCAAGCACAGGGAACATAGTATTGATTACGACCGACACTTGCAGAGTATTGAGGACACTGCATAGGGGCCATCCGCGGTCAAATACAACAGTGCAACCTGCAGACATGGCGAGTATCTGCATTTGTGTTCAAGCGTGCATTTCTTACGGCTTCTCCTCAATGTGTACTTGGCAGTGCTCTGATTGCCTTACGACAGATGAGCAAGGTGGAGTGCTCCATTATGGTTGGTTGTTCATAAGTACATCTGCGTTGTCGAATGACAGGAGCTGCGAGACACACAGAAACATGACACACATCAGTCGTTTCGTAATACGCACCGTAGCTTTGTCTGCAGAATACGGTACTACGGGGCCGACGTGTCAGAACATGGCGTATAACGGAGCGATGCGCGCGTTGTGTGTCCTTGAATTCGCTAAATGTTAGTCAGTTGTGGCGGCTAAGCGACGATTTCGTACCAATGTGCTAAAACTCCAAGCGACAAACCAGTTTATGGTTGATACATAAAACTCCGTGACACGCAGGAGAAGGTGCAGCGTATATGGAGGCAGAAGGATTTGTATTAAGATTAAAATCTTGCAGAGATCCTTTATCCACTGACATGGGTCTATCTTCCGTATGTCTTTAGTCGTAGGGTCTGGACGAAAGTATGGAAACACGGCGAGAAATGCGTGCTTGAACATCAATGCAAACTCCAACCAAGCTTACAGGTTGCATTTTACCACGAACGGCAACTGCGCGATGTCTAAATACGCTGCAAGTGTCAGAACAGTGTCCTGTGTAGTTGTGAGTGCATTGTGGACGAAATAAGTGAATTCCAATGTGAACAACTTTTTTGTGCTCTTATGGTAGATGCTTCCTTGATCAAGGGAGCCGAAGTGTTTGCTGGCTCAAGACGCACTGTATCGAAGATACACTATGTGATCAAAAGTATCTAGACACCTGGCTGAAAATTACTCAACAGTTCGTGGAGCCCTCCATCGGTAATGCTGGAATTCAGTATGATGATGGCCCACCCTTAGCCTTCATGACAGCTTCCACTCTCGTAGGCATGCGTTCAATCAGGTGCCGGAAGGTTTCTTGGGGAATGGCAGACCATTCTTCACGGAGTGCTGCACCGAGGAGAGGTATCGATATCGGTCGGTGAGGCCTGGTACGAAGTTGGCGTTCCAAAACATCCCAAAGGACTTCTGTAGGACTCAGATCAGGCCAGTCCATTACAGAGATGTTATTGTCGTGTAACCACTATGCCACAGGCTGTGCATTATAAACAGGTGCTCCATCGTGTTGAAAGATGCAATCACCATCCTAGAATTGCTATTCAACAGTGGGAAGCAAGAAGGTGCTTAAAACATCAATGCAGGCCTGTGCTGTGATAGTGCCACCCAAAACAACAAGGGGTGCAAGCCCCTTCCATGAGAAACACAACCACACCATAACACCACCGCTTGCGAATTTTACACGCGCTGGCAGACGACGTTCACCAAGCATTCGCCATACCTACACCTTGCCATCGGATCGCCACATTGTGTACCGTGATTCGTCACTCCACACAACCTTTTTCCACTCTTCAATCGTCCAATGTTTACGCTCCTTACACCAAGCGAGGCGTCGCTTGACATTTACCGGCGTGATGTCTGGCTTATGAGCAGCCGCTCGACCATTAAATCCAAGTTTTCTCACCTCCCGCGTAACTGTCATAGTACTTGCAGTGGATCGTCATGGAGTTTGGAATTCGTGTGTGATGGTCTGGATAGATGTCTGCCTATTACACATTACGACCCTCTTCAGCTCTCAACGATCCCTGTCAGTCAACGGACGAGGTTGCCCTGTACTCTTTTGTGCTGTACGTGTCCCTTCAAGTTTTCACTTCACTATCATATTGGAAACAGTGGACCTAGGGATGTTAAGGAGCGTGGAAATCTCGTATACAGACGTATGACGCAAGTGACCCCCAAGCAACTGACCACGTTCGAAGTCCGTGAGTTCCGTGGAGCGCCATAGTCTGCTCTCTCACGATGTCTAATGCCTACTGTGGTCCCTGATACGGAGTACGTGGCAGTAGGTGGCAGCACAATGCACCTAACATGAAAAACTTATGTCTTTGTGGTGCCCGGATACTTTTGATCACATAGTTTTTGTACCACACAGAGAAAGTGGAAAAATATCATCAACTCCCAATGCGGATAAAAGTGTGTTCGCTGGGCGTGGCAGGCGGTCGTTTAAGTTAAATTGTAATGAAAAATAAGAGAGCGACAGTTTGAAAAGTCACTGCGAAAGTGAGTATCGTAGTCGCGAATCCTCTAAACACCAAAATAACACGAATGGATCTCCATATGCAAGGTATTACAGGGAGAGCTTTAATTCGAAAAACCACTCATCATTGATGCAAGGACCCATAACCGGTTAACAAGCTACCTAAGCAATAAAGTGTGGACTATAGACCAGTGGAAGAATTTCACTTGCTCAGGTGAGTATTGTTTCACGTTGTTTCCAATTTCTGCCCGAGTTTACATCCCAAGAGTGAAACACGGAGGAATTTTGGTCATATGGGTACCCATATCGTGTTATACAATGTTCGTCGTGAATAGTCAGGAAGGCCACTGATCACACAGGTCGCTCCGTCCGATGACTGGTTTTGCGAGCACAAGGACGGATTGTCGCAACGTCCCCTGGTCATCATAGTCTCCGTATCTCGATATTATTGCATCTTTGTGGTGTACGTTAGAGATACGGATGCGTGATTCTTATCCGCCTCTGTCATCATTGCTTTAACTTGCCACTACTTTCTAGGAAGAATGGTGTGAGATTTCTTTGAATATTTCAGAGAAGACTGGAAGCTGTTTTAAATGCGGACGGTTTCCCTACACCGCATTAGGCATCGTAATATGTCTTGATTTTGGTGTTCCCATGTTTTCGTCCATGCCTTGGACTTTCCAAAGATTAAGCTTCATCAGCAAGTCTCTCTGTTGCTGTGTAAGCAGGTTCACTGTGATGCTGACGTGCCAGAGACGCATATCTGCGAATCTGATTTCTGACGCGTTGATATTGCAAGAGAGTGTGGAATGTAGATTGGCATAGCTAAAAAATGCAATGCACCAATAGTCTGAATTGTTAAGGTTTCCATTATTTTCCCTGTCTCGGTTTACGAAGGGAAGCCAGCTCTACTAATAAAGATAGATTATCACCAAACGTAAATCAGGTTTTGGAAGTATTCCATTTGTTGGACACTTTGTTTTCTACAGCTTTGTTGTTGTTGCGATGTTATATAAACACACGATTTTTAGGCAGTCATATTATTTCCTTCGAAAATACTGCAGCCCATGTTGGTAGTATTTCACACCATTTGAATATATCGTAGCTTTTGTGGTCTTTGGTCCGAAGACTGGTTTGGCGCAGCTCTCAAACCAGTGTATACGGTGCAAGCCTCTTCATCTCCGAATAATTACTGCAACCTATATCCCTTTGACATGGTTTCTGTACTTCTCTCTTGGTCTCCCTCTGCAATTGTTATGCCACACACTGCCCTCCATTAACAAAATAATGTTTCATTGATGCTTCAGAATGTGTCAAAATAACCGATTTCTCCTGTCAGTCAAGTTGTGTCATACATTACTTTTATCACAATTAGATTCAGAACCTATTCATTAGTGATACAATGTATCCATCTAATCTTCAACATTCGTTTGTAGCATCACATTTTAAAGGCTTATATTCTCTTTTTTGTGAACTGTCGGTCGCCCATACAATTCCACACTCGACAAAAATATCTGCAAACCACACTTCCTTACATCTAAATTTAAATTTAGTGTTTGCGCATTTCTATTCTTCAGGAATGCGTTTCTTGCTGTTTAAAATTTCTGTTTGTGACAGAAACCTGCAAATGTAGTAGAATGATGAACTGAGTAAGGACGAATTGCCCCAGATTGAATTTAAATGATGTTCAGCTTTATTTTAACATGATCGATTTCGAGGCCTCTAACTTCGCCCGCCGATGGACTCTATACACA
Organism: Schistocerca piceifrons; assembly: GCF_021461385.2. Lineage (NCBI taxonomy): Eukaryota > Metazoa > Arthropoda > Insecta > Orthoptera > Acrididae > Schistocerca > Schistocerca piceifrons. Next base: position 56,809,135 of record NC_060147.1, on the reverse strand, counting down.
CAAGGTAATTCACCTGCCCTTACCAGCAGGTTTTATGCAACCTGCAACACCTTCAATAGCCACTCGCGAGATTTTCGTACTCTGTCGCTCGCTACAACCAAATTACTAATACTACAGAAAAAATGGACAGGAACTTTATGAATGAAATTAAATGTAGCTAAATTTTATTCTGGAATACGTTTCCGCTGGAGGCCACGATTTTATAGTTATAAAAAAAATTGTTTGAAGGTGACTCTTGTACGTTTTTATTCAATGATTCGAAAACTACAGTCTCTTAGATAATTTGTATCCGAGTAGAAAATTTAACTATATTAAATGTCTTACAAAAGGATCCTGTTCATTTTTCCTGCACGACTAACAGTTTCCGCACAGCGAGTGAGAGAATATAAAAATCTTGTCTGTGATACTGGAAGGCGTTGCGGAGTGCATGAAACCCATAGATTGGGGAAGCTCGATCAACCTGTTTACATAAAATCGTCTGTGGAGTGTGTGGCACGTTTAGCTTAGGATCGTGTTTTGCTGTCGTCATTTGTCCTGCAGTTACGTGCAGCTAATAACATACACCAATTTTATGTTTATACATCAAGTACATCTGAAGATGAAGTTAAAAGCCTTGAAACAGATTACGTTAAAATAAAACTGAAAATCATTTAACTGCACTACGATGCAAATTCATTCTTACTCTGAAGCTGTTGCTAATGTGAGTCTGCATTTTATATCCCTCTGCTTCGCCCATCATCAGGCATTTTCCTACCCATATAGCAAAATTCATCTACTTCTTTCAGTGTCCCACTTCGTGATCTCATTATATCGGCATAACCCGAATTACGTCTACTACAGTTCATTACCCTTGTCTTACTTCTACCCCAGCCTGTATTATAATTCTTCATCAAGGTAGAATCTATTCCATTCAATCGCTGTTCCAAGTTCTTTCCGTCTCTGATAAAATTACAATGTCATGAGCAACCTTCAAACTTTCTGTTTCTTCTCCATAAACTTTAGTTCACCTTCCAAATTTCTCCTTTATTTCCTTCACAGCTTGCTCAATGTACATATTAACTTTGGGGACGGCTTTCAACCTCGTCTCAATCGCTGCTTTCCTTTCATGTCCTTGAACTCTTGTAACTACAGTGGATCATTACACGTAGATAAAACTCTTGTGCCAATTTGTAAAATATGGTTCAGTGAAACAAATTACTTAAAGTGTATTCTTCACAGTTCGAAAATACCCTCAACTCTGTATCAGTGCTCTATTATTTTCGAAACTTTAAAAATAGAAACGCGTGCACATAATAGTAATGTGTTACTTCTTTCAATTCAGGACTTATGACAGTTAATTTTTCTCCATAAATCTTGTCAGTAACGTAATACTTAGCGCTGTGTTGTTGGCGGCAGAAGAATGTAACACCCTACACCGAAAACCAACTCCACCTCACCAAAAAATACTCATTTTTTTTTACATTAAAATAAAACCAGTGCCCTGAAAAGGCCACCAATTACACAAAATCTTAAACTGTTTTACGTTTCAATCTTACTGGCTCATTAGTTTCATTTGGAGAATGATGAATATATTATGTTCGTTACTGACAATAAGCTACTCATCATGAACTTCGAAATCGGTAATTATTTGCCATCATACTATCGATAATATGAAGTAAATTAATTTAGCTATAAACACTAAACCTCCTATTCTGAATATAATTTAACTCACTCCCTTATATAAAATAGTTTCAGACGTCGGATTACTTTACAAATGAGTTGATGTGTTAAATATTGGACGTTAAACATGTAAGAGAGAACAAGTTTACAAAAGGTTTGAAATTACGCTTAAAATTTGTTCGAAGTCGCTAAGTGCTCTTACTACCAAACACTGTATGAATATAGTCTGAGTAATTTGTACTCTATTATAAGCAGAGGCAGGTTTTTCACGCCTCTCAACGTTTACGTCATATCTCCTGATCTATGTTTCGCTCAGTAATACAATATTGTAGATGCATTCAGTGAGATATTTAGGTACTGTTGCGAATAGAGTTAGTAGTAAAGAAGTAATAAACTGGTCTGACATACATGATGTTGGAGTTTCACTGCACGTCATTTTAAGCAGAATAGAGTTTTCCACACATCTAAATGTCTTCGATCTTATATCTCCTGAACTATGTTACAATCATTGATACGATTTTGGAGGTGCATTCAGTATCTGCAAAACGTGTTGCTAATAGAAGAGAAGCAACAAGTTTTAAGTGCCAGTGATGGTGCCAGTGAGAATTAGTTTCCTAACAGTTTGAAATTATGTGCAAAGTTTGCTAGAAGTCACTAAATGCTTCCATTCTCAAAAAGTGGACGGATGAATTTCGTATGTTCGTACACCGTCAATCACCCTGTCTCAAGACAAATATACGGGTTCTAGCTGCAATACTCGTGTCAGTGTGTTAAACTTTTAGCATATGATTATATCTTAATGGCTAGATCATGACAGCATCTAAAATTTTTAAATTCGGTCAGTAAGTACGTTAAATACTGAAAATCAGAGTTTTGTTGTCCCTGGAAGTCGTTAGGTAGGGTACTTGGGACTGCTCTTGTGTTCTGGGTTACGGTTTACGGGGTAGTGACTTAGTAATACTGATAGGAGGCACCTGAAAAAAATTAAAATAATACGAGAAACTTCCACTGTTATGTTAATTAATACTGTATTTTTGTTTAACAGTAATAATTACGACAAAAACGGGAATCTGACAGTCACAATCAAGTTACATTTACATATTTTTCTGAGTATTTAACGCGCGTAAATATGACGAGAATATTTATTGTTCAAAAGTTTGGTTCTAGTTTTCTTCCTTCAAAAACATAACCGCACACAAAACCAAATCATAATAAAGAAAAACTCAAATCCCACTGTCCACCCATGACATACATTCATTCCAAATACAAAGTCTACAACTGACGTCTCGGAGTTTTCTCTCCTCCCTCGGCACACGTTGTGGCCGAGCGGTTCTAGGCGCTTCAGTCCTGAACCATGTGGTTGCTACGGTCGCAGGTTCGAATTCTGCCTCGGGCATGGATGTGTGTGATGTCCTTACGTTAGTTAGGTTTAAGTAGTTCTAAGTTATAGGGGACTGATGACCTCAGATGTTAAGTTCCATTGTACTTAGAGCCACTTGAACCTTATTTTGAACCTCTCCCCTCTCGATAGCCCAGCTTTCCTGTTCACCTGCCGATAGTAATACAAAATCGTCTTTTAAAAAAATTACAGAATCATTGAATTTACACAAAAGTTTGTTTTTATTTGAGCACTGACCAGTTTCGGACTTTTGTCCACTGTCAAGCCATCCGTGTAAGTCCTGCTACAGCACCATAATACGTGTACACTTGATGCATGGGTTGTGTCAATGGCTAAGTGCTAGATACTACTTGAGTGCGACTGTCCACTCACACAAGGAATATGGCCAGCATAGACACCTTACTGTGCTTCGGCAGGACTAGTATGTGGACGACTTTATAATGAACAAAAGTCCGAAACCGGTCCCCATTTAAATAAAAACAAAATTTTGTGTAACTCTGATGGTTTTGTAATTTCATTGAATCACAGTAAGCAGCTATCTATTACCGTTCAACGTGCTGGAAAGGAGTAAATTGGTGTTACTTTGTCGTCCAGTGCTGCACTCCAGCGACAAAAACGCGAGTCATCCGCCTGACGAACGGATGTCTTACTCCGGTTCAGCCCGAAAGCGCGGGAACCCTACCATGTGCTGCCGGGTTCATGAGCTAACGTGGGGTTAATTACATACAGAACTGGAAGGCAGCATTTAATACCCGCTCTGACGTGTCATTCCCTAATCCATAGCCTTCCCCGCAGACAACACCTCCGATCCATTATAATTATGCAGATGTGAGGCACCAGTCAACTGGAGTACACGAACGTTGGCTCTGGCACGACAAATATTTTGTCTCGGCTAATAAGACAAGCAATAGGATCGACCAGGGGGGGGGGGGTTGTCTACCCTGGGATTGTCGCCGGTTAGAGGGTCGGTGAAGGGGGGCGGCAGGGTAAGTCCAGCCTGCGTCATTACAAACACAGTCCAACCCCACCCTCAACCCCCACCCCGTCCCCAGGGCACCTCGTAATCCCAGCCCTCGCTGCCTCGGCACGCTTTTCATTTTCCCTTAGCTCCGCTCTGCTGTTCAGATAAAGCTCGCCAAAATTCACTCACACAGCCTCTCAGCCACTGCTCCTTGTCCTCCACCTCACCTGCGTGGTAAACGGACGTGCAGTAGCAGCAGCTAAAGTAGTCCTGCTACTTCTACATCTACATTTATACTCCGCAAGCCACCAACGGCGTGTGGCGGAGGGCACTTTACGTGCCACTGTCATTACCTCCCTTTTCTGTTCCAGTCGCGTATGGTTCGCGGGAAGAACGACTGTCTGAAAGCCTCCGTGCGCGCTCGAATTTATCAAATTTTACATTCGTGATCTCCTCGGGAGGTATAAGTACGGGGAAGCAATATATTCGATACCTCATCCAGAAACGCACCCTCTCGAAACCTGGCGAGCAAGCTATACCGCGATGCAGAACGCCTCTCTTGCAGAGTCTGCCACTTGAGTTTGCTAAACATATCCGTAACGCCATCACGCTTACCAAATAACCCTGTGACGAAACGCGCAGCCCTTCTTTGGATCTTCTCTATCTCCTCCGTCAACCCGATCTGGTACGGATCCCACACTGATGAGCAATACTCAAGTATAGGTCGAACGAGTGTTTTGTAAGCCACCTCCTTTGTTGATGGACTACATTTTCTAAGGACTCTCCCAATGAATCTAAGCCTGGTACCTGCCTTACCAACAATTACTTTTATATGATCATTCCACTTCAAATCGTTCCGCAAGCATACTCCCAGATATTTTACAGAAGTAACTGCTACCAGTGTGTGTTCCGCTATCATATAATCATACAATAAAGGATCCTTCTTTCTATGTATTCGCAATACATTACATTTGTCTACGTTAAGGGTCAGTTGCCACTCCCTGCACCAAGTGCCTATCCGCTGCAGATCTCCCTGCATTTCGCTACAATTTTCTGATGCTGCACTTCGTTTATGTGATCGCACAGGTTTTTTGAGAGTGACTGATCAACGGAGTGCTTCCTGGTGATCAGCTGAGTTTTTGTTCCGATTTTGTGCACAAGGTTTCGACCATCAACCCAGGGGTCTCCTTCATCTGCTAAGAAATATGTAGTCCATAGAGCTAGAACACTTTCAGACAAGCATACTCCACATCATTTCACGAGAGGTACAGAAGCGCTCAAAAGTACACTCTCAGACAAAAACCGCCGCACCACAAAGGATGATACGTCCCCTTAGAAAAATTAATAAATTGCTGTGCTGATACATCCCTTACGTTATTTGATTTTCAAACAGCTGAGCAGAACAGAACGTACTCAGACATTACGCTCTTTACTTATTCTGATCAACACTAAACTGACACACAATATTTTTAGCGCAACGCAATCTGACTTTCAATAATCCCTACAACTGAATGGCCCTGACTAACAATAACTTACACCTTTCATGAATTCTTACCTCACAAAAATCTTCGTTACTCAAACTACTGCAATACAGCGAGCGCCAATACTGCCAACTAAATAAAAGATTCTCACTACTGAAGTCACTAACTACTGATAGGCATAGTTAGCAAATGAAAGATTTTGATAAAGAACAAACAATGTATTTACCTTAATAGTGTTCAAAAGTCATAATATATATGTCAGTTCATGTCATCCAGTCTTACAAATGTACTGTCTCTGATGGACACACGTCCAGATCGTCCGCTCTCAAAATTCCGCCATCTCTCTCCCCATATCCACCATTGCTGGCAGCTCACCTCCAACTGCCAAACGCTACGCGCTGTTCACATCTAACTGCCCAACACTACAATAGCGAATATTCCAAAAATGCCAACAAGCCACAGACAGCACACAGCACAGTCAGTGATTTTCATACAGAGCGCTACGTGGCGTTACCAATATAAAAACCTAAACAGCCTACTTACAAGGAATTACACGAATCGGACGGATATCATTAAATGTGATGCGTATTTACAGACACACAAGTTATTGCAGTTGCAAGTTGCGTAACAGAATCGGTAGACGCAACTGAGTCAATTTTAGCCCGCAAGGTGTCCTGACTTTCATGAACAATAGTTTGCAGTGATTTTATAGCTGCTTATTGATTCTGTAAAGCATTTTCATGCCGCGAAAAAACAGGTTGAAAATGCTCACAAATTTGTGTTTTTGCGTCATTACAGTCTTTTTGACATTCACATTCGATGTTACGTAACTCAGCAGTTAAATCTTTGCGTGTTTGTTCAAGCGTTGAGTCTAACATTTGAAGCTGTTGTCCCATTTGTTGCATTAATTGTAATAAAAATGCAGTGGTGTCTGAAACATGTTCCTCTGTACTTTTCGGCAGTGCATTTGCACCGTCAACATTCGCATTTTGAAAAGCAGAAAATGTGTCTTGACTTGACTGAGAGACGGGTAATGACGCCAAACCTGAATCTACAGTATTAGCAAGATTGTGTACTGTCATTTCGGATTCCTGGGGCGACCTGTTGCGGACCGATCGATCGACAATACTACCCTGTTCACTAGCTGTTTCACTGTCTACATCATTATTTATTACCTGGTCCATTTCCCTATCCATAATTACCAAATTATTATTTTGAATATTTCTCAATTCATTACACGGTGGCGCTAACACACTACTCTCGTCTTCACTGTCATTTCTCAATTTACTTTGCAGCCTAGTGTTACGTTTTTCACACGCCGTAATTGTCAAAGTATTTCAAACGGTAACACAGAAAAGCACAATTTGAAGAGCAAACTAAGAAAACACATTAACATAGCACTGAAAATAATATCCAATTAATTGCAAGCGCGGCTGCGAAATACTTGGTACAAATCTACATGCATGCCACAACTGTTTTACTGTACAATAATGAAAAATCACAGCTACAAAGGAGATTCTCTCTGGCCGGCCGGAGTGGCCGTGCGGTTCTAGGCGCTACAGTCTGGAACCGCGAGACCGCTACAGTCGCAGGTTTGAATCCTGCCTCGGGCATGAATGTGTGTGATGTCCTTAGGTTAGTTAGGTTTAAGTAGTTCTAAGTTCTAGGGGACTGATGACCTCAGAAGTTAAGTGCCATAGTGCTCAGAGCCATTTGAACCATTTTTTGAGATTCTCTCTACAATTACGCGCTAGCAATAAACAATAACTACACTAATTACACAAATTGCAAGAAAAAATCAGAAGATTCCAGTGCGGTATCCTCGGCCAAGGGTCGACATGTGAAACTTCTCCTTTGTATGTAAAGAATGAGTGCTGGAAAAACATTTATAGATGACTGTGATAGTGAACCTCTTACGTTATTCGATTTTCAAACAGCTGAGCAAAACTGAACGTACTGAGACAGTTCTCTCTTTGGTTATTCTGATCATCACCAAACTGACACACAATATTTTTAGCACAGCGCAATGTGACTTCCAAAAATCCCTACAAAAGAATGGCCCTGACTAACAATAACCTATACCTTTCATGAATCACTTATCTCACAAAAATCTTCGTTACTCGAACTACTGCAATACAGCGAGCGCCACTACTGCCAGCTAAATAAAGGATTCTAACTACTGAAGGCACTAACCACTGATAGGCATAGTTAGCAAATGAAAGATTTTGATAGAGATCAAACAATGAATTTACCTTAATAGTGTTCAAAAGTCATTATATATATATATACACTCCTGGAAATGGAAAAAAGAACACATTGACACCGGTGTGTCAGACCCACCATACTTGGTCCGGACACTGCGAGAGAGCTGTACAAGCAATGATCACACGCACGGCACAGCGGACACACCAGGAACCGCGGAGTTGGCCGTCGAATGGCGCTAGCTGCGCAGCATTTGTGCACCGCCACCGTCAGTGTCAGCCAGTTTGCCGTGGCATACGGAGCTCCATCGCAGTCTTTAACACTGGTAGCATGCCGCGACAGCGTGGACGTGAACCGTATGTGCAGTTGACGGACTTTGAGCGAGGGCGTATAGTGGGCATGCGGGAGGCCGGGTGGACGTACCACCGAATTGCTCAACACGTGGGGCGTGAGGTCTCCACAGTACATCGATGTTGTCGCCAGTGGTCGGCGGAAGGTGCACGTACCCGTCGACCTGGGACCGGACCGCAGCGACGCACGGATGCACGCCAAGACCGTAGGATCCTACGCAGTGCCGTAGGGGACCGCACCGCCACTTCCCAGCAAATTAGGCACACTGTTGCTCCTGGGGTATCGGCGAGGACCATTCGCAACCGTCTCCATGAAGCTGGGCTACGGTCCCGCACACCGTTAGGCCGTCTTCCGCTCACGCCCCAACATCGTGCAGCCCGCCTCTAGTGGTGTCGCGACAGGCGTGAATGGAGGGACGAATGGAGACGTGTCGTCTTCAGCGATGAGAGTCGCTTCTGCCTTGGTGCCAATGATGGTCGTATGCGTGTTTGGCGCCGTGCAGGTGAGCGCCACAATCAGGACTGCATACGACCGAGGCACACAGGGCCAACACCCGGCATCATGGTGTGGGGAGCGATCTCCTACACTGGCCGTATACCACTGGTGATCGTCGAGGGGACACTGAATAGTGCACGGTACATCCAAACCGTCATCGAACCCATCGTTCTACCATTCCTAGACCGGCAAGGGAACTTGCTGTTCCAACAGGACAATGCACATCCGCATGTATCCCGTGCCACCCAACGTGCTCTAGAAGGTGTAAGTCAACTACCCTGGCCAGCAAGATCTCCGGATCTGTCCCCCATTGAGCATGTTTGGGACTGGATGAAGCGTCGTCTCACGCGGTCTGCACGTCCAGCACGAACGCTGGTCCAACTGAGGCGCCAGGTGGAAATGGCGTGGCAAGCCGTTCCACAGGACTACATCCAGCATCTTTACGATTGTCTGCATGGGAGAATAGCAGCCTGCATTGCTGCAAAAGGTGGATATACACTGTACTAGTGCCGACATTGTGCATGCTCTGTTGCCTGTGTCTATGTGCCTGTGGTTCTGTCAGTGTGATCATGTGATGTATCTGACCCCAGCAATGTGTCAATAAAGTTTCCCCTTCCTGGGACAATGAATTCACGGTGTTCTTATTTCAATTTCCAGGAGTGTATATATAATTGGTGTTTTGCCCTTAAAGAGCGCATTTGGACTAAACTACATGGCCAGTTCCTTTTGCTGCCTTCCTTGCTGCCCAAACTTCCCTCATTCACTCGCTGTGTTTCTGTTTCCGGTCCTCTGTCCATGCTTTTTCTCGGCTTTGTGTCTTCGGCTTCATCTTGATTGCCTTTTTGGTTGCCCATATTTCTTTCATCTTCTGGCTGTGATCTTGCTTGCGTTCTTCGGTCCATTTTATGCCTGTTCGTTTGTCACATTGTACCTGATGTAGTTTACTTTTCTTAATGATGTTTCTGAATTTTATTCTGTCGTTTATTGTGTCTGCTGTTATGTTGAGTTGGTTCAGGTCGTTTTCTACCTCTGCCACCCATTTGTTGTTTCTAGTGGTTACCCAGTCAAAGAACTGTTTGGTCAGCCTGTGTGATGGCATTCTGTATAGGTGTCCATAGAATTGTAGTCTGCGTTTTCTAATCTTTTCTGTGATTGTCTCAGAATGTTTGTACAGTTCCTCTGTAGGTTTCTTGATCCATATTCCATTGTTGTTAGTTGCGCCAAATATTTTCCTAAGTATTTTCCGTTCTACTTTTTCTAATTGTCTGATACGTGTATGCCCTAGGATTAGTGTGGTCTCTGCTGCATATAGTGCCTCCGGGAGCACCACCGTGTCGTAATGGCGTAATTTTGGCCTTTTGTGAGATAGACTTCTTGTTGTAATGATTCCACACTACTTTGTATGCCTTGTCCAGTTTAGTCTTTCTTTCTTCGTTTGAGTCACTGTTATGTCCACTCATTTGTAGTGTTTCACCGAGGTATTTGAAGTTTGCCGATTTGTAAATCGTGCCATACTTTGTGTTCAGAGATAGAGTTTCTTTGTGCTCATAAACTGTGTCTTTTCGTAAGAGATCTGTAGTCCAGTTTTGGAAGCGATTTCGTGCAGTTTTTCAATAGCGTCTTTTGTTTCTTTTATACTTTTCGTGACAATCGCCAAATCGTCTGCAAAAGCCAGGCATTAAATCTGTAGGTTTCCTAAGGTTATCCCCTGTTGTGATGTTTCCCATTCTTTTATGACCTTATCTAACACCAGATTCAAAAGGAGAGGTGAGAGGCCATCGCCTTGTCGGATACCTGTGCGAATTTCAAAGGGCTCTGATAGTTCCCCACAGAACTTTACTTTGCAGGTCGTGTTGGTTAAAGTTTGCTCTATGATAGCCCGTGTTCTGTTGTCTATTTTGTATTCTGCTAGAATTTTGAAGAGGGTTTTCCGGTCGATAGAGTCGTACGCCTTTTTGAAATCAACAACGGTAATGGTCAGGTTCTGTTTGTGTTGTAAAATCATTTTCAGGTTCCAAATTTGTTCCGCACAAGACCGCCCTTTACGGAAGCCTGCTTGGTATTCCCCAAACAAGTGGTCGGTCTGGCATTCTAGTCTGTTCAGTAAAGCTTTAGAGAGGATCTTGTATGTGACCGGTAGTAGGGATATTCCTCCGTAGTTGTTCGGGTCAGTCTTGTCACCTTTTTTGTGTAGTGGGTGTATCAGGGCAGTTTTCCAGTCGTCAGGAATTTTCATGGTCTTCCAGATGTCTTCCAAGATCCTGTGGATGTCTTTGGTGAGTTCTGGGTCTTGTAACTTCCAGATTTCCGCGATGATGCCATCTTCTTCTGGTGCTCTACGATTCTTAAGTGACTTAATTATTTCTTTAACTTCTTCTAGAGTTGGAGGTTCACTATCTGGATTGTATGTGCTCGTTTCTGTCATCATTTCTTCCATAGGGGGGTCCGTGTTGAGCAGTTTTTCAAAGTACTTTGCCAGAATGTCACAATTGTGTATATATATATATATATATATATATATATATATATAATCAGTTCGTGAAATCCACTTTTACAAATTTCCTTTCTCTGCCAGACACACGTCCAGATCGTCCACTTATAGTAACCGCTCAAAACTCTGGCACCGAGCGAGGTGGCGCAGCGGTTAGACACTGGACTCGCATTTGGAAGGACGACGGTTCAATCCCGCGTCCGGCCATCCTGATTTAGGTTTTCCGTGATTTCCCTAAATCGCTCCAGGCAAATGCCGGAATGGTTCCTTTCAAAGGGTACGGCCGACTTCCTTCCCAGTCCTTCCCTAATCCGATGAGACCGATGACCTGGCTGTCTGGTCTCCTTCCCCAAACAACACAACCCTCAAAACTCTGGCATCTCTCCCCCACACCGACCACTGCTGGCGGCTCACCTCCAAATGCCCATCGCTACGCGCTGCTCACATCCAACTGCCCAACACTACAATAGCGAATATTCCAACAATGAGTCCAACCAGCTACAGACTGCACACAGCGCAGTAAGTGATTTTCATACAGAGCACTATGTGGCGTTACCAACATAAAAACCTAAACAGCCTACTTACACAATCTCTGACAGTTTAGATGGCTTATTCAAGACAAAGAGCTCCACAAATTGACCAAGTTCGTAAGTGTTGCTCCACCTCTCATCGCTTTTGCGAGCAGTTATTTGGCTTGGCATTGACTGATAGTTGTTGGATGTTCTCCTGAGGCATATTGTGCCAAATTCTGTCGATACTTGGAGGGTTTTGCCCATAATGCTCCAAACGTTTTAATTTGTACAGAGATTTGGCAGTCCTGATGGCCAATTTAGGGTCTGGCAAACACTAAGACAAGCAGTGGAAACACTCGCCATGTGCTGGCGGACATCATCTTGTTGAAAATTAAGCCCTGGATGGCTCGCCAAGAAGGGCAGCCAAACGGGGCGTAAAATATCGTCGACGTACCACTGTGTTGTAAGGGTACTGCGGTTGACAACCAAAGGGGTCCTGCTGTGAAGACAAATGTCACCCCAGACCATCACTCCTGGTTGCCGCCGGCAATCGGCGGTAGTTTCTACTGCTTGTCTTCGTGATTACCAGCCGGCCGTTGTGGCCGAGCGGTTCTAGGAGCTTCAGTCTGGAACCGAGCTGCTGCTACGGTCGCAGGTTCGAATCCTGCCTCGGGCATGGATGCGTGTGATGTCCTTAGGTTAGTCAGGTTTGAGTAGTTGTAAGTCCAAGGGACTGATGACCTCAGAAGTTAAGTCCCATAGTGCTCAGAGCCACTTGAACCTTTTTTTTCTTTTTTTTTTCTTGCTTACCAAACTCTAGCTTGGCCAGAAACGTTGTCGGATCTCGCCCCAATGGCGTACGTTTGGAGCATTATGGGCAGGGCCCTCCAAGCAGCTCGGGATTTTTCACGATCTAACACGCCAGATGGACATAATTTGCTTGATATCCCTCAGGAGGACGTCTAACAACTCTTTCAATCAAATCCATGCCGAATAACTGCTTGCGTGATGACCAGAGGTGGACCAAGCGTCACTGACTTGGTCAGCTGTGAAGCTCTTTATCTTCAATAAATCATCCAGTTGTTCTGAAATTGAAATCATTTGTTTTCTGTACGTAAACATCACGTCTACCAATTTCTGTTCCATTCGGATAATTCCATCGTGTTTCGACGTTTTCTTGTAGTGTATTTTGTAGAAACCATTTGTTACAATTACATAATGACAAATTTCTAATATGATGAACTGCCAGTGGATACTTGAAAAGTATGTAATTATGAGGTATGTCCACAAAGTGAGTTCCGTTTGGTTATATAAAACAAACGTGTACAAAAACAGAAAAAATATTTACTGTACAAAAATCTATAACTGTTAAATTACTTTTCTACATAGCATCCGAAATTTTGTAGGAATTTGTCACAGCGTGACACAAGTTTTTGTACTCCTTCTTCATAGAAGGTTGCCGCCTGTGTAACATGTTTTTTCAGCTCGTCATCATCGTTGAAGTGTTGACCACCAACGAGAGATTTTAGGTGTAAGAAGAGCTGAAAGTCGCTAGGAGCGAGGTCCCAGTGAAATTCCCCTAAGAGTTGTTTGGTCACATTCGCCGTGTGAAGTCGGGCGTTATCGTGGAAAAAACACCACCTTTTGACACTAATCCTCGGCGCTTGTTCTGCATCGTGCGGCGCAGGTTCTTAATGGTCTCGCAGTAACCATCTACATTGTTTGTTTGGCCTCGTGGTAAGAGATCAATCAGCAATATGCCTTTTCTGTCCCAAAAAATGGTGCACATGACTTTTCGAGGTGTCAAGATTTGCTTAGGCTTAACCTTCGCTGGGGCTGAAGGATGCCTCCATTCCACTGATTGCCGTTTTGTTTGAGGGGTGTCGTACGATACCCAAGTTTCATCCCCGTGACAATCCGAGAAAGAAAATCATCGCCTTCTTCATTGTACCGTGCCAAAAACTGAAGTGCACTGCCCATACACATTTTTTTGTGTTGTTCAGTAAAAATTTTGGGTACCCAACATGAGCAAAGTCTTCGGAATTTCAGTTTTTCAGTAACAATTTCATGAATAAGTTGTCGTGAGATTTGCGGAACTTTCATAGGAAGGGCACTAAGTGTAAACTTACGGTTGTGCTTAATCTTCTCTTCAATTTGGTGAACCAGTTCATCAGTAACCACAGACGGGCGTCCACTTCGTTCTTCATCGTGCACTTGATGACGTCCTTCATTGAACAGTCTGACCCATCTTCTAACCAATGAATCACTCATGGCATTTTGTCCGGAAACCTCGCAGATTTGCCGATGAATTTCCTTTGGTTTAACTTTCTTTGCACTTAGAAAAAGAATCACAGATCTGATTTCACACGTGGCGGCATTTTCAATTACGGCTGGCATTATAAATAAGCGCTACAAAGCACACGTCGGCAGCAAAGATCTGAAACTGGCGTACATGTCTTCTCCTTGAGTCAGAGTAACAGCCGCGCATGCTCGGAACTGCGATCCTAGCGCTGCCGCGGATAGAAATAGAAATGAAACTTACTTTTCGGACGACTCTCGTACAATCCATCTAGTAAAAAACTATACTTCGTTAAACAAAGTTATTTTACATCAGAAGATAAGTAATAATCCTTTTGTGTCAAAAGTAATTTGTGTGCGTAATATATAAGAATAAAACAAAACTATTTTCGAATATGAAGAATGAATCAGTATGGGATTAGATCGTAGCTGCACATGTTTTTGACATTGAATCCACAGGCTGTTGTAACACGTCAAGTGAGAGTTCTGAGCATTAGTCCGGCAAGACAGTAAGAAACTGATCCTTGTTCGAGTAGCTTCTATGACGAACACGTCGATCCAATGCATCCCTGAGATGTTCAATTGGATTTAGATGCGGACTCCGGATTGGCGACTCCAAACGTTTGTTTTTTCTTTGTCTGAAAACATTTTTTTTAAATGGCCAGGAGTGTATTTTGAATCGTTGTCCCTCTGTAATAGCCAATTTTGTGGAATATTGTTATTCCCTTGTAGGACCATATTCTCTTATAGATTATCACTGTACAGTAAACTATTGATTTTGCCTTCTGTCTAGACTAGACTTCACATCTAGAAAACCATCCTCACCCCATGGCGCTGCTACAACCATGCTCAATCCTCGGTGCCTGATACATTTTGTTGTCCCTTTGGACTTTTGATCGATGTACCCAGGGGGTCCATTGATAGTAACCGGACCAAATATCTCACGAAATAAGCAACAAACGATAAACCTACAAATAACGATACTCGTCTAAATTGAAGGGGGAAACCAGAGGGCGCTATGGTTGGCCCGCTAGATGGCGTTGCCATAGGTCAAACGGATGTCAACTGCGTTTTTTTTTTTTTTTTAAATCGGAAACTCCATTTTTATTACATATTCGTGCAGTACGTAAAGAAATATGAGTGTTTTAGTTGGACCATTTTTTCCGGTTTGTGATAGATGGCGCTATAATAGTCACAGCTAAGTACGTGGTATCACTTAACATTCCTCCAGTGCGGATGGACCGATTACCAATTGCGGAAAAAGTCGATATCGTGTTGATGTACGGTTATTGTGATCAAAATGCCCAACGGGCGTCTGCTATGTATGCTGCTCGGTATCCTGAACGACGACATCCAAGTGTCCGGACCGTTCGGCGGATAGTTACGTTATTTAAGGGAACAGGAAGTATTCAGCCACATGTGAAACGTCAACCACCACCTGCAACAAATGAAGATGCCCAAGTAGGTGTTTTAGCTGCTGTCACGGCTAATCTGCACATCAGTAGCAGACAAATTGCGCGAGAATCGGGAATCACAAAAACGTCGGTGTTTAGAATGCTACATCAACATCGATTGCACCCATACCATATTTCTATGCGCAAGGAATTGCATGGCGACGACTTTGAACGTCGTGTACAGTTCTGTCACTGGACACAAGAGAAATTACTGGACGATGACAGATTTTCTGCACGCGTTCTATTTAGCGACGAAGCGACATTAACCAACAGCGGTAACGTAAACCAGCATAATATGCAGTATTGTGCAACTGAAAATCCACGATGACTGCGACAAGTGGAACATCAGCGACCTTGGCGGGTTAATGTATGGTGCTTTCGATTGCAATATAATTAGTGCAATGTATGCTGATTTCCTGCGTAATGTTCTACCGATGTTACTACAAGATGTTTCACAGCATGACAGAATGTCGATGTACTTCCAACATGATGGATGCGGTTGAAGCAGTGTTGAATAGTATATTTCATGACAGGTGGATTAGTCGACGAAGCACGTTCACCGGATCTCATGTCCCCGTATTTCTTTCTGTGGGGAACGTTGAAGGATATTTGCTATCGTGATCCACCGACAACGCCTGACAACAAGCGTCAGCGCATTGTCAATGCATGTGCGAACGTTACGGAAGGCGAACTACTCGCTGTTGAGAGGAATGTCGTTACACGAAATGCCAAATGCATTGAGGTTGACGGACATCATTTTGAGCGTTTATTGTATTAATGTGGTATTCACAGGTAATCACGCTGTAACAGCATGCGTTCTCAGAAATAAGTTCACAAAGGTATATGTGTGAGCCATGTGACGATTACAGCGCCATCTATCACAAAGCGAAAAAAGTGGTCCATCTAAAACATTCATATTTCTTTACGTACTACATGAATGTCTAATAAAAAATTGGGGTTCCTATTTAAAAAAGCTGAGTTGATATCCGTTTGACCTACGGCAGCGTCATCTAGCGGGCCAACCATAGCGCCATCTGGTTTCCCCCTTCAAGCTAGACAAGTTTCGTTCTTTGTAGTTTTTTCGTTTGACGCTTATTTCGTGAGATATTTGGCCCGGTCACGATCAATGGACCACCCTGTATACTGCATACCAGGAGAAGAAAAAACATTTAATTTACTTTCATCGTTCCATAATACCTCTGACAAATCTCTAGCATTTCAAGTTTGATGTTTCTTTGCAAATTCTACACTGGCCTTCCTATCATATGAATTTGAGTGATTTACGTGGCGTTCACCGCGATGTCGCCAAACACGGATGCGACTAGATTAGATTAGATTAGATTAGTAGTTGTTCCATTGATCATGAATACGACACTTCATAATGATGTGGAACGTGTCAGGTTAATAAAAGGTGTCTATACAAGATATTACATTAGACAAAATATTACATGACACTCAATATTTTTTTTTTTTTTTTGGTGGGTTTGGGAAATTACCCACTTACTTTATCCAAAAGTTCATCTAATGAGTAAGAGGAGTTGCCATTAAGAAATTCTTTTAATTTCCTTTTAAATGCTATATGGCTATTTGTCAGACTTCTGATGCTATTAGGTACGTGACCAAAGACTTTTGTGGCAGCATAATTTACCCCCTTCTGAGCCAAAGTTAGATTTAACCTTGAGTAGTGAAGATCATCCTTTCTCCTAGTGTTGTAGCCATGTTCACTGCTATTATTTTTTAATTCGTTCGGATTGTTAATAACAAATTTCATAAGTGAATATATATATTGTGAGGCTACAGTGAAGATCCCTAGCTCTTTAAATAAGTGTCTGCAGGATCATCTTGGATGAGCTCCAGCAATTATTCTGATTACACGCTTTTGTGCAATCAACACTCTTTTACTCAATGATGAGTTACCCCAGAATATGATGCCATACGAAAGCAGAGAATGAAAATAGGCGTGGTAAGCTAATTTACGCAGGTGTATATCGCCAAAATTTGCAGTGACCCTAATAGCATAAGTAGCTGAACTCAAACGTTTCAGCAGATTATCAGTGTGTTTTTTCCAGTTCAACCCCTCATCAACGCATACACCAAGAAATTTTGAATATTCTACCTTAGCTACAGATTTCTGATCGAAGTCTATATTTATTATGGGGTCATTCCATTTACTGTGTGGAACTGTATATACTGTGTTTTGTCAAAGTTTAATGAGAGCCCATTTGCAGAGAACCACTTAATGATTTTCTGAAAAACATCGTTTACAATTTCACCAGTTAATTCTTGTCTGTCGGGTGTGATAGCTATACTTGTATCATAGGTAAAAAGTACCAGCTTTGCATCATCGTGAATATAGAATGGCAAGTCATTAATATACATTAAGAACAGCAGAGGACCCAAGACCGAACCTTGCGGCACCCCATTCTTGATTCTTCCCCAGTTTGAGAAATCACCAGTTTTTTGCATATTATGTGAACTGTTTTTTTTTTCAACTTTCTACACTCTTCCAGTTAGGTATGATTTAAACCATTTGAGCACTGTCCCATTTATACCACAGTACTTGAGCTTATCTAGAAGTATTCCACGATTTACACAATCAAAAGCCTTTGATAGATCACAAAAAATCCCAACGGGTGACTTTCGGTTACTAAGAGAATTTAATATTTCATTAGTGAAAGTATATTTATTTTTACAAAGGTGTGAAGCTACTCTACAATATATTACTTTTTCAAGAATTTTGGATAAGGCAGTCAGAAGAGAGATTAGACGGTAGTTGCTGACATCAGACGTATCCCCTTTTTTATGCAGTGGTTTAACAATGGCATACTTCAGTCTATCTGGGAAAATGCCCTGCTTCAGAGAGCTATTACATATGTGGCTAAGAATCCCACTTATTTCTTGGTAACAAGCTTTTATTATCCTGGTGGAAATGCCATCAATCCCATGTGAGCTTTTATTCTTGAGAGAGTTTATTATCTTCCTAATAGATGGAGAGGTGGGTGGAATTTCAATTGTATCAAATGGTGGGGGTAAGGCCTCTTCCATTAACTGCCTTGCTTCCTCTAATGAACATTTAGATCATATTTTCTCTACAACATTTAAAAATGATTATTCAAAATGTTTTCGACTTCCGGCTTGTTGTTTATCAAGTTTCCATTCGCTTTGATGGCGATGCCGTCATCCTGTACTCTTGGTTGTCCTGTCTCCCTTGTAATAATATTCCAAATTGTTTCGATTTTGATATCAGTGGTATTAATCTCAGACATGATGCACATGTTTCTGGACTTTTTAATAACCTTTCTTAATGTAGCACAGTAGTTTTAATAATATTTGGATGTCTCTGGGTCATTACTCTTTGTTGCTAGATACAGTTCCCTTTTGTGGTTACAAGATATTTTTATTCCTATAGTAAGCCTAGGGTTTTTTGCATAGTTTCTTATAATTAGATTTAACTACTTTCTTGGGGAAACAGTTTTCAAATTCTCTTACAAGTGTATCATGAAATAAGTTATATTTTAAATTAGCATCATGATGCTGTAAACAGAACCTGGATTCATCCCAAAAAATGACGTTTTGCCATTCGTGCACCCAGGTTCGTCGTTGAGTACATCATCGCAGGCGCTCCTGTCTGTGATGCAGCGTCAAGGGTAACCGCAGCCACGCTCTCCGAGCTGATAGTTCATGCTGCTGCAAACGTCGTCGAACTGTTCGTGCAGATGGTTGTTGTCCTGCAAACGTCCCCATCTGTTGACTCAGGGGTCGAGACATGGCTGCACGAACCGTTACATCCATGCGGATCAGATGCCTGTCATCTCGACTGCTGGTGATACGAGGCCGTTGGGATCCAGCATGGCGTTCCGTGTTACCCTCCTGAACCCACCGATTCCATATTCTGCTAACAGTCATTGGATCTTGACCAACGCGAGAAGCAATGTCGCGATGCGGTAAACCGCAATCGCCATAGGCTACAATCAGACCTTTATCGAAGTCGGAAACGTGATGGTACGCATTTCTCCTCCTTACACGAGGCATCACAACAACGTTTCACCAGGCAAAGCCGGTCAACTGCTGTTTGTGTATGAGAAATCGGTTGGAAACTTTCCTCATGTCAATACGTTGTAGGTGTCACCACCGGCGCCAACCTCGTGTGAATGGTCTGAAAAGCTAATCATTCGCATATAACATCATCTTCTTCCTGTCGGTTAAATTTCGCGTCTGTAGCACGTCAACTTCGTGGTGTGTCAATTTTAATGGGCAGTAGTGTACAAAACATTTTAGAGCTGACGAAATAGATACTTTTATCGTTGTTGTATCACATAGCTTGTTTGGTCGGCATGTAACGACAGCGGCGTAATTTGTGGTCTATTACGACCATTAGTTCTGACAACATAACATCGCAATGACAAAATACTTTTCAGCGCTTCAGTACGTGGGAGGAAGTAATATGTTTCCCGATTCTTTCTTCCGGGAACGTGATGCACAACACCTGTCTTGCAGCGTCTGCATTAAATTTTCTTCATCTCAGTAACCATCAGTGATGAAACGCACCACTCTTCCTTCGATCTTTTCTGTCTTTTCTATTAGTCGAGTCTGGCAAATGTCTCACACTGATGAACAATACCCAATAATTGGTCGTCACAGTATTTTCTAAGACACTTACTTTGTAGATAATTTACATTCCCTAAAGATTCTCTCGATGTATTTCGGTCTGATATCTGCTTTTCTTAATGTTTGATTTACGTGGCCATTCCACTTTAGGTTGCTCCCGATGGTTACCCAAAAGTGTTTTACAGTAGTCACTGCGTTCAGTCATGTATCGCCAATAGTGTAATCGAATAGATGTGGGTCTTTTTCCCTATTTATGAGGGATACCTTGTATTTGCTTGCGCTCACAGTCAGCTACCACTCCCTGCACGAGTCATCAATACCTTATGGGTCTTCCTACAGACAATTGCATCGTTCACGAACAGTCTCACGGAGCCGCTAGACCAGTTACATATATTGCATACAGTAGCGGCTCTATAGGTAATGTTGTGACATCCAGATTGCAGAAAACTGGCTCTTGCAAGAAGAGGTCGTCAGCGGTGAGATGGATTTTTTTTTTAATACAATCCATTCGGTGATGTAGGATAAGATCCCAGATAGCACTTCCTGCAACCATTCCTCCTGGTGGTCCCTCGTTTGAGAGTAATCAATGGAAAAAAATTTCAGGATTTCGTGTGTCTCCTAATAGCTTTAAATTAGTACTGTTGTCGCAAGGGGTTGCGTAGCGTAGTAGATAGGGCCTCACATGCAGAATACAGGGTGATTCAAAAAGAATACCACAACTTTAAAAATGTGTATTTAATGAAAGAAACATAATATAACCTTCTGTTATACATCATTACAAAGAGTATTTAAAAAGGTTTTTTTCACTCAAAAACAAGTTCAGAGATGTTCAATATGGCCCCCTCCAGACACACGAGCAATATCAACCCGATACTCCAACTCGTTCCACACTCTCTGTAGCATATTAGGCGTAACAGTTTGGATAGCTGCTGTTATTTCTCGTTTCAAATCATCAATGGTGGCTGGGAGAGGTGACCGAAACACCATATCCTTAACATACCCCCATAAGAAAAAATCGCAGGGGGTAAGATCAGGGCTTCTTGGAGGCCAGTGATGAAGTGCTCTGTCACGGGCTGCCTGGCGGCCGATCCATCGCCTCGGGTAGTTGACGTTCAGGTAGTTACAGACAGATAAGTGCCAATGTGGTGGCGCTCCATCCTGCTGAAATATAAATTGTTGTGCTTCTTGTTCGAGCTGAGGGAACAGCCAATTCTCTAACATCTCCTGGGATGCGTACAAATGCTTGCTGGATGCGTGCTACATTTTCCTCACTCGTTCTCGGCCGTCCAGAACTTTTCCCTTTGCACAAACACCCATTCTCTGGAAACTGTTTATACCAACGTTTAATACACCACCTATCAGGAGGTTTAACACCATACTTCGTTCGAAATGCACGCTGAACAACTGTCGTCGATTCACTTCTGCCGTACTCAATAACACAAAAAGCTTTCTGTTGAGCGGTCGCCATCTTAGCATCAACTGACGCTGACGCCTAGTCAACAGCGCCTCAAGCGAACAAATGTGCAACTAAATGAAACTTTATAGCTCCCTTAATTCGCCGACAGATAGTGCGTAGCTCTGCCTTTTGTCGTTGCAGAGTTTTAAATTCCTAAAGTTGTGGTATTCTTTTTGAATCACCCTGTATTGTGGCTTCGGATTTCCTCAGGTGCATGAAAGTAATCAATTTTTATATGTCATTCTAAACGATTTTGACCATTATTTTGATTCAATTAATTGGTTCACTCAAAGAATTGATTTAAATGCAATTTTTTATATTTCTGTTCCTTACTCCCGGTACTTTAATCATTGTATCAACGTTTTCATTAGCTCTCATTTTCCTGTCTATCATTTTTCCATTCGGACCAACATTAAGGGACCGAGCTAGGTGGCGCAGTGGTTAGCACGCTGGACTCACATTCGGGAGGACGACGGTTCAAACACGCTTCCGGCCATCGTGATTTAGGTTTCCCGTGATTTCGCTAAATCGTTCCAGGCGAATGCTGGGATGGTTCCTTTGTAAGGGCACGGCCGACTTCGTTCCCCGTCCTTCCCTAATCCAATGAGACCGATGACCTCGCTATTTGGTCTCCTCCCCCAAACAACTCAACCCCAACATTAAGGGTTTTATCTATGTGTGGTGTACTAAGTGCAATATGTATCTTTGTTTCGCAGAAAAAAGGTTTCTTTTCACGGTTGCATAAAAGTCGCAGAATTGACGATATACGTAGGGACTTCGAAAGGTAAGTTACCCATGTCGTCTGGCGTTAAGACTACCCCCCAACAAGGGCGACGCGTTGCCAGAAGAGTGTTCGTGTACCGGTAGTCCTGCAGACGCAGTTCTGTTCCAGGATGGGTAACAGATCAGTATCAATGCTGGAATGGAATGGAGCGGCAACTGTTCATGTACTCCAAAGATAAAGCCAGCGTGATACTACGATTCTTTGGACAAAATGTCTGGGTTGCACGCAGATTCACCGTGAAGCAGATGTGCATAACTATAGACCTATATCTCTAACGTCGATCAGTTGTAGAATTTTGGAACACGTATTGTGTTCGAGTATAATGACTTTTCTGGAGACTAGAAATCTACTCTGTAGGAATCAGCATGGGTTTCGAAAAAGACGGTCATGTGAAACCCAGCTCGCGCTATTCGTCCACGAGACTCAGAGGGCCATAGACACGGGTTCACAGGTAGATGCCGTGTTTCTTGACTTCCGCAAGGCGTTCGATACAGTTCCCCACAGTCGTTTAATGAACAAAGTAAGAGCATATGGACTATCAGACCAATTGTGTGATTGGATTGAGGAGTTCCTAGATAACAGGACGCAGCAAGTCATTCTCAATGGAGAGAAGTCTTCCGAAGTAAGTGTGATTTCAGGTGTGCTGCAGGGGAGTGTCATAGGACCGTTGCTATTCACAATATACATAAATTACCTTGTGGATGACATCGGAAGTTCACTGAGGCTTTTTGCAGATGATGCTGTGGTGTATCGAGAGGTTGTAACAATGGAAAATTGTACTGAAATGCAGGAGGATACGCAGCGAATTGACGCATGGTGCAGGGAATGGCAATTGAATCTCAATGTAGACAAGTGTAATGTGCTGCGAATACACAGAAAGATAGATCCTTTATCATTTAGCTACAAAATAGCAGGCCAGCAACTGGAAGCAGTTAATACCATAAATTAACTGGGAGTACGCATTAGGAGTGATTTAAAATGGAATGATCATATAATGTTGATCGTCGGTAAAGCAGATGCCAGACTGAGATTCATTGGAAGAATCCTAAGGAAATGCAATCCGAAAACAAAGGAAGTAGGTTCCAGTACGCTTGTTCGCCCACTGCTTGAATACTGCTCAGCAGTGTGGGATCCGTACCAGATACCGTTGATAGAAGATATAGAGAAGATCCAACGGAGAGCAGCGCGCTTCGTTACAGGATCATTTAGTAATCGCGAAAGCGTTACAGAGGTGATGGATAAACTCCAGTGGAAGACTCCGCAGGAGAGACGCTCAGTAGCTCGGTACGGGCTTTTGTCAAAATTTCGAGAACATACATTCACCGAAGAGTCAAGCAGTATATTGCTCCCTCCTACGTATATCTCGCGAAGAGACCATGAGGATACAATCAGAGAGATTAGAGCCCACAGAGAGGCATACCGACAATCCTTCTTTCCACGAACAATACGAGACTGGAATAGAAGGGAGAACCGATAGAGGTACTCAAGGTACCCTCCGCCACACACCGTCAGGTGGCTTGCGGAGTATGGATGTAGATGTAGATGTAGAACTCTGTTGGCATGTGGACCGAAGTAAATATTGCGTCCAGAGGTAGGGAAGTAGTGTCAACGGTTTGAACAAGCCTTGATGCCGGTCGGGAAAGAAGGCCACAGGCAGCGTACAGACGACAATGTTAGGTATTCGAAGAACTGGTTCCCAGCAGTCGCAGATTTCCGACGACGCACAGCTGAAACGACTTAAGTGGGTTTTACTTATTGTCTCAGAGGCATATCATAGAAAATTCTTGCTGGCGGTGATGGCACAGGATTTCGTGTTCTGGGGTGTTTCCTGATTCGGAATGTACCATCTTTGGCATCGTAGTCCTCCCGTTGCTCTTCGCTCTCTTCAAGCTGCTGTATTCTCTCTTCTGAATGTGAAAGTACAGGTCGTTACCGAATGTCACTTGTTTGATAGCGTGAAGTACACTCCTGGAAATTGAAATAAGAACACCGTGAATTCATTGTTCCAGGAAGGGGAAACTTTATTGACACATTCTTGGGGTCAGATACATCACATGATCACACTGACAGAACCACAGGCACATAGACACAGGCAACAGAGCATGCACAATGTCGGCACTAGTACAGTGTATATCCACCTTTCGCAGCAATGCAGGCTGCTATTCTCCCATGGAGACGATCGTAGAGATGCTGGATGTAGTCCTGTGGAACGGCTTGCCATGCCATTTCCACCTGGCGCCTCAGTTGGACCAGCGTTCATGCTGGACGTGCAGACCGCGTGAGACGACGCTTCATCCAGTCCCAAACATGCTCAATGGGGGACAGATCCGGAGATCTTGCTGGCCAGGGTACTTGACTTACACCTTCTAGAGCACGTTGGGTGGCACGGGATACATGCGGACGTGCATTGTCCTGTTGGAACAGCAAGTTCCCTTGCCGGTCTAGGAATGGTAGAACGATGGGTTCGATGACGGTTTGGATGTACCGTGCACTATTCAGTGTCCCCTCGACGATCACCAGTGGTGTACGGCCAGTGTAGGAGATCGCTCCCCACACCATGATGCCGGGTGTTGGCCCTGTGTGCCTCGGTCGTATGCAGTCCTGATTGTGGCGCTCACCTGCACGGCGCCAAACACGCATACGACCATCATTGGCACCAAGGCAGAAGCGACTCTCATCACTGAAGACGACACGTCTCCATTCGTCCCTCCATTCACGCCTGTCGCGACACCACTGGAGGCGGGCTGCACGATGTTGGGGCGTGAGCGGAAGACGGCCTAACGGTGTGCGGGACCGTAGCCCAGCTTCATGGAGACGGTTGCGAATGGTCCTCGCCGATACCCCAGGAGCAACAGTGTCCCTAATTTGCTGGGAAGTGGCGGTGCGGTCCCCTACGGCACTGTGTAGGATCCTACGGTCTTGGCGTGCATCCGTGCGTCGCTGCGGTCCGATCCCAGGTCGACGGGCACGTGCACCTTCCGCCGACCACTGGCGACAACATCGATGTACTGTGGAGACCTCACGCCCCACGTGTTGAGCAATTCGGCGGTACGTCCACCCGGCCTCCCGCATGCCCACTATACGCCCTCGCTCAAAGTCCGTCAACTGCACATACGGTTCACGTCCACGCTGTCGCGGCATGCTACCAGTGTTAAAGACTGCGATGAAGCTCCGTATGCCACGGCAAACTGGCTGACAGTGACGGCGGCGGTGCACAAATGCTGCGCAGCTAGCGCCATTCGACGGCCAACACCGCGGTTCCTGGTGTGTCCGCTGTGCCGTGCGTGTGATCATTGCTTGTACAGCCCTCTCGCAGTGTCCGGAGCAAGTATGGTGGGTCTGACACACCGGTGTCAATGTG
Source organism: Schistocerca piceifrons (assembly GCF_021461385.2). Lineage (NCBI taxonomy): Eukaryota > Metazoa > Arthropoda > Insecta > Orthoptera > Acrididae > Schistocerca > Schistocerca piceifrons. The sequence continues at coordinate 56,783,623 of NC_060147.1, read as the reverse complement.
TTCTTTTTTCCATTTCCAGGAGTGTATATAAAATTTCTCAATTGTGGTCTCTTTTGTCGGTATGCCATATATTCCGTATTTCTTAACCAAAATCAATTATTGGGGCATCATTTTCAAGATTTCCTTGACTGTTAATGACGAAAAATACACAATTAAAGTTATTTTTTTCGTTAAAAAACTGTTTGAAGACATTTTTATAAAGCCAACGTAGAAGGTGCCATCTTTTGACAATCTAATTTTACTGTTAACCTCTACAGAGGTTGGAATTGTTTTATTTCTTTATGCAAGCACTATGTACAGCACAAATAAGCTGAATTACGTCAACGTTCATCGTGACAGGTAAGCACCGTTTACTTTTATAACCTAATTTAGTTAACTATTAATTCGTCATTACTGTACTGCATTTGCGACTATACGTTAAACTTCTCCCAACCACAGTACCATTAATCTGCATCAAAATTCCTAAACAATGTTATTTTAATTACGATAGTGTCATTAGCACCACGTTCAATACCACCGAAATCAACTAACGAAATGTTTCGCAGTTCTGTTCAACGGCGATTGTACGTTTAAAATATGACGACCGTGCAGCAGTTAACGCATGTGTAATTTCCAATTTGCTACCTGAAGAGACAATGATTACCTCGGTTCTGATTATGTCCAACTTGAAGACATAAGTACCCTTCAGTTGTACACTGCAGAATTTTTGAACTGTTTAAATAAGTCTGGTTTACCATTTTATCAACTTCTTTTAAAGAAAATGCTATTGTTACGTTAATTTGAAATCGCAACTCTAATCTGGTATCAATGAATGTTGTGAGATTAGAGGTAACACACTGGAAATCCACTTAGGCGAGTACCTCGTCACTGTTAAATTCATTTTCTCCGTTGAAACTGTAGTCGTACCACGCATTAAGCCCGCACCTTCTAGTCAAACGATGCGTTTCCAAATAACACAAAAATTCCCAATGAAACTAGCCTTCGCTATGGTCGTCAATAAGGTATAAGATCAAACACTTCAAAGGGCAGGTTTGTATTTACCAGAACCAGTGTTTTCTCATGGACGTTGTTGTTGTGGTCTTCAGTCCTGAGACTGGTTTGATGCAGCTCTCCATGCTACTCTATCCTGTGCAAGCTTCTTCATCTCCCAGTACCTACTGCAACCTACATCCTTCTGAATCTGCTTAGTGTATTGATCTCTTGGTCTCCCTCTACGATTTTTACCCTCCACGCTGTCCTCCAATGCTAAATTTGTGATCCCTTGATGCCTCAAAACAATATCCTACCAACCGATCCCTTCTTCTAGTCAAGTTGTGCCACAAACTTCTCTTCTCCCCAATCCTATTCAATACCTCCTCATTAGTTACGTGATCTACTCACCTTATCTTCAGCATTCTTCTGTAGCACCACATTTCGAAAGCTACTATTCTCTTCTTGTCCAAACTATTTATCGTCCATGTTTCACTTCCATACATGGCTACACTCCATACAAACACTTTCAGAAACGACTTCCTGACACTTAAATCTATACTCGATGTTAACAAATTTCTCTTCTTCAGAAACGATTTCCTTTCCATTGCCAGTCTACATTTTATATCGTCTCTACTTCGACCATCATCAGTTATTTTGCTCCACAAATAGCAAAACTCCTTTACTACTTTAAGTGTCTCATTTCCTAATCTAATCCCCTCAGCATCACCCGATTTAATTTGACTACATTCCATTATCCTTGTTTTGCTTTTGTTGATGTTCATCTTATATCCTCCTTTCAAGACACTGTCCATTCCATTCAACTGGTCTTCCAAGTCCTCTGCTGTCTCTGACAGAATTACAATGTCATCGGCGAACCTCAAAGTTTTTACTTCTTCTCCATGAATTTTAATACCTACTCCGAATTTTTCTTTTGTTTCCTTTACTGCTTGCTCATGGACGTTAAACATGGCTTTTCCACGAGTTCGAACATCCACTGATACTTATTTTTGTGTTAAAGTCGCCTACAGTCATAAAGTATACGATGCTTACATAACAAATGCTAACATTCTCCTCCAAGAAGTTTTGTAAAATAAAGAATTTTAAAAAAAGTTATCTGAGGAAGACAATATCTGCTATTTATGTTTTACAGCTGGCCATTCTGTGCATAATGAAATCGAATTTTTTTACTGTAGGGCTAGACTCTGTTACTACTATACTAAATATAATTTGTTTTATTAATAAATATTTGCATTTACTTATTTCAGTGACTGATCAGGATAGGGTGCGACTTACTTGCACAGGCATATTACACATAGTCTAAACACATTCTAGTTCAAAATTGCCAAAAACAAGCACAAAATTACTTTTATTTTTGGAAGCCATGCTAACGCTGCAATAAACACCATTCTTCAATCAGAGGCTAAAACTTACTGTGAGCTTACAGAAACGAAAGCAAGTGATACACAGTAGCCACCCGGTGTAAAGTAAACGCTACGATCAGGCACAGCATGTACAGTAAATTCCTTGATCTATAAGAAAGCACAGATTGGATGTAGCGTGCACAACAGAGTAGGGTAAGTGCGTGGCCTGTAAGACTGCACGGCAAAGCAACGCATACAAGATCTGTGAGAAAAGTAATCAGACTGTCAACACTGCGAGTGATCTGGCAACGCTGCGTTGTTCTACTTGTCAGAGTTCCAGCTCCATACAGCCATTACATGATTTTCAAGAGCGCCATGGCTGAAGTTACGTTTATGTTGTGTGTTGCGAATCTGGGACAGCGGAATTCAGAGCAACGTTATGCAATTCTGCAGAATCCGCTAGTGTGAGCTTTGAAAAGTTGAAACAGGCGTATGAGGAACATTACATATCAAGAGCACAAGTTCTTCGCCGGTGTACACCATTTCTCGAAGACTTAGACCGCGATGAAGATGAACCTCGCTCAGAGAGACCTGCAACTATAGAAAAAGACGATATGGTCGAATTTGTGCCTGGTCTTGAGACCGACGTTTAACGATAAGGTTTAAGGGTGACGTGCTGAACGTAAACACTTTCACGGTACATCAAATTTTGGCCACAGTATTGCAAATGTGAAAGGTTTGTACCAAAATGATGCCACTGAAACGTCCCCTTAGAAATATTTCTGAATTACTGTGCTGATAAACCTCTTACATTATTTGCTTTTCAAACAGCTGAGCAAAACTGAACGTACCCAAACATTCACTAAAGTGACACACAATACTTTTAGCGCAACGCAATCTGACTTTCAGTAATCGCTACAAAGAATGGCCCTGACTAGCATTAACCTATACCTTTCACAAATCACTTACCTCACAAAAATCTTCGTTACTCGAACTACTGCAATACAGCGATCGCCACTACAGCCGGCTAAATAAAAGATTCAAACTACTGAAGGCATTAACTACTGATAGGCATAGTTAGCAAACGAAAGATTTTGATGGAGAACAAACAATGTATTTACCTTAATAGTGTTGAAAAGTCATAATATACATAGCAGTTCCTGACATCCAGTCTTACAAATTTCAAAACTCCGCCATCTCTCTCCCCACATCCACCACTGCTGGCGGCTCACCTCCAACTGCGCAACGCTACGCGCTATTCACATCCAGCTGCCCAACACTACAATGGCAGACAACAATGCAAACTAGCCACAGACTGCACACAGCACAGCCAGTGATTTTCATACAGAGCGCTACGTAACGTTGCAAGAAGAAAACATATACAGCCTACTTACACCACAAACCTCACGACCAAACAGAACGATAATCGAAGAAATGTGTTGGTTGATAATTTTCAGAAGACAGCCAATGACCACGAATGGTTGAGTCGTCTGATCACAGGTGATGAATCCTGATGGCTCAGGGAAAGGTCAAATAGCGTGGGACCAGAGATTGCAGATAAGTGGATGCTGCATCATGATAACGCCCCATGTCACACGGCCAATTCCAGCACTGAATTTTTGATCTCAGAAGTCATTCCTGTTGTCCTACACCCTCCCATTCACCTGATCTGACTCCTTCTGACTTATCCTTTTCCTAAAATTGAAAAACGTCTTAAAAGAAAGGCATTTTGGGACGTTGGAGAATATTCAAAAGAATGTGACCGAATGTTAACGGCCATACCAGTTGATGCCTTTCAGTCCTAAGACTGGGAAGCCAGTGTATGGCTACCGAAGGGAATTAGTTTGAAGGGGACAATACTTCGTTTGAAATTCCGGGCTGCATACCTTCCCTTTCCGCATCCTTCCCCGTCCCCCATCTTCGCCCCCCCCCCCCCCCCATCACCTCTGGCTCTATCCTTCCCTTTCTCCCCCTCTGGGAGTATGGTTTGTGCCTACGTCCGGAGACGGACGCTCGAAACTGTTACAAATTCCTTGCTTTCTACACTTGCAAGTCTTCGTCCTTCCTCTGTCCTTCTCTTTTTCCTTCCCTCTTCTCTTTGCCCTTTTCTCCGCTGCGGCGTTTGAGACCCCTCTTCTTTCCTTTCCCTATCTCTTTATTCCTCCCTGTGCGTGTCTGAAGGCCGACCCACGTACTTCCATGCGTAGCCGGTGACGGGGTAACGCGTAATTCCCCGCCCCGGGTAGACAGGTAGGACACGTACGTACCCCCTGGTAATGGCCAGGCCCAGGGAGGGATGATTACCCGAGCTGATACCTTCCGAAAGTGTCGATTGGTCCCTCCGTCCGTTTGTCGGGAGGTGTGACCTGAGGTGTGAACAATCACCTAAGGCGGGAGTGCCCTCAGAGAGGGTCCCCACAAGGGAGGAGCGCGCCATCGGAGACGCCGGTAATAATGGGGGATTCTTGCGCAATGGTTTCCTCACCTTCCACTATGTCTGCTCACAAGCATAAGTTCACTGAGTCTCAGCCACAGACAGTTCTTCCATCGTTGCCACAGTTTCTTGTTGTTTCTCGGTCTGACGAAGGTCACGACTTCTCCACGGTCAACCCTTTCATTATTCAGAAAGGTGTCGACGCAATTGCAGGTCCTGTAAAGTCTTGTTCCAGATTACGGAATGGCACCCTGTTGTTAGAAACAGTCAGTGCCCTCCAGGCACAAAAATTGCTGCGTACCTCACTACTACACACCTTCCCTGTCTGGGTGGAACCGCACCGTACTTTAAATTCCTCGCATGGAGTCGTTTATACACGCTCCCTCGATGGATTGTCTGACGAAGAAATTCAGCACTACCTGTATGACCAGGGTGTAACAGCTGTTCATAGAGTCATGAAAAGGGTTGACACGAACATCATTCCAACCCGCGCTGTCTTCTTGACATTTGACAAAGTTCAACTCCCATCGGAAATCAAAGCACGCTATGAGATAATTTCCGTTCGACCTTACGTCCCAAACCCTACACGTTGCTATCGGTGTCAGCGGTTCAATCACACCCGCCAGTCCTGTTCCAATCCGGCCAAATGTGTTGCGTGTGGCAAGGATGCCCATGAGGGTGCTTGTCCACCTCCATCCCCTCGCTGCATCAACTGTATGGGTGACCACGCTGCTTCCTCTCGAGATTGCCCCATTTTTAAAGACGAAAAGCTCATTCAGGAAATCAGAGTGAAGGAAAAGGTGTCGACCTTTGCTGCTCGAAAATTATTCGCCAGTCGACAGCCCACCGTGCCTCAGACAGGAAAATACAGCACTGTCCTTGCTTCTCCTCGGCCAACAAAGGAGGCGGGCATGTAGACTTGCGACCTCACCTTTAGTGCCACGGTCGTCAGATCGGCCAGCGCAAAAATCGCCCGTTCAACCTCACCACTTTCGCCTACCCACTCTATGGCTCACCCTTCATCGGGTTCTGCTAAATCTCGAGCCCAAAAGTCAGACACCAAGACTTCGAAAAAAGAGCGTACTCGTGAAGATTTTTTACGTACCCCAACTTCACACCCATCGGTTCCTCCTTCATCTAAACACCATACTTCCAAGAAGGGCTACAAAGAAAGCCAGTTCATCTCCTCCGCCAAGGCGTGTCCCATCTACAGCACCACCTGGCGGAAATCGCCCTCGGCCGTCTTCTGTGTCGCCGAGGCGCACTGCTGGCGGCCGATCAACCGGCCGATCGCTGGTGGCAGGAGCTGCTCCTGACCAACCTATGGATCAGGATCTTCTGCCTTCGGCTGAATGCCATTCCATGCTGTCGGTCGCAAGCTCTGAGCAGTCGTTGAGTTGACAGCGACCTTGGTCACATTCCTCCATTTTCTGTTCACCCTATGTCCATTATCCACTGGAATATCCGCGGCATTCGAGCCAATCGGGATGAATTGTCGGTCCTCATACGATCCTACTCGCCGGTCATCTTCTGTCTTCACGAAACAAAACTGCGTCCCCATGACCGCTTTGTTCTCCCTCATTTTCAGTCCGTCCGATATGATCTCCCCTCTGTTGAAGGCACTCCAGCACATGGAGGACTCGTGATTCTTCTCCATGAAACTCTCCATTATCACCCAATCCATTTAAACACTTCCTTCCAAGCTGTCGCCGTCCGTCTTTCCCTTTCTGGAGATCCCTTTTCTCTTTGTACTGTATACATTCCATCGTCCACACCTATGGCACGAGCTGATCTCCTTCATCTTCTTGGTCAGCTTCCACCCCCCTATTTGTGGTTGGGGACTTCAATGCCCACCACCCGCTTTGGGGATCTCCACATCCTTGTCCACGTGGCTCACTATTGCTAGACGTCTTCCACCAAGCGGATCTAGTTTGCCTCAACACTGGGGTCCCTACATTTTTGTCTGCCTCCACGACAAATTTATCTCATTTGGACCTTGCGGTCGGTACTGTTCCGCTAGCTCGGCGCTTCGAATGGTTCGCCCTTGATGATACACACTCGAGTTACCACTTTCCATGTGTCCTTAGACTGCAGCCTCAACTGCCATATATGCGCCCGCGACGCTGGAAGTTTGGCGAAGCCGATTGGACGCTTTTTTCCTCTCTAGCGACATTCGATGACCGTCACTTTCCCAGCGTCGACGATGAGGTCAAACACATTACCGACGTTATTCTTACAGCTGCGGAACATTCAATACCACGAACCTCCGAATTGCCCCGGCGCCCCCCAGTTCCTTGGTGGAACGAGGCATGCCGTGACGCAATACGTGAGCGGCGACGTGCTCTCCGCGTTTTTCGCCACCATCCTACTTTGGCCAACTGTATCCGCTATAAGCAGTTCCGTGCGCGATGCCGTCTTGTCATCCGCGATAGCAAGAAGGCAAGCTGGAAATTCTTTACTAGCTCATTTAACACCTTCACTCCCTCCTCGGAAGTCTGGAGTCGGCTTCGACGGTTCTCAGGCGCGCCTAGTTTCTCCCCGGTCTCTGGGCTCACTGTCGCGCACGATACATTAGTGGACCCCGTCACAATTTCTAACTCATTGGCTCAGCACTTTGCTGAGATTTCGAGCTCTTCAAATTACCCGCCAGCGTTTCTCCCGAAGAAACGTGAAGCGGAAGTGCGACCTCTTGCTTTCTCCTCTCAAAATCGCGAAAGCTACAATATTGTTTTCTCCATGCGGGAACTCCAACATGCACTCTCTTCTTCTCGCTCCTCCGCCCCAGGACCGAATGGTATCCACGTCCAAATGTTGCTGCATTTATCAACCCATACTCTGCGTTACCTCCTTCGCCTTTATAATCGAATTTGGACCGACAGTACTTTTCCCAGACGATGGCGGGAAGCTATGGTCGTTCCTGTTCCAAAACCTGGAAAGGACAAACATCTCCCCTCTAGCTATCGCCCCATTTCTCTCACGAGTAGTGTCTGTAAGGTTTTGGAGCGTATGGTGAATTACCGTTTAGCTTGGTGGCTGGAATCTCGCAGTCTTTTAACACCTGCCCAATGCGGATTCCGAAATCATCGTTCTGCAGTTGACCATCTTGTTGCTCTCTCCACTTATATCATGAACAATTTTCTCCGGAAATGCCATTCAGTAGCAATATTTTTTGATCTGGAGAGAGCATACGATACCTGTTGGAGGACAGGCATCCTCCGCACACTGTTCTCTTGGGGCTTTCGAGGTCGGCTGCCCCTTTTTCTTCGCGAATTTATGGCAGAGCGCACATTTACGGTGCGGGTGAACACTACTCTCTCCCGTACTTTCTCCCAAGGAAACGGGGTACCCCAGGGCTCCGTGCTGAGTGTTGTACTGTTTACCATTGCCATAAATCCAATTATGGATTGTCTCCTTCCTGATGTCTCGGGCTCCCTCTTTGTGGACGATTTTGCGATCTACTACAGCTCTCAACGGACCAGCCTTCTTGAACGACGTCTTCAAGGATGTCTCGATCGCCTCCACTCTTGGAGCATCGAAACCAGCTTCCGTTTCTCTCCCAGTAAGACCGTTTGTGTTAATTTTTGGAGACCTAAGGAGTTTCTTCCGCCCTCCTTACATCTAGGTCCTGTCAACCTTCCGTTTTCAGACGTCGCTAAATTCTTGGGTCTTATGTTTGACAGAAAACTGTGGTGGTCCTCCCATGTTTCCTATCTTTCGGCTCGCTGTCTGCGATCCCTCAACACCCTCCGTGTCCTGAATGGTACCTCCTGGGGAGCGGACCGAGTGGTCCTTCTCCGCCTTTATCGCGCCTTAGTGCGCTCGAGATTGGACTATGGAAGCATAGTCTACTCCTCTGCTCGGCCGTCTATTCTTCGGCGTCTCGACTCTATCCACCACCGTGGATTACGTTTAGTGTCTGGAGTTTTTACACCAGCCCTGTGGAAAGCCTTTATGCTGAGACTGCTGAACCTCCGCTGTCCAATCGGCGAGCAGTCCTTCTGAGTCATTATGCTAGCCATCTGTCTTCCATGCCTGCTAATCCAGCCCACGACATTTTTTTCGACGCCTCCTTTGATGTAGGATACGGAGGCCGCCCCTCCTTCCTACTACCACCGGGAGTCCGCTTCCGTCAACTGCTCCATTCTCTTTCCTTCCGCTTTCCTAAAACCTTCTTGACAACTTGGGGTACAGCACCGCCTTGGCTCCGTCCCCGGATCTGCCTGCTCCGTGACCTTTGTCGATTTCCCAAGGAAGGTACCCCTTCACTTGTTTATCGTCGGGCATTTTCTGCTCTATGTGCACAAATGACAGAAGCCACATTTATTTACACCGACGGCTCGAAAACATCGTTAGGGTTAGGGAGTGCCTATATTGTTGGCGACACCCCAAATCACTTTCGGCTTCCCGACCAGTGTTGGGTTTATACTGCGGAGCTTTACGCTGTTCTCCAGGCTGTCCACTACATCCGCCGCCATCAGCGGATACAGTACGTTATCTGCTCAGTTTCTCTCAGCTCTCTCCTCAGTCTCCAAGCTCTTTACCCTGTGCACCCTCTGGTCCACAGGATTCAGGACTGTCTGCGCTTGCTCCACCTGGGGGGCGTCTCTGTGGCGTTCCTCTGGCTCCCGGGACACGTTGGTATCTGTGGAAATGAGGCGGCCGATATTGCAGCCAAGGCTGCAGTCTATCTTCTTCGGCCAGCTATTCAATCGATTCCCTTCGCCGATCTACGGAGCGTTTTATGTCGTCGTGTTCTTCATTTATGGCACGCACAATGGTCGACACTTCCCCATAATAAACTGCGGGACGTGAAAGCTCTTCCTTGTGCTTGGACCTCTTCCTCCCGAACGCGTCGTCGGGAGGCGGTAATTTTAGCTAGACTTCGGATAGGGCACTTTCTTTTTAGCCATCGACATCTTTTAAGCGGCGATCCTCCCCCACTCTGTGCCCACTGCTTTCAGCTGTGGACGGTAAGACACCTTTTAATTGAGTGCCCCTATTTTAACCCGTTACGCTCCCGTCTACAGCTATCGCCTGATATATCGTCGATTTTAGCAGATGACACGCGCTCAGCCGATCGCGTTCTCGAGTTTATTAGTGCCAGTGAAATGACGTCAGTCATTTGAAGCTTTTTTTGGGGACAACCGACCCCTTTCTGTAGTGGATTTTTAAGCCTTCCTTCTGCTTTTAGTTTCTCCAATTTTATGACTTTCGTTTCCATTGCTGCTGGTTTCCATTTTCGGTTTTTTACTGTTTCCTAAGTCACGGACCGGGCGCTAATGACCACAGTAGTTTTGCGCCCTAAAACCGAAACAAAAAAAAAACTTTGTTTGAATAGAAATACCTAAATGACAGATAAAAAAAATCAGCCTCATTAGTTTTCTCAACCGCGCTGTACATCTCAGTTTCAACAATCCAGCAGTTGGTCACTCTGCAGGATACGAAACAACCTCTGTGGCTGACCTATGGTCGCCGTAGTTTGGTTGCTCTTCTGGCCTTAACAGCTGCGCAACGCGCTTCGGGATGTCTCTGGTGTGTCTTGGAAGCCAGGACCACTGCCCGCAGTAACGAACTGTGAAGTGGCACACCACTGGCTGGCTACAGACCCCACGTCGGCCTCAGAGGGTCGAACCAGCAACATGCGGTGGAATGGAACGCTGGCGCCCCATCTGCTGCTGCATGTAGCTGGTGGTGCGACACGCCCTGCCGTCCAGGAGATCTGCCACACTTGAATGAATCTCGTTAGAAACCCGCACCTATTTAGACGCAGCTGGGCACCTCTGTTTTGCCATATGCGCCGCTTCGCGTCACGGACTCCTAACATACTAGGTTGGCCAGTGGGCCCCTTCTGCCTGTGATTTGCGACATGCAAAACCACTACATATACACTTCCAGCAATTTGATGGCCCTGTGGCCTCTATTGTACTTCGCAACTGTTGGCATGCGTAACTCACTGCAATCTAGCCCGCACCTGGCTGTAACTTCTGCACAGAATATTGAACAAAAATAGCTTTCCCTATCCTAAACGGTGGTGCCACTGCACTGCTATCGCCTAGACAGGTTTATATTAGCCGGCCGAAGTGGCCGTGCGGTTAAAGGCGCTGCAGTCTGGAACCGCAAGACCGCTACGGTCGCAGGTTCGAATCCTGCCTCGGGCATGGATGTTTGTGATGTCCTTCGGTTAGTTAGGTTTAACTAGTTCTAAGTTCTAGGGGACTAATAACCTCAGCAGTTGAGTCCCATAGTGCTCAGAGCCATTTGAACCAAGGTTTATATTGATAGTAGATCAGGGCCATTGTTCTCGCTGATCAGTGTATACACAGCTAACAGAAGAAACTCAAGTTCATTTTGGAAAATCACTCATCACATTCGATTTTGAGCACCGTCCTTCATTGTAAGGACCACAACGCTGATGTGCTTACCACTCCTCCACGCGGCAGCCAAAAACTGCACTGGCCACCGTACCAGCGCTTTCTCAAGTCCTTGAACGAGTTGTATTCCCAACAAAGTGATCAAGGGCAAATTAACCACCATGGATATGTAATTGTGCAATAATTTGTTGCTGAACTGTTTAGACCCGCTTATCAAGATATGACCACATGATGAAGGCAACAAAAGGCGTTACAGATATGTGGAATTTATCGAATCGGTCGTCACACATTTGCCGAGGAAAATTTCTTGACGCTGAATTTACCAGCCGATCACCACATACTCACCAAGGAAGATACCCTGTCTCCGACTGTTACAGACCACAGTTACAATTTTAATTATGCATCGACAGTTGAAGGTGGATCCCTCCAGATCCAAAGCTGACAGGCAGCTACAAATGAGCCATAACCAGACCAAGTACGTACATTTCCCAAAATAAATTACTGATGGCACTGGAGACAGTTAAAAGACATCACTGTACGAGTTTTCTTGTCTGTTCCGACTCTTAATGCACTGCAAGCACTTCACCAAATGTATCTACATCTATACTCTGCAAGCCACCTTAAGGTGTGTGGCGGAGGGTACTTATTGTACCACTATCTGATCCCCCCTTCCCTGTTCCATTCACGAATTGTGCGTGGGAAGAACGACTGCTTGTAAGTCTCCGTATTTGCTCTAATTTCTCGGATCTTTTCGTTGTGATCATTACGCGAGATATATGTGGGCGGTAGTAATATGTTGCCCATCTCTTCCCGGAATGTGCTCTCTCGTAATTTCGATAATAAACCTCTCCGTATTGCGTAACGCCTTTCTTGAAGTGTCCGCCACTGGAGCTTGTTCAGCATCTCCGTAACGCTCTCGCGCTGACTAAATGTCCCCATGACGAATCGCGCTGCTTTTCCCTGGATCATGTCTATCTCTTCTATTAATCCAACCTGGTAAGGGTCCCATACTGATGAGCAATACTCAAGAATCGGACGAACAAGCGTTTAGTAAGCTACTTCTTTCGTCGATGAGTCACATTTTCTTAGAATTCTTCCTATGACTCTCAACCTGGCGCCTGCTTTTCCCACTATTTGTTTTATGTGATCATTCCACTTCAGATCGCTCCGGATTGTAACTCCTAAGTATTTTACGGTCGTTACCACTTCCAATGATTTACCACCTATTCGGTAGACCCGCTGGTTCAGGCCATCCGTGACTCCTTACAGCAGCTCCAACACAACGAAAAGGAGGTGAGCTTTTGCTGGGTACCTGGCCACGTTGGGATACAGAGTAACGACATGACTGACAAAGCTGCCGAGCAAGCATTTTGGGATGGTGCGGTCCATCAATGTCCCATCCCGTTGCACGCCATCATCTCATTTTCTGACAGACGCGTCATTCGTCAGTGGGAGGCTGAATGGTTGCAGGTGACAGACAACATACTGCGGTTGCTCAAATCGACCACAAAGGCCTGGCGGACTTGGTGTCAGTCTTGGTGGTGAAAGGAGGTTTTGCTTGCCAGATTGCGCATCGGGAATAGCCCTTTCACACATGGCTTCCTCCTCCGGCGGGAAGATCCACCATTCTGTGAAGTTTGTGGCGAGCCGCTTTCAGTTCAGCATATTTTGGCTACGTGTGTCCCGTATACTGATATTAGGGCAGCCGTCGGTCTCGTTGGGGATCTGCCAACCATACTCGCAGATACAGATACCATTGTTAACGGAGTGATGAAATTTTGTGAACTATCAGGCCTCATCCCTAAACTGATGTGGAAGGGCGGCAGACTTAGGTACATTATAAACTGCTCCGCATGTGGAGACAGCCTTCGTCCCAACCCATGAGATTTCATGTTGATTTTTCGCAGGACGCTGATGACCGTGATGTCGAGCGCCACCTCAACCAAAATCATCATCATCATCACTCAAGAAGCAAGTAGAATCCTAATTAAGAGAAAGAAGAAAGAAAGAAACCAGAGCAAACTGTTTGATTCTAATCAAGCAAATAAAAGAAAGCAATGCAAAACTCAAATATGTTAACGGAAAATCCGCGAACATTTCACTGTCTAGTCTGTACTGAGATACACAATAATCCACCGTAAGAAGATTGGAGTCAGTCTCTAAAGTGGGTGGAGTGGTAGCACGAATACTAATCTTATTATGAAGCTTCTGGATACTGCCTGTTAAACAGCATTACTTCTTACTAATATATTTTCTGAGGTTTTTGTTCACTTGCACCAGAACTCTTCACTAAAACAAATGTTCTGTTAACAGTAACTACTATGTGCTGACAAACAAGGTACACTCTGTATGAATACAGTGTCTCGCGGCGATAACTTTGAATAAAATGTTCTCGGGCTTCCAAACGCGTCAATCGCTTAAAACTACACGAGCTTTCGGCCAAGCACTCCTTGGACATTGTCAAGTGATATGACCGCCAGTGGGCTGTTGGTGCGCCCTTATATACGCTAGCTGCCGGCTGTGACGTCACTGGTGCCCGTGACATTGCCATATATGGGCATGTTTTGAGTCGGCGTTCGATGTGCCCTCTTCAACCGCGCAATCGCTGGATCCCACGCAGCGCTGAGCTGCAAGCCACCGTCTCTATTCAGGGTGTTTGTGGTAATTTTTATATCAATAGCTTCCCTTATTAAGCTGCCCCAGAAGCCGTTAGTGCGAGCCACGACAGGGGTATCGTCAAATTTTATGTGGTGACCGTTTTCTAACGCATGCTCAGTGTCTACAGAAAACCCACCCACACAGACCTGTACCTGCACGCCACCAGCTATCTTCATCCAGCACAGAGGCGCACAGTATTACAAACATTGGTGCATCGTGCAAGAGTAATATCAGACGACAATAACCTGCCCCTTGAACTGAGCCATCTACGCAAGGTTTTCAGGAATAACGGCTACAGCGCCCATCAAGTAAAAGAAGTGATTTCTGGGAAATATCAGAATAAGACCACCGACGAAGAGCAGGAAAAGAAACTTGCTTTGCTGCCCTCCTGTGGCTCTGTGTCGGGCAAGATAAGCCGCCCGTTGAAAAGACACAAGATCAAATCAATCTTCACGCCTCCAATGAAAATTCGTCAATTGCTAAGACCAGTTAAAAACGCAGTAGGTCTCAGAACACCTGGAGTCTGTGAAATACCTTGTGAGTGCGGCCAGAAGTACATCGGACAAACAGTGCGCACTGTGGAACAACGCAGGAAAGTACACGAGAGGTATTATCGCCTACTCTATCCAGAGAAATCTGCGTTAGCTGAGCAAGTGTTAGAAAACGGTCACCACATAAAATTCGACGATACCTCTGTCGTGGCTCGCACTAACGGCTTCTGGGACAGTTTAATAAAGGAAGCTATTGTAATAAAAATTACCGCAAACACCCTGAATAGAGACGGTGGCTTGGAGCTCAGCGCTGCGTGGGATCCAGCGATCGCGCGGTTGAAGAAGGCACATCGAACGCCGACTCAAAACATGCCCATATATGGCAATGCCACGGACACCAGTGACGTCACAGCCGGCAGCTAGCGTATACAGTGTGTTACAAAAAGGTACGGCCAAACTTTCAGGAAACATTCCTCCCACACAAATAAAGAAAAGATGTTATGTGGACAAGTCCGGAAACGCTTAATTTCCATGTTAGAGGTCATTTTAGTTTCGTCAGTATGTACTGTACTTCATCGATTCACCGCCAGTTGGCCCAATTGAAGAAAGGTAATGTTGACTTCGGTGCTTGTGTTGACATGCGACTCATTGCTCTCCAGTACTAGCATCAAGCACATCTGTACGTAGCACCAACAGGTCAGTGTTCATCACGAACGTCGTTTTGCAGTCAGTGTTATGTTTACAAATGCGGAGTTGGCAGATGTCCATTTGATGTATGGATTAGCAAGTGGCAATAGCCGTGGCGCGGTACGTTTGTATCGAGACAGAATTCCAGAACGGAGGTGTCCCGACAGGAAGACGTTCGAAGCAATTGATCGGCGTCTTAGGGAGCACGGAACATTCCAGCCTACGACTCGCGACTGGGGAAGACCTAGAACGACGAGGACACCTGCAATGGACGAGGCAATTCTTCGTGCAGTTGACGATAGCCCTAATGTCAGCGTCAGAGAAGTTGCTGCTGTACAAGGTAACGTTGACCACGTCACTGTATGGAGAGTGCTACGGGAGAACCAGTTGTTCCCGTACCATGTACAGTGTGTGCAGGCACTATCAGCAGCTGATTGGCCTCCACGGGTACACTTCTGCGAATGGTTCATCCAACAATGTGTCAATCCTCATTTCAGTGCAAATGTTCTCTTTACGGATGAGGCTTCATTCCACCGTGATCAAATTGTAAATTTTCACAATCAACATGTGTGGGATGACGAGAATCCGCACGCAATTGTGCAATCATGTCATCAACACAGATTTTCTGTGAACGTTTGGGCAGGCATTGTTGGTGATGTCTTGACTGGGCCCCATGTTCTTCCACCTACGCTCAATGGAGCACTTTGTCATGATTTCATACGGGATACTCCACCTGTGCTGCTAGAACATGTGCCTTTACAAGTACGACACAACATGTGGTTCATGCACGATGGAGCTCCTGCACATTTCAGTCGAGGTGTTCGTACGCTTCTCAACAACAGATTCGGTGACCAATGGATTGGTAGAGGCGGACCAATTCAATAGCCTCCACGCGCTCCTGACCTCAACCCTCTTCACTTTCATTTATGGGGGCATTTGAAAGCTCTTGTCTACGCAACCCCGGTACCAAATGTAGAGACTCTTCGTGCTCGTATTGTGGACGACTGTGATACAATACGCCATTCTCCAAGGCTGCATCAGCGCATCAGGGATTCCATGTGACGGAGGGTGGATGCATGTATCCTCGCTAACGGAGGACATTTTGAACATTTCCTCTAACAAAGTGTTTGAAATCACGCTGGTACGTTCTGTTGCTGTGTGTTTCCATTCCATGATTAATGTGATTTGAAGAGAAGTAATAAAATGAGCTTTAACATGGAAAGTAAGCGTTTCCGGACACATGTCCACATAACATATTTTCTTTCTTTGTGTGTGAGGGATTTTTCCTGAAAGTTTGGCCGTACCTTTTTGTTCCTTCTTTTTTTTTTTTTTTCATCAGTCTACTGACTGGTTTGATGCGGCTCGCCACAAATTCCTTTCCTGTGCTAACCTCTTCATCTCAGAGTAGCACTTGCAACCTACGTCCTCAATTATTTGCTTGACGTATTCCAATCTCTGTCTTCCTCTACAGTTTTTGCCCTCTACAGCTCCCTCTAGTACCATGGAAGTCATTCCCTCATGTCTTAGCAGATGTCCTATCATCCTGTCTCTTCTCCTTATCAGTGTTTTCCACATATTCCTTTCCTCTCCGATTCTGCGTAGAACCTCCTCATTCCTTACCTTATCAGTCCACCTAACTTTCAACCTTCGTCTATAGCACCACATCTCAAATGCTTCGATTCTCTTCTGTTCCGGTTTTCCCACAGTCCATGTTTCACTACCATACAATGCCGTACTCCAGACGTACATCCTCAGAAATTTCTTCCTCAAATTAAGGCAGATATTTGATATTAGTAGACTTCTCTTGGCCAGAAATGCCTTTTTTGCCATAGCGAGTCTGCTTTTGATGTCCTCCTTGCTCCGTCCGTCATTGGTTATTTACTGCCTAGGTAGCAGAATTCTTTAACTTCATTGACTTCGTGACCATCAATCCTGACGTTAAGTTTCTCGCTGTTCTCATTTCTACTACTTCTCATTACCTTCGTCTTTCTCCGATTTACTCTCAAACCATACTGTGTACTCATTAGACTGTTCATTCCGTTCAGCAGATCATTTAATTCTTCTTCACTTTAACTCAGGATAGCAATGTCATCGGCGAATCGTATCATTGATATCCTTTCACCTTGTATTTTAATTCCACTCCTGAACCTTTCTTTTATTTCCATCATTGCTTCCTCGATGTACAGATTGAAGAGTAGGGGCGAAAGGCTACAGCCTTGTCTTACACCCTTCTTAATACGAGCACTTCGTTCTTGATCGTCCTCTCTTATTATTCCCTCTTGGTTGTTGTACATATTGTATATGACCCGTCTCTCCCTGTAGCTTACCCCCACATTTTTCAGAATCTCGAACAGCTTGCACCATTTTATATTGTCGAACGCTTTTTCCAGGTCGACAAATCCTATGAAATTGTCTTGATTTTTCTTTAGCCTTGCTTCCATTATTACCCGTAACGTCAGAATTGCCTCTCTCGTCCCTTTACTTTTCCTAAAGCCAAACTGATCGTCAGCTAGCGCATTCTCAATTTTCTTTTCCATTCTTCTGTATATTATTCTTGTAAGCAGCTTCGATGCATGAGCTGTTAAGCTGATTGTTCGATAACTCTCGCACTTGTCAGCTCTTGCCGTCTTCGGAATTGTGTGGATGATGCTTTTCCGAAAGTCAGATGGTATGTCGCCAGACTCATATATTCTACACACCAACGTGAATAGTCGTTTTGTTGCCACTTCCCCCAATGACTTTAGAAATTCTGATGGAATGTTATCTATCCCTTCTGCCTTATTTGACCGTAAGTCCTCCAAAGCTCTTTTAAATTCCGATTCTAATACTGGATCCCCTATCTCTTCTAAATCGTCTCCTGTTTCTTCTTCTATCACATCAGACAAACCTTCACCCTCACAGAGGCTTTCAATGTATTCTTTCCACCTATCTGCTCTCCCCTCTGCATTTAACAGTGGAATTCCCGTTGCACCTTTAATGTTACCACCGTTGCTTTTAATGTCACCAAAGGTTGTTTTGACTTTCCTGTATGCTGAGTCTGTCCTTCCGACAATCATATCTTTTTCGATGTCTTCACATTTTTCGTGCAGCCATTTCTCCTTAGCTTCCCTGCACTACCTATTTATTTCATTCCTCAGCGACTTGTACTTCTGTATTCCCGATTTTCCCGGAACATGTTTGTACTTCCTCCTTTCATCAATCAACTGAAGCATTTCTTCTGTTACCCATGGTTTCTTCGCAGCTACCTCCTTTGTACCTATGTTTTCCTTCCCAACTTCTGTGATGGCCCTTTTTAGAGATGTCCATTCCTCTTCAACTGTACTGCCTACTGCGCTATTCCTTATTGCTGTATCTATAGCGTTAGAGAACTTCAAACGTATCTCGTCATTCCTTAGTACTTCAGTATCCCACTTCTTTGCGGATTGATTCTTCCTTACTAATGTCTTGAACTTCAGCCTACTCTTCATCACTACTATATTGTGATCTGAGTCTATATCTGCTCCTGGGTACGCCTTACAATCCTGTATCTGATTTCGGAATCTCTGTCTGACCATGATGTAATCTAATTGAAATCTTCCCGTATCTCCCGGCCTCTTACAAGTATACCTCCTCCTCCTGTGATTCTTGAACAGGGTATTCGCTATTACTAGCTGAAACTTGTTACAGAACTCAATTAGTCTTTCTCCTCTATCATTCCTTGTCCAAAGCCCATATTCTCCTGTAACCTTTTCTTCTATTCCTTCCCCTACAACTGCATTCCAGTCGCCCATGACTATTAGATTTTCGTCCCCCTTTACATACTGCATTACCCTTTCAATATCCTCATACACTTTCTCTATCTGTTTCATCTTCAGCTTGCGACGTCGGCATGTATACCTGAACTATCGTTGTCGGTGTTGGTCTGCTGTCGATTCTGATTAGAACAACCCGGTCACTAAACTGTTCACAGTAACACACTCTCTGCCCTACCTTCCTATTCATAACGAATCCTACACCTGTTATACCATTTTCTGCTGCTGTTGATATTACCCGACACTCATCTGACCAGAAATCTTTGTCTTCCTTCCCCTTCACTTCACTGACCCCTACTATATCTAGATTGAGCCTTTGCATTTCCCTTTTCAGATTTTCTAGTTTCCCTACCACGTTCAAGCTTCTGACATTCCACGCCCCGACTCGTAGAACGTTATCCTTTCGTTGATTATTCAATCTTTTTCTCATGGTAACCTCCCCATTGGCAGTCCCCTCCCGGAGATCCGAATGGGGGACTATTCCGGAATCTTTTGCCAATGGAGAGATCATCATGACACTTCTTCAATTACAGGCCACATGTCGTGTGGATACACGTTACGTGTCTTTAATGCAGTGGTTTCCATTGCCTTCTGCATCCTCATGTCGTTGATCATTGCTGATTCCTCCGCCTTTAGGGGCAATTTCCCACCCCTAGGACAAGAGAGCGCCATGAACCTCTATCCGCTCCTCCGCCCTCTTTGACAAGGCCGTTGCCAGAATGAGGCTGACTTCTTATGCCGGAAGTCTTCGGCCGCCAGTGCTGATTATTTATCAAAATTTAGGCAGTGGCGGGGATCGAACCCGGGACCGAAGACGTTTTGTTTATGAATCAAAGACGCTACCCCTAGACCACGGGATGTACCTTTATGTAACACCCTGTATAAGGGCACACCAACAGCCCACTGGCAGTCATATCTCTTGACAATGGCCAAGGAGTGCTTGGCCGAAAGCTCGTGTAGTTTTAAGCAATTGACGCGGCTGGGAACCCGAGAACCTTTTTATTCAAGGTACTCTCTGTATATGTATGCCATTGAATAAGGAAGACAAACAGAATGGCGAGTATGTTTTTCTCATTTTAATAACGACGTGCAAATTTACCCCCACGATCGTGTAAGACTAGGAATTTGCGTTACTTTTTTTACTTCACTCCTTGGTACGTGAGGACTGAGGAGGTCAAGAACGACGTGTAGAGTTGCATCTACAAGGAAGTCCCGCATCGAGTCGCAGATCTGGTCCGCCACTCGTTCGTTAAAACAGGCGGAGGTCGAGCGGACCAGCAGAAAGGGCCCCTGCCCACTGAAAACAGCCTACTACGAAGCCCTACGGCGCCGGAGGGCGAATTTAGCGAAACGCTCGCCCTTTGCTCCACACGGAGGCAGTTGCGCGTCAGAGCCGGTGTAGTCCTGCCGCCGTTTTGTGAGAGGCACTGCGTCCCGCGAGATTCGCAGCGCCGATAGCCGTGCCAGAAAGGCGCCGAGCCAACCTTTCACGGAGCGCCCAACTCCTGAAGTTGGAGCGCTTTCCGGTCGGACGGTTACGGAAAGTGGAGTGCATTCAGTCCGTAGGCAGCGCCCGGCGCCCAAAACTGTACTACGGGCATTCTCTACTGTTGGGTCCGGCGCGGAAAATAGGAGAAAGGAGGAAACAAGTTTTGTTTTTCAAAGCAACTTGTTCCACGACACGAGCCTTTTCACTTGTCATTCCTCAGGCCTCGCCACAAAATGTTGCCCCGGAATGCCGAGCGAGCAGAAAATTTTTGCGCGGAAGCCCTTGTGTTGATGCCGAAAGCAGTACAAAATACGTGGAACAATGTACGGACTGACAAAGAGGACCTTGTCATCGTTCTTACACAGGATGTCACAAGAGGAATGGTCAGTATTCAGGAAAAGGACAGGAACACTGATCAGAAACAAAGAACATTACAGGAATAATAAAATTATAAACAGCCGACCAGTTGCAATGGATAAAGAATTCTTTACCTAGGTTTCGACAAATATAAATTTGTCTTCTTCAGAAGGTGGCAATTTTACATTAGTAAGGACTAATGTACCATCGCCGTTTTTACAAATGTCGGCATCGATCCATTTGTCAAAAATGAAATATAGCCCTAGAATTAGGGTTTGTCACGTAAATATAAATTAATACACGGATCTTGCAGAGCTCACAAACGACATTACAGGACGTATGTCCATATTCCGAAGCCGCGCGGGGTTAGCCAAGCGGTCTGAGGCGCTGCAGTCATGGACTGTGCTGCTGGTCCCGGCGGAGGTTCGAGTCCTCCTTCGGGTTGTCCTTAGGATAATTTAGGCCAAGTAGCGTGTAAGCTTAGGGACTGGTGACCTTATCAGTTAAGTCGCATAAGATTTCACACACACTAATCCATATTCCGAATCGCTTCTGACACCCATTTCATGTACAATTTAATTTTCTGTATTATTCAATAAATTATCAGGCTGACACGTGTACAACTGTTCGGAAACATTACAACATGCATTTTACAGAGTATCAATTGAAAAACACAAATTTTTAATACATTTGTCT
Source organism: Schistocerca piceifrons (assembly GCF_021461385.2). Classification (NCBI taxonomy): domain Eukaryota; kingdom Metazoa; phylum Arthropoda; class Insecta; order Orthoptera; family Acrididae; genus Schistocerca; species Schistocerca piceifrons. The sequence goes on along the minus strand of NC_060147.1, from coordinate 56,762,316 downwards.
CCAATTATTGTCGTACATGTCACGTTATAGCTGTTGTACAGTTAACAATAAAAGGCTCTAAGCACTATGGAACTTAACATCTGAGGTCATCAGTCCCCCTAGACGTAGAACTACTTAAACCTAACTAACCTAAGGACATCACACATATCCATGCCCGAGGCACATGCGTTACGCTGCGCTTTGCACTTTAGCCAGTTCCGTCAGACAACGGCTGGTACTCAGCTTTGTTGAAGCACATGCCTGAATAGCTGTGCCTGCGCCCTTGGACAAAACAACAATCACGAAGTTCATATTCAATAATTTACTTTTGTTTACATAGAATTTCTTTCCACGGGACACATACGGCAGGATGGACGGGAAACCATGATCGACACTTTCTGAATTTATTTTGTGTGTCTTTCCTTTCATTTTTTTGTTTTATATCACGTGCAAGGAGGATTATTACTAAAGGATATTTATCGATAAAGTGAGTTGCTACCGTGATAGCATTCAACATTCTTGAGTTATTATTTATTCTTAAAATTTCCAACGTTAAGCAATGATAGTTGTCATTGCACCGTTTCGTTTGGCAGTTGTTAAAAGTGCTGCTTTTCTGATAGACATAATAAACCTTATTAACAAGTCCAGAGACACGTGTGCGTGTCTTAAGAAACTGATGGTTTAATAAAGCAGTACCAGAGAGTAAATAGTTATGACAACATATTAATTAGCCTTCGCTAAAATTATGACTGACAGTTCTTGTAATATACAGGGTGTTACAAAAAGGTACGGCCAAACTTTCAGGAAACATTTCTCGCCGGCCGAAGTGGCCGTGCGGTTAAAGGCGCTGCAGTCTGGAACCGCAGGACCGCTACGGTCGCAGGTTCGAATCCTGCCTCGGGCATGGATGTTTGTGATGTCCTTAGGTTAGTTAGGTTTAACTAGTTCTAAGTTCTAGGGGACTAATGACCTCAGCAGTTGAGTCCCATAGTGCTCAGAGCCATTTGAGCCAAACATTTCTCACACACAAATAAAGAAAAGATGTTATGTCGACATGTGTCCGGAAACGTTTAATTTCCATGTTAGAGCTCATTTTAGTTTCGTCAGTATGTACTATACTTCTTCGATTCACCGCCAGTTGGCCCAATTGAAGGAGGGTAATGTTGACTTCGGTGCTTGTGTTGGCATGCGACTCATTGCTCTACAGATTTTCTGTCAACGTTTGGGCAGGCATTGTTGGTGATGTCTTGATTGGGCCCCATGTTCTTCCACCTACGCTCAATGGAGCACGTTATCATGATTTCATACGGGATACTCTACCTGTGCTGCTAGAACATGTGCCTTTACAAGTACGACACAACATGTGGTTCATGCACAATGGAGCTCCTGCACATTTCAGTCGAAGTGTTCGTACGCTTCTCAACAACAGATTCGGTGAACGATGGATTGGTAGAGGCGGACCAATTCCATGGCCTCCACGCTCTCCTGACCTCAACCCTCTTGACTTTCATTTATGGGGGCACTTGAAAGGTCTTGTCTACGCAACACCGGTACCAAATGTAGAGACTCTTCGTGCTCGTATTGTGGACGGCTGTGATACAATACGCCATTCTCCAGGGTTGCATCAGCGCATCAGGGATTCCATGCGACGGAGGGTGGATGCATGTACCCTCGCTTACGGGGACATTTTGAACATTTCCTGTAACAAAGTGTTTGAAGTCACGCTGGTACGTTCTGTTGCTGTGTGTTTCCATTCCATGATTAATGTGATTTGAATAGAAGCAATAAAATGAGTTCTAACATGGAAAGTAAGCGTTTCGGGACACATGTCCACATAACATATTTTCTTTCTTTGTGTGTGAGGAATGTTTCCGGAAAGTTTGGCCGTACCTTTTTGTAACACCCTGTATATTCTGTCGAGGAATCACTTGCAAACTGCGGTAGTTAAGCATCAAAGAATATTGTAAAGTTGTATCGTTTATTAAAATCTTACCGTAAAGGAAATGAAATAAGCACTTCACATAAGAAGCCAGTTCTCGTTTCTGCATGAGAATGTTAAATCAGAATAACTTAATTGTGAAACATGTATTGCGTTTATCCGATAAAGAAGACACTCCAAGATTCTCGTAGTCGGAGCAGGAGCTGAAAATTTCACGATCAGCTGTAATCTCTTCCCCAGAGCTGCTGCTGGCACTCGTCTCCATGATTCCTTCTCTCTCCCGAGCGTATTCAATGATATTTTTCGTATGCAGAACCGGGAATCACCACGTATCTAGTATAAATGCATTCAAAGCTTGATGAAGCAATTTTAACACCTTGCTTTGTGAGAAAGGTGGACGCGTGTTATTTCTTGCTACATTTTCTTTCACTTACGGCCAAATAAGCTCAGTCGCATTGTACGTGCAATGGTATGGTGGCAAACGACTAACTTTGTGCCCGGCAGCTCTAGCGATTTCGTCGACCGTTTATACAAGAGTTTGTGGGTTGTTAAGCTTAACAAGTTGAAGCAGCTCTGCCTTTTTCATTTCGGCAGTGCAATCTAACAAATCGTCTTTCCTATTTGAAATAGCCGGGGCCTTGTCCACCTGAGTAGAATGATGAGGTGCATTACCTATCATTATAATACACTCGGTAGGAATATCCTGAAACCATGAGATGTAGCTCGCGGCATTCATTTCTTCGTGGAAATCTCCCGGCTTCTTCGAAGCGAGAGCCCACAAATCACCGTTTATTAATCCTGCACTTGTTCCAGCGTGGCAAACAATTAATCTGCCGCATTTCGCCGCGCGGGATTAGCCGAGCGGTCTGGGCGCTGCAGTCATGGACGGTGCGGCTGATCCTGGCGGAGGTTCGAGTCCTCCCTCGGGCATGGGTGTGTATGTTCGTCCTTAGGATAATTTAGTTTAAGTAGTGTGTAAGCTTAGGGACTGATGACATTAGCAATTAAGTCCCATAAGATTTCACACACATTTGAACATTTTGCCGCATTTCCCGGTTGGTTATCGTAGAACTGAAGAACTCCACGTGTCGTCATTCCTAATGTGTGAAAAACTGTTGTTGGTATTAATCCAAGTCTCGTCCGTAAATATGACTTTGTCAAAGTCAGTAGCGCACGTTTTTCTGAGAAAACTGCAGTGCAGAAGTACTATGTCCATCCTCTCCGTTACAAATTCACGATTGTTGTATGTTTTATATTTGAAGTCTTAAGAATTCAGAACTGAAGAAAGCGACGTCTTACCGCCGGAAAACATCCCTGCTTCACGAGGAGAAACAATAAGTTCCTTCCTAGTTGGTAATTCACCTTTACAGTAATAACTGTAAATATGGTCCCGAATAGCACACTGACTGAAATTGTCAATAGCTACCACTCGCTTTGTACCTTTTCTGCGTTTACCTGACGTGCTAAGCTTAAGTCTATCTCACCACTATCAGGGCCTATACGTTTTTCCTTAGACACAGTTCCAATAGCAAGCCCATCGGCTGTCCTCGCACTACATTTGACACAGGGAGAATAGGTTCTTCATTACGCCTCTCGCTTTCAAAGTAATCCCGCACACGAACAACAAATTCCCTCGCTTGAGAAATGGCGGACCTGCCGTCCACCGCTAACCATCGCGACTATCAAACTATACTCTCCGGCAGTAAACGATTTGGCAATAGGGATGCTTTCCATTTCTGCGACCGGGGCGGTCTCCCGGCCCAGTAGGCGGGGCCATGGATCATCGTGTTTCGGCTCGACAATTGTAGCGGACGCGAGATCACTCAAGTGTGGCAATCAAAGGCATGCGGTGAAAACTGCATGTACGATGTGCGCATGCTGTAAAGTATGTATATAGAACTGTAAACGGATCCTAGCCATGGCTCGACATACTTTACGTACCAAGAATAGTGGAGATGTAAGCCTTGTGCGCAATTTGTGGTTAAGCCACCTCACAGGGACAATTATAAATTTAAAAATTACAGGGTCGCTACCAGCCCAAGCCCTTCCTAACAATTAAGAAAAGACCGAGCTGGAAATTATCGGTTTAATGAAATTAACAATTTAATTATAAGAATGCAAATTTTCCAAAGAAATTAACCAGACGAACAGCATTGTGTGTCGTACATCAATGAGCTTGTTTAATTTAATGTGAATTCGTTAATTTTGAGACAGTACATCCGTTCACTTTCATATTTCCTCCCACTTTTGTTCATCACAACCACGAGAAGCAAAAATCACCTGGTCTTAGCAGACGACAACTAACTCAGCGTCCCCCACAACAGTATCCCGAAACCACTAAAAACACTCATTCAGTCACATTCAAGCACACATAGGGTAGGGTGAAAGGAAAAAAACGTAATAAATACAGGTCATGAATCACAATGGAACTATGGAACACAAAAAAATCACACATAATATCATTTAATAAGCCTTAGTTTGATTGCTCAGTCTTTCTGGGAGAGTTAATAAATTAAACCGCAGTCAGGTGGTTGACAGAATAGGACGCACAGAATCCAGTGAGACGAACGTCTTATGAAACGATTCCACAGACACATTTCAACGTTCGATGAATTCGTTATCCATCTTCATAATATTTTGCTCGTTACACTATCGTGCTGTTTTGCTTAGAAACATCGTAGGAGGAGCAAATGGTTACTCGATTCATTCGCTGCGCCGAGAAGTAAAACTTTCCTCTGCTATAATCAAACTCAATTTATTAGGTCATTTCATGGCGCTCTAATGGAAGAAGTCCAAATGGTTCAAATGGCTCTGAGCACTATGGGACTTAACATCTGTGGTCACCAGTCCCCTAGAACTTAGAACTACCTAAACCCAACTAACATAAGGACATCGCACAACACCCAGTCATCACGAGGCAGAGAAAATCCCTGACCCAGCCGGGAATCGAACCCGGGAACCGGGGCGCGGGAAGCGAGAACGCTACCGCACGACCACGAGCTTCGGACAATGGAAGAAGTAAAATTCTTTATACTTAAATGAAAAATTGGATGAAACCTGCCAGAGTAATGAATGAACGAATGGTATCATTTAATGTAGTAGAGATTGAAGATAACGTAACACCGTACATGAGGTCTGTGTGCATAAGACGCAAAAATCTATTGGTAACGAACTTGCGAGTACAAACCTGTATATTACACTTACATTTTACAAGCGGAGGCTATTTGTACAGACTATTTGTGTTTCATCTTGTATATGATATGACTGTCTTCATAAAATAATTTCCTCGTCCCTCTTATTTGTATGAATTAAAAAAAATTCGTTGACACTTTCTGGGTCGATACAGCAACGCTTCTCGAATACAATTAAGCCTGCCTTGATAAAATTTCTTTCGCTTGCCGCGCTACTAGACGGGGTGCAGAGGATTTCTTTCGCCAGTTTAGAGAGCTTGGGGCAGGTACAGGCATTGGTCTTCCACCATGAGAAAACGTTCTTGACGTTATCAGCTGGGGTTTCCACCTTCAGATATTTCTCAAGGCTGCCTTTCATGAACGCCAGCTCCGTAACTTCGTTACGGGACATTGAATGGGATCTTGTTTCTCATCTTCCACGAATACATTATTTAGCCTCTGACGAACAGCCTTCTTCTCTTCACGAAGTACTAAGAGTTCCTTGACATATGGATGAAAAACTGCAGCCATGTAACGAGAATCCTGTAGTTCGATAGGGACTTGCTTCTAGGTAGGTGCCGCGCAGGATTAACCGAGCGGTCTCGGGCGCTGCAGTCATGGATTGTGCGGCTGGTCATGGCGGAGGTTCGAGTCCTCCCTCGGGCATGGTTGTGTGTGTTTGTCCTTAGGATCTTTTAGGTTAAGTAGTGTGTAAGCTTAGGGACTGATGATCTTAGCAGTTACGTCCCATAAGATTTCACACACATTTGGACATTTTTTTCTTGGTACGTATGTGCACATCCTTCCAGCAATTTAACTACTGCTTTACCACCTTCACTTAGGCATGTATCCAGTAAACTAAACCCCTCATCACCGCAAAAGGTAGTGTCGGTTCTGTTTCACCTTCCAGGTCATTTTTGTCCTCTACAGAAGGTTCGAGGAATTTAATTTCGGCCTCCATTACATAAGCCTCATAGGAAGATATCATCTCGACTTTTTTTCAACAGCAAATTCTCATTTTCAGTTTCCTGTGAATGAAACCTCGTGTAGATGCTATTCGATCTCAGTTCAACATATTGGTGTAATCCCTTTTTCCTAATCATCCTACCACACAGCAGCGTTTCATACAAGTTGTTTCCGTGAGAGCGTGCAATCTATAACACGACATAGAGAATGCTCCACTGAACAATTTCAGATAGTGAACCTGGGTTCGGAGAAGCCAGCATAAGGAGATTTTGGAAGTAAACATGTCTGTCGTTTTGTCTAGCACTACCGTTTTGCAGCTTATTTATTACTAACATGCGTACAAATTCACACGTACTGTGCGTTTATTCACATATACATTTTTTATTTTCTGCAAGGAAACGAGGAGGACGAGCCTGATTACTATGAAGTATTTCCTGGTCGCTGGATTTCTAGGGGAGGTCCTATTCCATGGCCTGTGAGATCACCTGACCTGGATGCCCTTGATTATTTCGTATGGGGATATTGTTAGAGATCCCAGTGATTACAGACATGTATTTACTTGCCAGAATTGTAACTGCCCGTGTTGTGATTCTAAACACACCAGAGCTATTTGCCAGGGTGCGTCAGAATCTTGATCGTCCACGTCATGCTTGGTTTGAGTGTGGTGGCCATCAGTTTCAGCACATTTTGTGACACACGTACAATGTAAACGCCACGTTCAATGTGTCAGTTATGATATTTGCATTTAACTGAAAGCCATGTAAATAAAATGTACACAGTAACGTGAGTTTATTCATATTATCTCCTTAAGAGTCTTCTCCGAACGCAGGTTCCCTGCTTGGAACTGTTCAGTGGAGCATCCTCTATATCCTGTTACATGTTTGAATGCTCTTATAGAAACAACCTTTTTATCCTATAGTTGTACGCACTGCCTGAATGCATTCATAAATAGTAGGCAATTCTTCTTAACGCTTTGTGGTGTTCTACATCTACGTGATTACTCTATTCACAATAAAGTGCCTGGCAGAGGGTTCAATGACCCACCTTCAAGCTGTCTGTCTACCGTTTCACCCTAGAACGGCGCGCGGGAAAAACGAGCACTTAAATTTTTCTGTGCGAGCCCTGATTTCTCTTATTTTATCGTGATGATCATTTCTCACTATGTAGGTAGGTATCAACAGAATGTTTTCGCAACCGGAGGAGAAAACTAGTGATTGAAATTTCATGAGAAGATCCCGTCGCAACGAAAAAGGCCTTTGTTTTAATGATTGCCACTGCAATTCACGTATCATGTCTGTGACACTATCTCCCCTATTTCATGATAATGCAAAACGAGCTGCCCTTCTTTGTACTTTTTCGATGTCATTCGTCAGTCCCACCTGATGCGGATCCCACACCGCACAGCAATACTCCAGCTGGTCCCTTTAATCCCACAAAACCAACCAACCAACCAACCAATACTCCAGAATAGGGCGGACAAGCGTGGTGTAAGCAGTCTCTTTAGTAGACCTGTTGCACCTTCTAAGTGTTCTGCCAATGAATCGCAGTCTTTGGTTTACTCTTCCAACAACATTATCTATGTGATCGATCCAATTTCGGTTATTTGTAACTGTAATCCCTAAGTATTTAGTTGAATTTACAGCCCTCAGATTTGTGTAACTTATCGCGTAATCGAAATTTAGCTGATTTCTTTTAGTGTTCACGTGAATAACTTCACACTTTTCTTTATTCATTGCCAATTGCCACTTTTCGCACCATACAGATATCTTATCTAAATCATTTTGCAAGTCGTTTTGATCATCTGATGACTCTAGAAGACGGTAAATGACAGCATCATCTGCAGGCAATTTAAGACGGCTACTCAGATTGTCTATGTCGTTAATGTAAATCGGGAACAATAGAGGGCCTATAATACTTCGTTGGGGAACGCTGGATATTACTTCTGCTTTAATCGATGACTTTTCGTCTGTTACTACGAACTGTGACCTTTGAGACAGGAAATCACGAATCCACTCGCACAACTGAGGCGATACTCCGTAGGCACGCAGTTTGGTTAGAAGACGCTTGTGAGGAACGGTGTCGAAAACCTTCTGGAAATCTAAAAATATGGAATCAATTTAACATCCCCTGTAGATAGCACTTATTACTTCACGAGTATTAAGAGCTAGTTGTGTTTCACAAGAACCATATTTTCTGAGACCGTGCTGACTACGTGTCAATAAATTGTTGAAGAGCTATCTTCATTTTCGGCCCTTGATCAATCACATATGTCATTTTGTTTAGTTCCAGAGGAGATATATCTGTCTCAGACTATTTGTCATAAGTCTGTAAGAATATTTTCATTTTTGAAACATCGGGAAAATACATTGTGAGGAGCACATCGTTTCTCAGTTCACACTTGTCCTCAAAGTCGACAGGAACACTAGATGTGACAGTCAGATAATGTATTTGGCGATAAGTGTCAGTCGAAAAATGGCAGGACATAGAACACTCGTTCTGGTCAGTAGATTTCTTTACTTGAGGGAAGGTCTCACTTCTCATTCGATCGGCAATATCTTCTGTATGTAGAGAGACAGCTCTCGGAGAAGGGAAAATCTAGTGTGCTCTCACTGTCCTGTACTTGGTACCAATACCGATTAGTTCTTCTAAAAGGCTAATAAACACTTCTCCACTAACGATGTTGAATGGCCGTAGATCCAATACACGCAGTTGTCACTATTTGTCTCTCTATTGCTATTCGAAACTGTTGTTGATGTCGAATGTTTGCTACTTTTGCACGTATATCTTTTCATGCTCGTGGTGCTTCCCGTATATACGACTAAATCGTTGCAATCCTATCTTCTGCACTGAACGTAACCTCAAATATTACAAGTATTTCATTCAGTCTCTATCTGCAATTAAAAAGGGCAATAATAAACATCTGTTCAGTTGAACACAGCTCCTACTTTTTTCTCGTGTCTCTTAAACGCAGTGAAGCAGTTCTTTCGGAAACTATAAGGCAACAATTATCTAATTCCGTTCGCGAAAACTATTGTTTTTTTGTTATTGTTTATTTTATCTTTAAGAGCGACCTACGTACGCAAATGAGTTTTTCACTTTTATGTGAACCTGAGCTAAACTATGCTACGAGCGAAAGAAATGCATCAGTTTCTATAGCTTGTAATGTCCACGTCCATCGTCCTGGTTATTTGGCTTTAATCGTGTTTTCTAACGCTTTGCATTAAATGCAAATACACTTCGTGTCGAACTCGTGAAAACACAGCGCACGTTCTCAATCGTAATAAAAACACACCAGGTGCCGAAGCGATGCACTAAACACCGCAGTATCATTCGTCCATTAGAGGACAAGACACTTCCGGAAGTTTAGACTTTAATAGCTGGAAGCTGTTTGATAAACTATAATTCAATGGAAGTGCTGGTCATTCAAAAAACTGTGCATCTGGCGCACTGCGTCACTAATTAATTACCCTTGTGTGATGACTTGATAATTTAAATCATTCAAAATATCTGGTAGACACTGATTTATATTCACTATTCAGTACAAATAAGACCATTCCTAGGAAGGGGTAAACGGATGAAGCGAGCAGTAGAAGTAAGTCAGGGATCGAATGAAATTTAGTTTTAGTAGCGTTTTCGGTCAACAAGTCCAGGGAACACAAATGTTTTAGGCCAACGTACATTCTTTGGTTCACTTACTCGCAAAGGATATCCATTACGGTGGCGCAAAGTCCGCATTCGTAATAACATCCGCAAATAAACTAAACGCTCTAATAATATACTACAGTCTTCAACCAGTCACTGTTTTGAAAGTAAAAGTGGTATGAAAATAAATCTTGAACACTCCTGTTTGATATGCATGAAGCCCCCCCCCCCCCCCCCCCAACCTGCAACCTGCTTTCCAGTTTACTGTCAGTGTTGTTCCACTACTCTTGTTACATTCTTTACCGCGAAGTAGCAAAAAATGCCGACTGCAGCCCTCGTTCCGGGTGTATCCATGCTGCTTTTATCCCAGGTAGTTCTCCTGAAACCATGCATATCTCGTCGTCCAAGTACAACAGCACTCAAAAGTATTTTGACAAACATATTAATTGGCTTAATTAAAAAACAAATATGAACGCGCCAGGTTAGCAGCGAGCGCTAATGCGCTGGTTCCTGGACTCGGGTGGGCGCGCCGGCCCCGGTTCGAATCCGCCCGGCGGATTAACGACGAGGGCCTTCGTGCTGGCCAGACTGGATGTGGCTTTCAGGCGGTTTTCCACATCCCACTAGGTGAATACCGGGGTGATCCCCACGTCACACCTCAGTTACACGAGTCGCAGACATTCGAAAACGTTCGCACTATTTCATGGCTTACACCAGACACACAAACATGGTGTATGGGGTGGCGACAGGAAGGGCATCCAGCCACCCTTCAACACTAACATTGCCAAATGCATAGTAACCAGGCCGACCCCGCGTTAAGTGGGACTAAGGCCAAAAGAAAATGATGATGAATTAACAACAAATACGAGGCATGAGAATCAGTAATTTGTAAGTATCTCATTGGTGAATCTTCAATGTTCCACAGAATAGTGACCAAATAGTCCTTGTTCGCAACATAATAGTGTAATTTTTCTTTAATGAGGACAATGGTGGACCAAATGTATTTTGACATTGTTGAAAAAAAAAACGGTTTTAACACATGATTATCATCTACCGTAATAAGAAAATCAATATTTTGTAGGCTGTCCTTCGGCTTTTGTGACAGCCTCACTGACTTTATTGCGTTTTAAAAAATCACTAATGGACTTGTGCTTGCGGTCCTTATCTTGTTGAAAATACCATCCAGCTGACATGTGGTGTTTAGCGTACGATAGCATTTGATTTTCCAACACTTTTTCGTAAACGAACCGATCCAATTCGAACTAACGGTCCAACGTGAAAAACATTTCCGAATCACCACACTGTCACCTCCATGTTTGACCGTGGGAATTTCGTACAGAAAGTCATATCTTTTATTTACAGGACATCGAACATACTTGATACCATTAGATAACATTAAATTAAGTTTGCTCTTGTCACTCCACAGAATTTTAGGCCAATGTCAACCTGACCATGATCTGTGCCGTTTTGCAAACGCAAGTCTGGCCTCCCTGCTATTTGTGGATACTAAAGGCTTCTCCGTCGGTCTTCGTCCGTGTACTCCCTAGAGTTTCAAGCGTCGTTTGACAGTGGAAACGTGAATGTCTACGTTATATTTTTCTTTAAATTCTCTTTGTCATTACAGCCGAATTATATATGATATAATCGACTTTGGGAAGTGTCTTTTTTTTATTTTTCACGTCCACTGCGAGGCTTATAACACGAAACGGGCTGCCCTTCGTTGCACTTTTTCAATGTCCTCCGTCAATCCTACCTGGTAAGGATCCAACATCGCGCAGCAATATTGCAGCAGAGGATGGACAAGTGTAATGTAGGCTGTCTCTTTGGTGGGTTTGTCGCATCTTCTAAGTGTCCTGCAACAAAGCGCAGTCTTTGTTCCGCGTGCCCCACAATATTATCTATGTGGTCTTTTCAATTTAAGTTGCTCGTAATTGTAATTCCTAGGTATTTAGTCGAATTGACAGCCCTTAGATTTGTGCGATTTATCGTATACCCAAAATTTATCGCATTTCTTTTAGTACCCATGTGGAATGACCTCGCACTTTCCTAAAAAGGGCACAATAAGCGGAAAAGTCGCTACAAATAAACATAAATCAGTAGAATATCAATAGTTCACTTGATACTTAACCTTAAATATTCGACAAACATTTCCCAAAAGCCCACGTAAGTCAACTGGGCAGCTATCTAGGCAACGTACTGTACCCCGAGCAACAGCGTACCGCTTAGTATACCAGAGTTTCCATTTTTATTCTTACAAAGTGCAGATCCTGCAACATCTGATGCCGAACGACAGACAATGAAGACAGTAATTTTGCTACGGAGATGTTGTAGTATATTGACATTAACGCCAACTTCCTGGAAAGATATTTATTCTGGTACGAGGCAACCTTCTATGTATCAGGAGCGGATAATCGGCATAATATTCGGATTTGGGGCTCCGAAAATCGGCACTCTATCATTGAACAAGTTTGTATACCCCAAAACTGAATGTTTTGTGTGGGATGTTGCACGACAGGATTGCTGGACTGTCCTTCTTTGCAGAAAACACTAGTGAATGGGCCAAATATGGGGACATGTTGAAGCAAATTGAATATCCTCAGATACAAAACATACACTCTATCATCATCTTTCAAGATGATGATCCACCGCGTTGGTCAAGGACTCTTCGGAAGTTCCCGGATATGAAATTCCAGAGTCGCTGGATCGGACGTGGACAAGGCCGGCGAGAAAGACAGGCAGCGGCGCGAACGTCACAGGTGTTATGAGGGCAAGAAACCATCTCTGGCTGGGAAAGAGTACTTACTTTAGTTGAGTTTAATAATCCTTGACTGCGTGTTTAAATGCATGAAAATTCTCGGCAGCACACGGCCAAGTTAGGATCTTTAGTGGGTACTTTCTTAGTTAAATATTGAGTTCCCGTGGGCCCTGCGTGGAGCTGAGCGTTCGGAAAGCATTGCGGACAAGATTACTAGTGTGACGTCACAAGTTCCTTGCAGGGCCCGGAAATCTCTTTGGCCCCGTATGGGGGAGGACCCCACTGCCTGGCCACCACGTTCGCTAAGACATCACCCCGCTTGATTTCCTCTTGTGGGGATTCGATAAGCTATTTAAGTAAACGAAAAATAATATCACTAAAATAAATATCCAAAAAATAAAAGTTAAAAGATAAATCTTGAAATTTGAATCATAATCACCAGTGGCAGCTTGTGAGTATACATTCTGCTTGTTCATAAATTTTGAGACTGAAGTAAATAAGCACCTGCCATATGAAGTTATGCCTGTTAACATATTTACGCAATTACAGCAACAGCCAATAATAACAATATGCATAGCTTATCTTAATGAATTGTTTTTGTGAAATTTTGTTGTTTTGTGCGCCAATTATGTACAGTTACACTCCATCTTCAGGCCACGAGTGGCCTTTCGGGACTATCCGACCGCCGTGTCATCCTCAGCTAAGGATGCGGATAGGAGGGGCGTGGGGTCAGCACACTGCTCTCCCAGTCGTTATGGTGGTATTCTTGACCGAAGCCGCTACTAATTGGTCGTGTAGCTCCTCAAATGTCATCACAAGGCTGAGTGCACCCTGAAAAATGGCAACAGCGCATGGCGGCCTGGATGGTCACCCATCCAAGTGCCGACCACGCCCGACAGCGCTTAACTTCGGTGATCCCACGGGAACCTGTGTATCCACTGCGGCAAGGCCGTTGCCTATGTACAGTTACAGCAAGAACGAAATGATGATTAAGCTTTCGCCACCCTCCATTTCGCATTTTTGTTTAAGAGGAACCTTTCATGTTTGTTTTTCAGACCAATGTACAAGAAGGTATTAATTAAAGAATTAACATCAGAGCTGAGAATCAGACATTCTTAAGTTTCATCTATGCCATACGTGGCATTTATTGGCCGGGATATCCCCTTCCGGTTCGGCCGCCATGTTGCAAGTCTTCTTAGTTGACGCCACTTCGGCGACTTGCGCGTCGTTGATGATGGACACACAACACCCAGTGCCCTGCTGCGTATCGAACCCAGGCCCCCTTGCGTGGTAACGCTACCGCTGCGCTACCTATACAACTACTTAATGCTTATAAGAGATTTACTTGTTAAATGTTCGCTTGTACTCATGTTAATTCGTTACTTTCTCAGTCCACACATCTACCCTCGGAGGCCCTAGTTTCTCTGTAGTTAATTTCTCCTGGCAATTTTCTGTTAGCACTTAAAACAGATTCAATAGAGTTCATGTTAACGCTGCACACGAAGCCGATTTATGCACCGCAAACAACCGACTCCCAACACATACTGTCGTTCGTGGAAATTACCGTCTACCAACATGGTCACGTGACTGGAACACACATAAACACTGAGACCCATAAGGGCCTAAAGCAGACGATCGTCGATCCCACATTTCAGTCAGTATCAGAGCAATGAATGAGACAGATTTTCGTGAATGTTCATACATACAGTGTGGGCCCACAGCATAGATACGCCTGGCCCAGAATAAGATCAGCAGATGCTGGAAGCACGAATAAATAATAAAGTTTTACAATTGACTTATGTGCTTCATGGTTCTAAGCACCTCATATGGATAACTGTATGATAAAATCCACAACCTAATATACTATATCTCATTCAGAATCCCACAAGATTTGTTTTTTATCAGTATAACTATTACATTAACTTATGTCCAATGTAATTTTACTATATAGTGTGTAAAACGGCATACTGCGGAACGTGCTACCGTCTAGCGGGATTTACGCCAAAAGAAAGGGGAAAAAGTCAGCCGCACTGTGCTACCATCTGGTGGCATTGAACTCAACTTGTGGTTGAGCGGTAAGGGCCAACATTGCACCCCGTGAGTCGTGCACGTTGTTTATCAAATCCCTATGCATTTGGCCCACAAGGCAATTAGGTCACAGTAGTTGCGTATGGGCAAAAGTGCCTTAAAATATGCACAACTGAAGGTGTGCTCCCCACCCTGACGCCATATTTCACGGAGTGTAAAGGAATAGTAATATAGCATAGCGTGGTAGATTTATTATTGTGTATTTCGGATTACCTCATCCACATTACGTTTAACAACACCGAAAGAAAAATTACCGTAAATGCCGAACTCTTGTACTCTTAAAGCTGCCACTATCACTTTTATGTGAAGAAAGTGGACGATATTCTTATGTTCCTGATGTGATTGCAAACAGTGGCAGAGGACATGTTGCAAAGAACAAGGCAACAAACTGAATATAGACTCCATGTTCTTCGTGCTACAAATGGTTCACATTAAAAGTGTATTGAAGATTATTAAATAAATTCTTTGGAGTGCTCTAGCATATGATGCAATTTCACTATCTCATGTACCGTTGTTTTCTTCTCTGGACCTTCGAAATGTGTGAGATATGAAACGGATATCCTGTACTGTTTCCCATTACTTCGCCAACTGCATTCGAACCCAGGTTCTGCTATTCTTTCCTACCATCAGTTCAGTAAATTATTAATATTTAACAGAAGTTATTTGAGATGCAGCTGTTAGGTGTTCACCCTATATTTACTTGAACAATTATTGGCAGTCGAAAATAAATATTTTGCGTCCAAAACCTAGCGTAGTACTGACCATGGAACTGAAGTAACGCTGTTCTGTCATATTCTAGTAACAAACGGCATATAGCATTCTTGGTCCTCTCTCTCTCTCTCTCTCTCTCTCTCCCTCCCTCCTCCCTCCCTCCCTCTCCCTCCCTCTCCCTCCCTCTCCCTCCCTCCGTCCCACTCCCACCCCTCTGCCCCTCTCAGTGCTTGTCCCCGTCACCGCCTCCCGCCACTCACCTCCCACCCCCCTCCACCCACCCCTTCCCTACCTTACTTCCTCCGGTCCTTGCTCCTTACTTCTCCTTCGGCGCTGTACCTAGTACTTCCACCGGGGATTTGCGAGACTTCCAGCGGCGTGTGGCTGAGGGTGATTTACGCAGCTGCTTAACCCTGTCCCGCTGTTAGCCTGATGTACTGCCCACCGCCAACGAACCGCAAACTACGCACCTAATGCGCTAAAGGAGAGCTACAGGACGGACATAATGTGAACTTGGCATGTTACATTGCTCCTAACGTCTCACAACACGATAATACATCAATAGACTAAAACACCTTTTATCCGAGGTAACTTTGGGATGGAAGGCCGTCCGATTAATCCAAAGACTCAGTTAATAGAAAGATAAAAACAGAGAGATAGAGATCGTCAAAGCAGCCACGTTCAGATTGAAAGATTGGAATAAATCACAGCAGCTCTTCGAGAAATGAAATTAGGGAAAGGCCTGGTTGCGATGGCATCCGTACCTTATTCCCCATACACTTCGGTATCTATATAAAATAGTGTTAGATATTTCACCGATATGCAGACAGGCAGTCTTCCACACCAATTCAATGAGAGCTAAGATCAAGGCCAACAAGAAAAAGAAATGATTTCCCACAACGCTACAGACCAACTGCACTGCTAAGCATGATTTACAAATTTGCTGCTGTTGTGGTCTTCAGCCCAGAGACTGGTTTGATAGCCGGCCGTTGTGGCCGAGCGGTTCTAGGCGCTTCAGCCTGGAACCGCGCGACCGCTACGGTCGCAGGTTTGAATCCTGCCTCGGGCATGGATGTGTGTGATGTCCTTAGGTTAGTTAGGTTGAAGTAGTTCTAAGTCTAGGGGACTGATGACCTCCGATGTCCCATAGTGCTCAGAGCCATTTGAACCTTTTCCAGACTCACAGTATAATCACGTGATAACAAAATAGAAACAAAGTAAGGAATACTGCACGTACGCAACTGCAAAGCCGGCCGGAGTGGCCGAGCGGTTCTAGGTGCTTCAGCGTGGAACCGAGCGACCGCTGCGGTCGCAGGTTTGAATGCTGCCTCGGGCGTGGATTTGTGTGATGTCCTTAGGTTAGGTAGTTTTACGTAGTTCTAAGTTCTAGGGGACTGATGACCTCAGATGTTTTTTAAGTCCCATAGTGCTCAGACCCATTTGAAATGGTTTGATGCAGCTCTCCGCGCTACTCTGTCCTGTGCAAGCCTGTTCATCTCCGGATACGTCCGCAGCTCGTGGTCTAGTGGCTAGCGTTGCTACCTCTGGATCGCGGGGTCGCGGGATCGATATCCGGCCGGGTTAGGGGATTTCTTCCCTGCCCGGGGACTAAGTGTTTGTGTTGTCCTCATCATTCCATCATCATCATCATTCCTGACGGAGGCTAGATTGGACTGCGTCCGAAATTGGACTGTGAAAAAATTGGGGCTTTGTATGGGCGCTGATGACCACGGAGTTGAGCGCCCCACAAACCAATCATCATCATCATCATCATCTCCGAAAAACTACTGCAACCTACATCTTTCTGAATCTGCGTACTGTATTCAGCTCCTGGTCTCCCTCTACAATTTTTCGCCTCCCCGCTTCCCTCCAATACTAAATTGGAGACCCGTTGATGCCTCAGAACGTGTCCTACCAACCGATCCATTCTTCTACTCAAGTTGTACCACAAATTCCTCTTTTCCCCAGTTACATTCAGTACCTCCTCATTAGTTACGTGATCTGTCCATCTAATCTTCAGCATTCTTCTCTAGCACCGCATTTCGAAAGGTTCTACTCTTTCCTTGTCTCAACCAGTTATCGTCCATGTTTCACACTCTTCGCAGATACGTTCCGGAAAGTATTTTCTCTTCTTCAGAAACGCTTTTTTTGCCATAGGCAGTCTATATTTTATATCCTCCCTACTTCGACAGTCCTCAGTTATTTTGCTTCCGAAACAGCAAAACTCATTTACTACTTCCAGTGTGTCATTTCATAATCTAATTCCCTAATTTTCTAATTTACAAACTTCCGGAAAGGTTACCCTATAACAGGATCGTCTTGTGATTCTTCAACGTGCACCAACTGAACAGGCAGGATTTCGCCCTTAACGAAGCTGCTCGACTAAGTTCTCTAATTAAAAATGCTCACAGAAGCGAGCTACCAAAAACGAATGAAAATATCAGCAGTGTTTATCAACCTTAAAGCAGCGTACGACACAGTTTGGAGGCAAGGCGTGATGTTAACTCATGAGAGTAGTCCTCTGCAAAACTACCATCAACCTTGTCAGTCCCATGCTCTCTAATAGATGCTTCCATGTGATCATGGATCATACACTCAGCACTCAGATTAACCTGAACAAAGGCGTTACGCACGGATGTGGCCCGGTTCCCCTCTTATTCAGCCAATATGCTCGTACAACTATGCCTCAGACTCACAGAAGTTCGAATATGCCGACGACTGGTCCATAAGCTGTAAAGACGCAGAGGCCACTGAATACTTCCTGACGAAGGACTTGAAAGTTATTGGGAAATAATTTCGCCGTTGGAGATTGGAGCTCAGAGTCATACGGACAGAAGTCTCAAAAAAAATGGTTCAAATGGCTCTGAGCACTATGGGACTCAACTTCTGAGGTCATTAGTCCCCTAGAACTTAGAACTAGTTAAACCTAACCAACCTAAGGACATCACACACATCCATGCCCGAGGCAGGATTCGAACCTGCGACCGTAGCGGTCTCGCGGTTTCAGACTGCAGCGCCTAGAACCGCACGGCCACTTCGGCCGGCACAGAAGTCTGGACAGGATGTCAAATGAAACTCCTTTCAGCCGTCAAGTTTCCAAACTTACTTTATTTGGCTACCTGTTTAGGCGATTTACTACGCCATCTTCGGGCCTCCGACCGACGTAGAGGAAGATTCCACATAGGTTCTGGTCAAACCAAAGGCCAGCAATACTGGTATTAGTAGGTTTCTGCTTGCTATAGCGATCACTTTAACCATCGTCCCAATGATAATATATGCTGTGTAATTGGTGAGTTTACGTGAACATAAATGTGAAGAGTGTGTTCATTACGTTTAACTCATATACTTCAAATATTTTTCTGAGTTTACGGATTAGCCAAATTTTAAACAAATAAATAAAAGTTATCAGTCAAATATCTCGATAAAATCAAAGGAAGGCTATTCTAAAATCTGTTACCAAATTTTATTTTACGTTCCAGCTTCACCTTTAACTAGTTTTTAACGCGTCATCCAACACCTTCGTCTGCAACTGAGGTTTTTAGCTTGTTGTGGGACCTAGATAACTTACATAAGACTATGAACGGAGTAGCTGGATCAGTTTTTTTATAAATTTAGTAAGCCACTGTTCATACAATGTAAAATGTTTGAGAATAAACTTGGTTACTCTCGTTATTCTCAGGGCAACCTATTCTACAACATCCTTAAAAGATTTCACACTTACTCTGGCCATCTTGTCTACCTGTAATATTTCTCTTACAAGGTTCTACCTATAACACAAGCCTATACCTAACAATGAGTGGCATTTTAAAATCGCTAAATAATCAAATTAACTGTCGAAAATAAATTTTTTGACTCGCCTGGAAGTCATTAGATAATTACCCTCTAGCTGGGATTGTGTACTGTGCACCATTTCAGCTTTTTATTAGTATAGATTACCTAAGTAACTGATAAATAGTGCCTCTAGTTTCCTCTCCATCAGCAGAGTACAAATTCCAGAGAACTAGAGAAACAGTACCAATTCGAATATTAAATTTCAGATATTGCTTCGCGACAGAGGTACTCAAGGAGAACACACGGGATCATGATTAGTGGCACGCAATACTACAAAGCGCACCCACTTACCGTACTGTGAAACTTCAAATATCAGTAGAACTCTGCTCTACGTGTAATATCAGATTCGGTACCGTAGCTTCACGGAAAAGTAACTCGTGGAAATTCAGTGATGGCGTTCAAAAAAATGGCTCTGAGCACTATGGGACATAACATCTTAGGTCATCAGTCCCCTAGAACTTAGAACTACTTAAACCTAACTAACCTAAGGATATCACACACATGCATGCCCGAAGCAGGATTCGAACCTGCGACCGTAGCGGTCGCGCGGTTCCGGACTGAGCGCCTAGAACCACTAGACCACCGCAGCGGCGATGGCGTTCACTATCCAAAGGCGGGACTGCAGTATTACTTTCCCATTTATTCACCTTCCTGCGCTGAAAATAATTCCACAGCGACTTTCCAAGTTGGTTTAAAATAAAACAGGAAACATGCAGGGGAAACAGGTTGCCTATAGCATACAAAAAAATGTAGAAGACTCGGTTAATCAACGGTCGATGACAAATGACAGCAGCAACCAATGATGACGAAATTTTTACAATAAATGAAGTACTGCTCAACTTGTATGGAATTTTACTTGATTGCTTAATTTACGTACCCTTAAACAAAAATGTCACCTTTTTGAAGGTTCCCTAGAATGAGAAGGTGCTGTAAATATTCAGCACGTAGCGTGTTTCTACACTGCTCCAGAGATGGAGACATTCAACCAACTTACAGATTCATTAAAGTAAAGCTTCATTAAAGCGTTTTGAATATGACAGAACAGAAGCGTCTGGAGTAAAGTATGTTAAAAGTCTCAAATTATACCAGTGATTGTTTGTCAACATAGTTTATCACGCAATTCTCGCCAGTTGTCATAAATGCAAGTACGTTTTATTGAGAGACGTTAAGAAAAGAAGTTGATCAATTGAAGTAAGACATTATGCAGCCCTTGTTACTCTGCTGGATACTAAGAACCTGCATTTTTAAGATCCTCCAACAAGCGGGCGAGCCACACAAAGACTCGGCAGTGTGATTTACGAACAACAGCTTAGCCCAAGTGACTCGAGGGCGATGGCACTTCGCCTGCTGTAACACAAGAATACGGCTTTTGGAAACATCATAAACAGCTACTGCATAACCGCTAAAAGAAATGGACACTCACCAAAGTGACGAATTATCTCTTTATTTCTCAAACCCTGTAATATTTTGAGAAAGCAATCCTTTTGCAGACTGGGAAGACGTTATAGTGATTTTTCCGTGTTTGTAGAAATATGCTCAACAGTATTTTACCGTCGTTGCAACATATGTGCCTATAGTTAGTGTTTATTTTCAAAAGCTGGTGCAGCTTCGACTAGGGATGAAACCGGTTCGATACAGGTACTTCTCTTTCGCTGCCGACTAAGTATTGAAAGAATGATGCGATTCAAAAACTAGTCGGTATAGAAACAACAGTATCAAGTACTTCTATCTGAACATCCCTAGTCCCATTCTCTCGAAGTCCACCCAAATCAGAAGCCGTACGATCTTCTCCATGGCCGGGGCGGGGCTATCGGGGAGGAAACTGCTGATGAATCAGAGTTCTTATTTGTATGGTATTGTCCGCCAAGACTTACTGCTCTGCGCTAACCTGTTCACCTCACTGTGGAACCAATACCAAACGTCCTCCATTATTTGTTGGGTATATTCCTACATGTTCGCACTCCTACTATAATGATGGAACCGACACCTGGATAACAACAAAAAAGGTTAAGGTACATCCGAGCTATTCCGCTCATATCAGCTGAAACTTGTCCGCCCCCGGTAGCTGAGTGGCCAGCGCGACAGAATGTCAATCCTAAGGGCCCGGATTCGAATCCCGGCTGGGTCGGAGATTTTCTCCGCTCAGGGACTGGGTGTCGTGTTGTCCTAACGATCGTCATTTCATCCGCATCGACGCGCAAGTCGCCGAAGTGGCGTCAAATCGAAAGACTTGCACCAGGCGAACGGTCTACCCGACAGGAGGCCCTAGTCACACGACATTTACATTTATTTTAGCTGAAACTTTTTAAAACATCTGTCAATGTGACACAGCTATGGTATCTTAATTATGTATACACTGTAGTGTATAAAAGGCCCAAATTACTTTACGTGAACGGCGAATTAAACGAACATCTTTTAAAGGCAGAAATGACAATATCTAAAAATGGAGTCAAGAAGCTATTCCGCCCAGTGTATTTTAGTGACTAAATCACAATCATTTCTCACAAGTAACTATTTTTGCACCCACACACACTTCGTGAAAGAATGTAACACATTGCTGGAACATAATCCAGAGGAGCTGCCTGTAACAATTCGTACTACTTGTTCTATTTCCTCTTCAGACGATGAAGCACTTAACTTTTTCCTTTTCTGTGTAGCCGGCTGGTGTGACCGAGCGGTTCTAGGCGCTTCAGTCGGAAACCGCGCGACCGCTATGGTCGCAGGTTCGAATCCTGCCTCGGGCATGGATGTGTGTGATGTCCTTTGGTTAGTTTGGTTTAAGTAGTTCTAAGTTCTAAAGGACTTATGACCTTAGAAGTAAAGTCCCATAGTGCTAAGAGTCATTTGAACCATTTTGTGTGTACAGACCATTTGAAAAGAGACCAAGGAAATATGTCCTCTACAGTTTCGCAGTAAAACCACAATGAAACTACTAATTTGACTGAGCAGAGATAGCCCAGGTGTGTGCAGTTTAATAGCCCCATTCGCAGATATTTCGAAAGTCGCGGCAAATAAGACCTTTTCCCATATAGTCAGCAATATTTGTTGATACACTGAAACGTCTCTGTGAAGTCGTTTCATAAGACACTTGTCGAATTCGGTACAACTTATTCACTTTACTACCTAATTTTGGCTCAATTCCTGAACTCTTCCAGAAAGACTGAGCACTCTAATAAGGCCTACTGAATATTATATTTGTTTTAATGTGGGGTTTCGGTTTTGTCTTGTGGGAGACGCTGAGTTGGTCGTCGTCTGCTGGGAGCAGACGATGTTGTTTCTCGTTCGAAGGGCAGCACTGGATAACCAACTTGGGTTTCCAATACCTGAACACAGAGGTTTACCCATCTTAGTCGAAGGCTGCTTTTGGGTTTTGGCTTGGTGACGGAGGGCTACCCCTCTGGTAGCTTCCGCTGCACGGGGAGCTAGGTAATCTCGAAAGAGAAAGCGGCACTCTTCGGTGAACGTTTGGTGAGTACGGATCGTAGCTCTTAGGGGATTTCAGGTGATAGGAAGCAGGTGGAATTAGGACTTCGTTATGTTTGTTTAAATACTTAAGGACTTCAGCTTGACTGAAGCGTGTGAAGCTAGTTATTTTTCCGAATGTGCCATAATTATATTCCTTTAAATGGGCGACTTTTGGGTGTTTGAGTTAAAATTGTGGAAGTTACTTTGTTCATTTTGAACAACGATGATGTAGAATTTCAAACGCTAAATCTGATAGGGAAAAGCTGCAGTAGGTACTGGGAGATGAAGAATCTTGCACAGGATAGAGTAGCATGGAGAGCTGCATCAAACCAGTCTCAGGACTGAAGACCACAACAACATCACTTCAACCGTACGTAAGTGTAATACTGTGTCGAAGCGAGGATGATTTTTAATCTTAAATTTTGTGAAAGTTTGTTTTTGCCTTTGTGTGTCGATTTTGTGCCACGTGTTTGGTAATCAATTACCCTTCTGGTCCACTACGGCACCGCAATAGGCTTTATTTTAACAGTTTGCTTGTTTAATGAGCTATAATTTCTGCAAGAATATCTGTTCTTTCGTGCGCTTTCTACAAAGCAGCTCAACAGTTTGATTCGGAATGCACCACGAGCTCCAGTTCGGCCGTTTGCAAGCAGCAGACGCAGTTAGTATGTTAAATAATTATCGCAAAGCCTCGTGCACTGCTTAAACCTCTGTCCAGAACAGTGCATGCGTAGAATCGTAATGCGAATCTGGCTGAGATATTTTTATGGTATGAATGCAAAGGAGATGATAGTATCATTGTCTCCTACTCCCGTTTTCTGTGTTTCTTCTTGCTGTAGTTAAATTGTGCTCTGTTTCGTTCTCACGTAATTCTTACTTAAATATTTCTAACCAGGCACCAGTTATGTGTAGTTAGAATGTGCAACCAAATACCTTGAAACAATAAATAATCTACGTGAAAGATAAACTCTGTGGTGTTGATCTTACCCACTTACTCAGACATCCAATCCTGAATTAATCAAGTTGCTTCATGCACGACATGGAGTGCTATTCATCTGGCTACTTAAAGAAATTTGCATTTTCGTAATTAAATTATTAAAATAATTAAACTAATAATTTTCCAGCTCCGTTTTTTTTTTCTAAATGTTTAGGAAGGGCTTGGGCTAGTGGCGACCCTGAATAACTGAATTTTTATCATTATTCAAG
Organism: Schistocerca piceifrons; assembly: GCF_021461385.2. Taxonomy (NCBI): domain Eukaryota; kingdom Metazoa; phylum Arthropoda; class Insecta; order Orthoptera; family Acrididae; genus Schistocerca; species Schistocerca piceifrons. The sequence goes on along the minus strand of NC_060147.1, from coordinate 56,738,564 downwards.
CAGCTAGAAATGCGAGATAACGTATATGGCTTGATGAGAAACGTCGTAAAGATAGTAATACGTTACAACACACTGCATAACCAGTGTTCTTATAGAAGTAACAATAGGAGTACTAATTTTTTCACGTTATTTTGCGTGTACAACTTAATTTGTTAGGTTGTATTCTTTAACTATGGTAGTAATCCATCACAGTTCGCGTACCTCCAGAGCTTGTTTTTCTGTCCTGTCAATAATGTAACAGAAAACACCCTTATTACAAACATATGCGACGACGCGGGGTTACCGGCAAACACTGAAGGCAAAACGGCCTTGGCTCTGCGAAGATCTAGCGCACTGTTGCAACATTTCTTATTTCAGGCAGATCAGCCCCGTGTGCGGCGAAGCCCGGCTGTACCCTACGTTAAGAATTCGGCGTGCGGAAATGATATTTCCCAGGCATGTGGCAAACGATCCGCGTCTTTTGGTTTCGGTTCCTCTTGGAACAGACAAACAGCCGTCTGCTGCTTCGCTTCCGATTGGTATAGTAGCATTCGCCAATCTGAGTTTTCGCGTTCAACGGCTCTGGACGGTCTTGCTAGTAATTAATATCCATTTACAATAATAGCATGGAGAGCTGCATCAAACCAGTCTCAGGACTGAAGACGACAACGACATACAGTAATAATGAATGATACTGCTTTGTGGGCAAAGAAGCAGGATCTGAATTTCGTTTGGGTTGCCAAGATTACTCTACTTGTAGGTGATACCCGTGGTCTAGGGGTAGCGTCTTTGATTCATAATCAAAACGTCTTCGGTCCCGGGTTCGATCCCCGCCGCTGCGCCGGCCGAAGTGGCCGTGCGGTTAAAGGCGCTGCAGTCTGGAACCGCAAGACCGCTACGGTCGCAGGTTCGAATCCTGCCTCGGGCATGGATGTTTGTGATGTCCTTAGGTTAGTTAGGTTTAACTAGTTCTAAGTTCTAGGGGACTAATGACCTCAGCAGTTGAGTCCCATAGTGCTCAGAGCCATTTGAACCAACCCCGCCGCTGCCTAAATTTTGACAAATAATCAGCATTGGCGGCCGAAGACTTCCGGCATAAGAAGTCAGCCTCATTCTGCCAACGGCCTTGTCAAAGAGGGCGTAGGAGCGGATAGAGGTTCAGGGCACTCTCTTGTCCTAGGGGTGGGAAATTGCCCCTAAAGGCGGAAGAATCAGCAATGATCAACGACATGAGGATGCAGAAGGCAATGGAAACCACTGCATTAAAGACACGTAACGTGTATCCAGAGGACATGTGGCCTGTATTTGAAGAAGTGTCATGATGATCTCTCCATTGGCAAAAGATTCCGGAATAGTCCCCCATTCGGATCTCCGAGAGGGGACTGCCAAGGGGGAGGTTACCATGAGAAAAGGATTGAATAATCAACGACGGACGGAGCAAGAACATCAGAAGCAGACTCACTATGGCAAAAAAGGCATTTCTGGCCAAGAGAAGTCTACTAATATCAAATACCGGCCTTAATTTGAGGAAGAAATTTCTGAGGATGTGCGTCTGGAGTACAGCATTGTATGGTAGTGAAACATGGACTGTGGGAAAATCGGAACAGAAGAGAATCGAAGCATTTGAGATGTGGTGCTATAGACGAATGTTGAAAATTAGGTGGACTGATAAGGTAAGGAATGAGGAGGTTCTACGCAGAATCGGAGAGGAAAGGAATATGTGGGAAACACTGATAAGGAGAAGGGACAGGATGATAGGACATCTGCTAAGAGATGAGGGAATGACTTCCATGGTACTAGAGGGAGCTGTAGAGGGCAAAAACTGTAGAGGAAGACAGAGATTGGAATACGTAAAGCAAGTAATTGAGGACATAGGTTGCAAGTGCTACTCTGAGGTGAAGAGGTTGGCACAGGAAAGGAATTCGTGGCGGGCCGCATCAAACCAGTCAGTAGACTGATGAGAAAAAAAAAAGGTGGTGGTGGTGGTGGTGGTGGTGGTGGTGGAGAGTAGGGGAACGTGGGGGGGGGGGGGGGGGTGGACAGCATCCCATCTCCGCCTCTCACTCGTCTACCCATCCGTATGTTCCATGGATCCATATTAAATTACCTGCATTCACTGTCAGATCTTTCGGAAGAAACTACATGTCCATTCTACAATGTCTGTTCCATTAACACCTCTATATCTGTGAACATTCTCTACATGTGCACTAGCCTTGAATACTACACTAGGCAGCTGTATACTCCAATCAACAAAATAATGAGAATCACGAGTTTAATTTTTTTTTTCAACATAATCCACATTTATTTTCTGTGAGCAGCGGTTTCGTCCCAAACACCCACCTTCAGATGCAGTGACTGCACAGGAAGACTATTCACTATTACGCGTCTATCCCGGAACCCGGCATCATTTGCAAGTTGAGTATGTAACGGCTTTCAGGGGCAACAAAAATTTTGTATGGATCCATGGAACATGGATGGGTTGACGTGTGAGACGTGGAGACGGGAAGCTATCCCACTCCCCTTCCCCCATCCACCTCCACCACCACCAAGCAGACTTATTTTCGCAACCCAAATGAAATTCAGGTCCTGCTTCACGTAATTATTGACGGAATTTAATAATTCAGAATTCTGTCATAGTCAACTCATTAAGAGAGATTCTCTCATGTCCAATGGTTGACAGAAGAAAAGTATTCAGTTACAAACTTGAAGCGATGCAGGTGATCCACGCAAATACTCCGAATTTATCCAGCCAGTATCTCAAAATAAGAGCAACTAGCGGCTTCCAACAAACTTTACAAGTAATTTCAAGCGTTTTACATAACTATTCCTCACCGAGAACGTTCCACGAAGGGATGAAAGTTCATGCAGTAAAACGTCAGCGTCAGACATGGCATTTTAATTTATTACTTGTGTGCTACACATGCTAGTCGCAACACAATTTGCAGACCGCATCCACTCCTACGCCAGGAAAACCTGCGAAATCGTATCATTATGCTTCAGGAGATATGACGTCATATACATTTATATGCATGAAATCTATTTTATGTTTAGAATGGTGCACAGTAAAGCTTCTACGTCAGGCATGACGTCTTAATTTATTACTTCGTTATTATTAACTCTATCCGCAACACACCCCACTTTCAACTAACTTTAAGCACAATTTCAAACCTTTTTTAAAATTGTGTGTCACTTACACACTCGCCTCAAATATTTAAACACATTAACTAATTTGTAAAGTAACAAGGCGTTTGACACTGTTTTATACAGGGGAAATCTGTTCCATAAACAATAGGGGTTCGTCAGTTGTCGCTAACTGAGAGATTTTGATCGTGTCGATAAAGGAAATTAACTTAGAGAGGCGTTCAATAAGTAACGGAACACTTTGTCTGAGATGAAATTACAATTAAATCAATGCCATTAGCTGCTGACGGGTGTTGATATGCATCAACGGGGACAGTTGAAAACGTGTGGCCCGACCGGGCGTCGAACTCGGCATTTCCTGCTTACGTGGCAGACGCTCTATCCATATGAGCCACCGAGGGCACAGCGGATAGTGCGAATGCAGGCATTTATCCCTTGCACGCTCCTCGTGAGACCCACATTCTCAACTTGTAGTCCACACACTACGTTCGTAGTGCCCCAGCCATTATACCCATTACTCGTGGCAGGCAATCCACCAATTCCGTAAGAGTTCATAGGCAAATCGTGTGCATCCGTAGTGAAGGAGATCATCAGCCGGTTAGCCTTAACGATATGGGTATAACGGCAGGGGCACTACGAATGTAGTGTGTGGACTATAAGTTGAGAATGTGGGTCTCACGGGGAGCATGCAATGGATAAATGCCTGCATTCGCACTATCCTCTGTACCCTCGGTGGCTCAGATGGATAAAATGTCTGCCATGTAAGCAGGAGATTGCGGGTTCGAGTCCCGGTCAGGGCACGCATTTTCAACTGCCCCCGTTGATGTATATCAACGCCCGTCAGCAGCTAATGGTACTGATGTAATTGTAATTTCATTCTAGAGAGCTGCACGGTCACCAATGACATCTGTTTTTTCGGACATGTCCGAAATAACGGATGCCGTCTTCAAACAAGTCTCTGAAAGTAGATTGGTTTTACTCTGTATTACAATAGACCGTATCTTTCCTCACTCTTTTGGCTACGATGAGAGGCACCCATGTGCCTTGCTCATACTGTGGCATCAAGCAGTCAGGCCTGCAAGATGAGTGGTCTGCCAAGCTAGTGGACTCATTCTTATTTATCGAGTAACATGAACTCTCGTACTCACAATTAAGTCACAAATTATCCTCCTATATGAATAATACGCAACGGAAACGCACATCTAACTATCAGTAATTTACAGAACTCTGACTGTTCATTACCCACTGGCAATACCACATTTTCTTTCTTATTTAACGGCTTTGATCAACACGTGGCCATCGCACTGAATATGAATGGCGCACACATTATAAATTCTGGGTATCATGACAACATACTATTCGAAGGAAAAGGCCACCAATCTTTTTCTTTTCACTATTTTATTTATTCCGGTAAATTCTATAACCTAAACACACAAATTCTATAACCTACAACAATAACACATGAGAAATTCCGCCCAGTGGGCATGGCTTTACATAAGTGATTCTCTATCTTATGGTCTCGTAATTATTTAACGCTACAGTGCACTTTCTGGATAGGATGGTGGATCTTTTGCTATATCTCACACTTCGACTCTCACAACCATCATCACGAAAATTTCCTCCAGACCGAGCGGTACAAAAGGAACAAGCATAACCCACTGCCTCTGAACCTATCTTGCCACTCTCCCATGCAAACCACACATACTCAAATTACATGACATACACCACACTGCAACATGGAATACAACACGAGGAATGGTCACAACATTATCACTTTCACCTTTCCCACTTCAATTAGTATTCATCCCAGTTTCACACGACACTGCCCCATTTCGTAACTTATCTTTCCTACTACAAACTCTGGAGGATATATGCACGTCTTTCTGTGCAATGCAAGCCAAGTGGCGTTGCTGGATAGACGGCTGACTCACCTTGCTTCACTCTCAGAGTATTATAGTTTGAATCGAGCGTCACACGGAAACATAACACGCAAAGTAATATTAAGAACATATTCATCACACACGCGAGTCCTCAACTGATACCATGGACGAGTACTTCTCTTTATCCTTTGTCTCATACACAGATTGAGACTCACACAGTACTCACCACGTGTAAGTACTCGTCTCTAATTTCGAGTCTGCACACGCCATTTCTTAAATATTTCCAACTTATAGTACACACGCTAGTAATTCAGCTTAACTTAAGCACACGGAAGTATTCCAACTTACTGCTACACGTGGTTTCATTGTGACTGTTGGTCACTTCCGAAGATTACTACGATCCCATTAATATTACCTGCCTGACATTTAATTCTCCCCACAAAAGTTCCTGAAATAGAGAAATTATTATTCCAAACTACTCTTATTTCACATGCACACCATGTCTCCACTCTTTTGTCCATACGGAGCACGCCTAAAACAGGTTTTACCAACACTAGATCCAGCGGCAGAGTGCTGAAACATGGCCGTTCTTCAGGTTCTCTCGCACCTCTGCCGAAGTGGGGGAGCACCTTGCTACCATATTGGTCAGCCACATTTCAGGTGCTCAAAGCTCAGGTAAATTTCATCTCTTTGGTCCCACCAAAGGTGACCCAAGTACCGTCTCAAAGATGATCATATATTCACATTCACTATCTGTGGTTAGCAGACGACCATACATTCATTCATTTCACAGATCTCACCAAACTGGATGTAGGGATTTATTTTGTGGGAGTGCACATGGGATCAATTAAATAAATAAATTGTCATTCTTTCCCACACTGGTATCCGGCTTCGCTGTATTAATTGAAATTGAGTTATTATTAGAAAAAATATGTTGTTCTGACAAGAATAACGAAGAATGTTGTACCTATTTTCAATGTCTGGCGGTACTGTACCCTTTCAACGAAACCCCATTTCCCAACAAATTGGGAGCGCCTGTATGCCCGCATGGTACCACTCTTCTGGTCTACGTGGGAGCCAATGCCTTGCTGCATCAATAACGTCTCCATCATACGCGTATTGCTTCCCCCCGGAGTGTGTCCGTCGTTGGGCCAAACTAATGGAAGTCTTATGTTTGGTGGCGAGGAAACCGGCGGCACAAACCTACGAGTGCCCTGACTGACGGACGAGAGTGTCACAACTACGAACAGAGACGTCCAGTTATGCAGCGAGGCGTCTGATTGTGATATGTCGGAAACCTGGATCGAGAGTGTCCGCACGTTCAAACACTGCAGGAGTCACAGCTGGTTGCGGCAGACCGGAAGGCGTGAGATCGGGCATGTTTGGGCGATATCTTTGGAATTATGACAGACACCTCTGATGACAATGCCACTAAAGCAGAGTTATTAAACACGGTTTTCCGAAACTCCTCCACCAAAGAAGACGAAGTAAATAATCCTTAATTCCAATGAAGAACAACTGCCAAGATGAGAAACATAGAAGTAGATATCCTCGCAGTAACAAAGCTGCTTAAATCACTTAATAAAGGCAAGGCCGCCGGTCGAGATTGTATACCAGTCAGGTTCCTGTCGTAGTATGCTGATACAATGGCTCCATATTTAGCAGTTATATACAACCACCTCACAGAAAGGTCCGTACCTAATGACTGAAAAATTGCTCAAGTCACACCAATACCCAAACAGGGAAATACGAATAATCCGCTGAATTACAGGCCTACATCACTAACGTCGATTTGCAGTAGGGTTTTGGAACATATACTGTATTCGAACATTATGAAGTAGTTAGGAGAAAACGATTTATTGACATATAGTCAGCACGGTGTCAGAAAATACCGTTATTGTGAAACACAACTAGCTCTTTATACTCATGAAGTAATAAGTGTTACCGACAGCGGATGTCAAATTGATTCCATATTTTTAGATTTCCAGAACGCTTTCGACATCGTTCCCCACAAGCGTCTTCAAACCAAACTGCGTGCCTACGGAGTATCGCCTCAGTTGTGCGACTGGATTCGTGATTCCCTGTCAGAAAGGTCACAGTTCGTAGTATTAGACGTTAACTCACCGAGTAAAACATAAGTAATATCCGGCGTTCCCCAAGGAAGTGTTATAGATCCTCTATTGCTCCTGATCTATATGAACGACATAGGACACAATCTGAGTAGCCATCTTAGACTGTTTGCAGATGATGTGGTCATTTACCGTCTTGTAAAGTCATCTGATGACCGAAACGAATTGCAAAATGATTTAGATTAGATATCTGTATGGTGCGAAAAGTGACAATTGACCCTGAATAAGGAAAAGTGCGAAGTTATTCACATGGGTACTAAAAGAAATCAGCTAAATTTCGATTACGTGATAAGTCAAACAAATCTGAAGGCTGTAAATTCAACTAAATACTTAGGGATTACAATTACAAATAACCTATATTGGAACGATCACATAGATAATAATGTGGGTAGTGCAAACCAAAGACTGCGATTTATTGGCAGATCACTTAGACGGTGCAACAGGTCTTCTAAAGAGACTGCTTGCACCACGCTTGTCCGCCCTGTTTTGGAGTATTGCTGTGCGGTGTGGGATGCGCATCGGGTGGGACTGACGGATGACATCGAAAAAGTGGAAAGAAGGGCAGCTCGTTTTGTATTATCGCGAAATAGAGGAGATAGCGCCACAGACATGATACGTGAATTGGAGTGGCAATCATTAAAACAAAGGCGTTTTTCGTTGCGACGGGATCTTCTCATGAAATTTCAGTCACGAGGTTTCTCCTCCGATTCCTAAAACATTCTGTTTGCACCCACCTACATAGGGAGAAATGATCACGATAAAATAAGAGAAATCAGGGCTCGCACAGAAAAATTTAAGTGCACGTTTTTCCCGCGTGCCGTTCGAGAGTGGAACGGTAAAGAAACAGCTTGAAGGTGATTCATTGAACCCTCTGCCAGACACCGTATTGTGAATAGCAGAGTAATCACGAATATAGATGTAGATTTAAAGAGTCACCGTAGTTTTGTTCAGTGCCAGGTCCGTAGGGATTCTGGAAACGCCTATGAATATCTGCGATGCTCTGGTTTTTAGCTACAAGAAATTCAACGACAGCTCTGTGCCTATGACGCACCTCTATCACAGACGCCATTTTGAAGACTACGTATAGCGCTGCCACCTATCGGTACTTCATGAAACTATCTTCATGAAACTATAAGGGCTGAAGCGGGAATAATCCACAACGTCCAACAACAATTGTCGCCTTCTTTCAACCGAAACTGGTAGAGAAAAAAAAAGTGTTACATTACTTCCTGAACTCCCTTGTATTTTAGCAATCACAGTCGCCTACAGACAATCTCTATAAATAATATCGTGCTTCGTAAAACTAAAATCACTGTTCCGATGTCCGCGGCTCGTGGTCTTCCGGTAGGGTTCGATTCCCGACGGGGTCAGGGACTTTCTCTGCCTCGAGATGACTGGGTGTTGTGTGTCTTTCATCATCATTTCAACCTCATTCACTCGCAAGTCGCCGCAGTGGCGTTAAAGAACTTGTGGAGCGGCGGATGAACCGCCCCGCGAGGGGTCTCCCGGCCACCAATGGCATGCGCTAATTATTATTATTGTTACTGTTCTGTCCGCCCCCGGTAGCTGAGTGGTCAGCGCGACAGACTGTCAATCCAAAGGGCCCGGGTTCGATTCCCGGCTGGGTCGGAGATTTTCTCCGCTCAGGGACTGGGTGTTGCGTTGTCCTAATCATCATCATTTCATCCCCATCGACGCGCAAGTCGCCGAAGTGGCGTCAAATCGAAAGACTTGCACCAGGCGAACGGTCTACCCGACGGGAGGCCTTCGTCACACGACATTTCATTTCATTACTGTTCTGACCGTGGAAATTAAAGTTTTATTGCTATGAAAGTGCTGCTGCAAATCAGTTGAATTGTGGAATCACTTTTCAGGTGATAATTTATATACAGTGAGGCCATACGGACATTTAAGGTGCGTGTTCCACCTTGATCTGTTATGTTTCCACACTCAGTCGTTGTCTTTCTATCGTTCTGCCTGGGACAACAGCGCCTTCTGTGGCAGTATTCGCTCTTGGGATGGTTTTTGGAGGTGAAACTTCAGGTTATTTTTACCAAAATACCACTTCAGTATCGACTTTCACATCCTCTTCAAAAATGGCTCTGAGCACTATGGGACTTAACATCTGAGGTCATCAGTCCCCTAGAACTTAGAACTACTTAAACCTAATTGACATAAGGACATCACACACATCCATGCCCGAGGCAGGATTCGAACCTGCGACCGTAGCAGTCGTGCAGTTCCAGACTGTAGCGCCTAGAACCGCTCGGCCACCCCGGCCGGCACATCCTCTTCAACATGATTACCATTATTGCAGTCATCTTGGTCTATTACATTGCGTCTGTGTTTCCATTTCGTCGGAATTTTTGTTCAGAGTAGAGTATCCTAAGAATCTCCTCGTCTGACAAATTTTCAGCAAATGTGACTGACATAATTAAAAAAACAATGGATCACTCATTCCTTGGACCTCCATAATTTATAATTTTTAGGCCTACTTAAACTGTTTTAATAATTATTATTATGGTTATTACTGTTACGGTTGTAACGCTATCACAGCTTTATATCGTTACAAACTTCGCAAAAACGAAAATGTGGAAAGAAATATTTCAGTATCGCTCTATACGAGGGTACGTGGTGTCTAACAATGCTGCCAGTGAAAACACAAGAAGTTAAAAGAAGTCTGATACTACTAGTGGATACGTAGAGGAAGGGCGGGCGCAACTACCACCATAAGAATGAAATTTTCACTCTGCAGCGGAGTCTGCGCTTACATGAAACTTCCTGGCAGACTAAAACTGTGTGACGATTCGAGGCTCGAACTCGGAAACTTTGTCTTTCGCGGGCGACCTCTCTACAGAGTGAGCTACCCGAGCACGACTCACAACCCGTCCTAGCGGCTTTACTTCCGCCAGTACCTCATCTCCTGCCGCGGTAGAGCACTTGCCGCGAAAGGCCAAGGTCCCGAATTCGAGTCTCGGTTCAGCACACAACTTTAATCTGCCAGTAAATACCACCGTAACGTTTGGCGATTATTTTAGATTAGTTGCAATCAATCTAGAACAGTGGTTCCAGCCTGAAGGTAATTACCCCCGGAGGGGTAAAATTAAATTTTCTAAGGGATAAAAAACTAAGGATTCAGTAGTGTTAGGGTCTCGAAACTGAACTGTTTTCAAAAGATAGTTAGTATTATCACCACTATATCGTAAAACTGCAATACTAATTACGTAAGTTATCAATAATTACATTTTTTGTTTCAAATACTAGCATTAATGCGCAAGGCAATGTGGAGGAGCTTACAGCTTGTGAAACGAATGTATGAACAACTTCTTCCTTGTTCCTCACGTAGTCCACCTACTGCACATATACTTCGTAACATCCGTCTGTGACAGTAAAATTGATTCATACATCTCATCGAAAATGCCTTTTCAGAGTTTTATGTAATTGGCACAATGGACCACTTCGGTACAATAAAATATCAAATTGAGATCACAAAGTAGCTGTAATTATGTAATGGCGACTACAAATGTTTGTGAGTTCCTAAGGGACCGAACTGCTAAGGTAATCGGTCCCTAGACTTACACGCTACTTAAACTAACTTATTCTAAGAGCAACACACACACACACACACACACACACACACACACACACACACACACACACACACACACACACACACACACACACACCCATGCCCGAGGGAGACTCGAACCTCCGGCGGGAGCGACCGCGCAATCCGTTTCATGGCGCCTCAAACCGCGCGGCCACTCCACGTGGCTGGCAACTACATTGCTATGCGGCAGTGTTCAGACGCAAAACACTGACAGCCCAGAGTTTTCCAGTCTCTACCATAGCAGGGATAAGCAGTCCAGGAGTCTAGTGGCAGACAAGCAGTAGGTATTGTGTAGACACTTGGACTTGGTTGATTTTAAAATTGGGTCGCAGGACGTGAGTGAAGCAAATGGCATTAGTGATGGGAGTGGCGCAGAGGAAGCACTTTTGTAGTTTGTATCTACCATCAATCTGGAAAATTAGCTATCTCTTTAAGTAGTAGTTACAAGCAGCACTCGCAATGCACTGACAATTACTTCACGTTTCTGTAAATAAGAACAAAATTTTAAAATTAAGCGGTACCAATTGTCTCTCTGATTATTTCGGTTTTTATTAAGATACCTACAAAAATTAAATATTTCTTCCATCTTTCAAAAAATAAGTGTTCAAAGAAAATTCTTTCTCATTCTAAGGTTTAGTAAGGTGCTAATGTTGTTAATAGGGGAGGGGGGGGGAGACGGTGAGTAATAACCAATGTCTGATTGCACTTCGGCTTAATAGTCTCAGACAGGTTGGAAACCATTGATCTAGAAAAGTCCAGAATGGCAGACTATCCTGCTACCTGCATACTTCTTTTGTTCTCATCGAACAGAAAGGGAGCCCCTAAATAATTAATAATCCTAAAAATACCCTTGGGCCTGACGGTGTAGCAGAGGACGTTGGAAGAGCCGTACGGACACAAATTTTTTCCCACGTCTAATCGGGTATTCGCTAATACTGGCACGGAGTGTCGTTCGCAGCGTACTGCGTACTGACTTACGAGTATTATATACATATAGATACGGAAACTCGCTATTTTGATCGTGGCGACGGTTCCCTGGTAATGTGGGAGTTGACAATGGGGCGGCTCTAATGTAGTATCTTACGTGCGGAACTTCTCAAAGGAAGCCGCTACGTGAAGCGGTTGTTGCTTTGTCGGCAACCACCGAGCTTTTCGGAGTCCGTCCGCCGCCTCCTCCCAGCCTCTGGCGGCTTCTACGCCACGTCCTTACAACTGTGTCGTGTTCTCACAACTTGGTGCATTTCAATCACATGTGGCACTGAATCGTTGCACAGTGCTCCCTTTGAAACTCCTTGCAAGCTCTGGTTCTTTCAATTTGCTCGCTTCCCATCTCCTTCATATCCCTGCTTTTTGCGATTTCGCCAGAATTAATCTCGAAGTCACAAACGAAAACAGCATAGGACCTAATACGGAACCGTGGGGGATGCCGGATACACCTGCCTTCCCTGTGACCTTGCGATGCCCGACATAACGCACTGCTGCCGAACGTCAGGTAAAAGCGAAACCATTGCACTGCATTTGGTAAGATATTTAGGCTGCTAATCTTGGAATTTATTTTTATTTTCAAAGAATTTTAAGAATCATGAAAGAAGGTTGCATACATGGAAGAACCCTGGAGATACTAAAAGGTATCAGATAGATTATATAATGGTAAGACAGAGATTTAGGAACCAGGTTTTAAATTGTAAGACATTTCCAGGGGCAGATGTGGACTCTGACCACAATCTATTTGTTATGAACTGTAGATTAAAACTGAAGAAACTGCAAAAAGGTGGGAATTTAAGGAGATTGGGGCCTGGGTAAACTGACTAAACCAGAGGTTGTACAGAGTTTCAGGGAGAGCATAAGGAACAATTGACAGGAATGGGGAAAGAAATACAGTAGAAGAAGAATGGGTAGCTGTGAGGGATGAAGTAGTGAAGGCAGCAGAGGATCAAGCAGGTAAAAGACGAGGGCTAGTAGAAATCTTTGGGTAACAGAAGAAATATTGAATTTAATTGATGAAAGGGGAAAATATAAAAATGCAGTAAATGAAACAGGCAAAAAGGAATACAAACGTCTCATAAACGAGGTCAACAGGAAGTGCAAAATGGCCAAGCAGGGTTGGCTAGAGGACAAATGTAAGGATGTAGAGGCTTATCTCACTAGGGGTAAGATAGATACAGCCTACAGGAAAATTAAAGAGACCTTTGGAGATAAGAGAACCGCTTGTATGAACATCAAGAGCTCAGATCAAACCCAGTTCTAAGCAAAGAAGGGAAAGCAGAAAGGTGGAAGGAGTTGGTTCAAATGGCTTTGAGCACTATGGGACTCAACTGCTGAGGTCATTAGTCCCCTAGAACTTAGAACTAGTTAAACCTAACTAACCTAAGGACATCACAAACGTCCATGCCCGAGGCAGGATTCGAACCTGCGACCGTAGCGGTCTTGCGGTTCCAGACTGCAGCGCCTTTAACCGCACGGCCACTTCGGCCGGCGGTGGAAGGAGTATATAGAGGGTCTATACAAGGGCGATGTACTTGAGAACAATATTATGGAAATGGAAGAGGATGTAGATGAAGATGAAATGGGAGATAAGATACTGCGCGAAGAGTTTGACAGAGCACTGAAAGACCTGAGTCGAAACAAGGCCCCCGGAGTAGACAACATTCCATTAGAACTATTGACGGCCTTGGGAGAGCCAGTCCTGACAAAACTCTACCATCTGGTGAGCAAGATGTATGAAACAGGCGAAATACCCTCAGACTTCAAGAAGAATGTAATAATACCAATCCCAAAGAAAGCAGGTGTTGACACATGTGAAAATTACCGAACTATCAGTTTAATAAGCCGCAACTGCAAAATACTAACACGAATTCTTTACAGACGAATGGAAAAACTAGTAGAAGCCGACATCGGGGAAGATCAGTTTCGATTCCGTAGAAATACTGGAACACGTGAGGCAATACTGACCTTACGACTTATCTTAGAAGAAAGATTAAGAAAAGGCAAACTTACGTTTCTAGCATTTGTAGACTTAGAGAAAGCTTTTGACAATGTTGACTGGAATAATCTCTTTCAAATTCTAAAGGTGGCAGGGGTAAAATACAGGGAGCGAAAGGCTATTTACAATTTGTACAGAAACCAGATGGCACTTACAGTATATGAGTCGAGGGGCGTGAAAGGGAAGCAGTTGTTTGGAAGGGAGTAAGACAGGGTTGTAGCCTCTCCCCGATGTTATTCAGTCTGTATACTGAGCAAGCAGTAAAGGAAACAAAAGAAAAATTCGGAGTAGGTATTAAAATCCATGGAGAAGAAATAAAAATTTTGAGGTTCGCCGATGACATTGTAATTCTGTCAGAGACAGCAAAGGACTTGGAAGAGCAGTTGAATGGAATGGATAGCGTCTTGAAAGGAGGATATAAGATGAACATCAACAAAAGCAAAACGAGGATAATGGAATGTAGTCTAATTAAATCGGGTGATGCTGCGTGAACTAAATTAGAAAATGAGACGCTTAAAGTAGTAAAGGAGTTTTGCTATTTGGGGAGCAAAATAACTGATGATGGTCGAAGTAGAGAGGATATAAAATGTAGACTGGCAATGGCAAGGAAAGTGTTTCTGAAGAAGAGAAATTTGTTAACATCGAGTATAGATTTGTCAGGAAATCATTTCTGAAAGTATTTGTATGGAGTCTAGCCATGTATGGAAGTGAAACATGGACGATAAATAGTTTGGACAAGAAGAGAATAGAAGCTTTCGAAATGTGGTGCTACAGAAGAATGCTGTAGATTAGATGGGTAGATCACATAACTAATGCGGAAGTATTGAATAGGATTGGGGAGAAGAGAAGTTTGTTGCACAACTTGACCAGAAGAAGGGACCGGTTGGTAGGACATGTTCTGATGCATCAAGGGATCACCAATTTAGTATTGGAGGGCAGCGTGGAGGGTAAAAATCGTAGAGGGAGACCAAGAGATGAATACACTAAGCAGATTCAGAAGGATGTAGGTTGCAGTAAGAACTGGGAGATGAAGCAGCTTGCACAGGATAGAGCAGCTTGGAGAACTGCATCAAACCAGTCTTACGACTGAAGACCACAACAACAACTTCAAAGAATATTCTTGAGAATTTATTTTATTTACTAGCGATTCATTAAGAACATTAACACATTTAATCACACTATGTAAGCATGGAAGTAGTTGCCAGGGAGTAACTGATGAAATCAAAACCAAATTCCTTTTAACAAATGAGAATTTTATTCACTTTAATAGTGCCTAAATCATTTTTAAAAAGAAACAGATTCAAAATTATAATCAGAAAGCACCCTCTAAATATCAAAGTTACAATTTATTCAGAGGCAGAAAGAAACAAGTTTTGACTGTATGAGCTTTCGGGCAGAGAACCTTGCCGCTCCCTCTTGACACGGCCGTAGTTACGACCGCTCACAACGGCCTCTGAAAGACTACACTGGTGCTAAACTGCAACACACCAGAGAACTTTAAACTAAGAGTTTTAACAATTTACACAAGCACACTAACTATGCACCCCCCGTAGGAGAAACAAAACACTAACAATTAAAATATTAACCCTGCCTCCGAAGGTGCAACTTGATTTTAACTTCTAAGTAAAGTCTTACGGTCAAAGGGTGGCAACTTTATATACTAAAATGATCATTTAAATAAAAGCCCATGAAATGCAATCTTATATAAAATTCCACAGTACACAGATACCGCCTCTCAAGATCATAGGCAATAATATCAAAGTTTCCAAAGATCAAAACATATTTCAGATATTAGGCCGTTACACTCCAAGCAATAAATTCGTAAACACACCAAATCCGACAAACATGACAGAGGGAGCTACTAACGTAGGTTAGATTGACAAGGAGATTACCGAACAACCCGAACCGCAGGTTACTCTAACCCAGCCCTACTTTACAAGGGAAAAACGGGCCACCCAATTTATAAACAACCACCTTCCCGCAGGTGGGCAAACTGAGAAGAATGGTGGGACGACCGCAAAGCAAAACGGCTACTGACCTCACCAAGAAAACAAGTAGAATTCAATAGGAGTAAATCAAACAACATATCACCAATGACTTAACTTCTAATAAACTGCGATCTCGAGAAGACGTGGCGCAGCACCGCCACATCGCTCTCCCGAACCGTCCGCTGCCAGCCGCTTCAACGGACGCAGGAAGGCGCGCCGATCTCCCGTCTCACGGCGTCGCAGCTCGCACCGGCCAGACTGATGTCGTGGGTTGACTCCTGTCGCTCTCGTGTCGACCGCGAAGTCACTACCCCTCGCTATACGGCGCAGCCCACTGGACTCGAGTGGTGACCTCACATGCGCCACACTCTAGGCGGACAAGTCATCTTGTGTCTCAGTGCGCGACCGACCAACCTATCGATCCAACCGCCAATGACCATTGTCTGAGCAAGCTCGAGCAGACTGACTGCCTAACGCGCAGACTCAGATGCAGGAACTAAGCCCCGACCGGGCGACCACTCGCTGTGTTCTCTTACTAGCAGAGTGGAAAGAATCTCATTTTGTCGGCTTTAAAGGTTGATCCGAACGACAGACATACTAACTGCCTAACAAATGGGGACGAGACACTGATCCAGACTAACCCAAACTGGCGAGCTCATAGCGCCCCTTAAATGCACGTGAACAGGCAATCTTTCCCCTTTCCCACCAGAGGGAGACACCAAAGCTGCGATTGCCACAGCGGCGCCACCGCCAGAAACGGAGGGCGACTGCTTCACACTACCTGCTGCGGCGCGCTCTTCAAAACAGCAATTTTTACCACGGCTCAATGTCGAAGTCGACAGTGTCAAAGAATTCGTCTAAGTCTAAGAAGCACAAGCCAGTCGCTTCTTGATGCATCTATGGCTAGACGGTAACATATTGGCAATATCTCTGTAACGCGTGAAAACAATCATACCAAAACTGGCACAGATATGACTTCCTCTATAGAATTACTGTGACGGCCACACACACTAACCAGCCTTGCGACTAAGGCCGGAGGTGAGAAAATGAGACATAAAAGCATAACTCAGGAACAGCTGGAGCACTTTCAACCAAATTTGATTTACACATGACTCGTTAGCTGTATAAACAGACTGCGCGAGTAGAAAATCCGGGCTCCCCTTTGCGGTGAGGGTGGGGCTGAGAAGGGGTGAAACGTAAAAATATATGACAACAACCTGTTGGTTCGTGTATAGCTCAATCGGAATATTTTTGAATACCAAACTGTGTAGTTTAGTACGTCAACCGCCGGCCGGAGTGCCCGAGCGGTCCTAGGCGCTACAGTCTGGAACCGATCGACCGCTACGGTCGCAGGTTCAAATCCTACCTCGGACATGGATGTGTGTGAAGCCCTTAGGTTAGTTCGGTTTAAGTAGTTCTAAGTTCTAGGGGACTGATGACCTCAGATGTTAAGTCCCATAGTGCTCAGAGCCATTTGAGTATGTCAACCATGTAGAGAGAATGTGCACATCGCGAGCCAAAAATTTTGTAAGCATGTTTTCGGGGCAGAGAGCCGTCTCAATTTCACAGTTACATTTAATGTTATCTCTGGAGTCACATTGTGTGAAACAACTAGAGCACCCTGGGATTCAGATGAAACTCTACGGCAAATAAAATTTGCTTATATATACACTACTGGCCATTAAAATTGCTACACCACGAAGATGACATGCTACAGACGCGAAATTTAACCGACAGGAAGAAGATGCTGTGATAAGCAAATGATTAGCTTTTCTGAGCATTCACACAAGATTGGCGCCGGTGGCGACACCTACAACGTGCTGACATGAGGAAAGTTTCCAACCGATTTATCACACGCAATCAGCAGTTGACCGGGGTTGCCTGATGAAACGTTGTTGTGATGCCTCGTGTAAGGAGGAGAAATACGTACCATCACGTTTCCGTCTTTGAAAAAGGTCGGATTGTAGCCTATCGCGATTGCGGTTTATCGTATCGCGACATTGCTGCTCGCGTTGATCGAGACCCAATGACTGTTAGCAGAATATGGAATGGGTAGGTTCAGAGATGACAGGCATCTTATCTGCATGGCTGTAACGGATCGCGCCTGCAATGGTGTACTCAACGACGAACCTGGGTGCACGAATGGCAAAACGTCATTTTATCGGATGAATCCAGGTTCTGTTTACAGCATCATGATGGTCGCATCCGTGTTTGGTGTCATCGCGGTGAGCGCACATTGGAAGCGTGTATTCGTCATCGCCATATTGGCGTATCACCCGGCGTGATGGTATGGGGTGCCATTGGTTACACGTCTCGGTCACCTGTTGTTTGCATTGACGGCACTTTCAACAGTGGACGTTACATTTCAGATGTGTTACGACCCGTGGCTCTATCCTTCATTCTATCCCTGCGAAACCCGACATTTCAGCAGGATAATGCACGACCGCATGTTGCAGGTCCTGTACGGGCCTTTCTGGATACAGAAAATGTTAGACTGCTACCCAGGCCAGCACATTCTCCAGATCTCTCACCAGTTGAAAACGTCTGGTCAATGGTGGACGAGCAACTGGTTCGTCACAATACGCCAGTCACTACTCTTGATGAACTGTGGTATCGTGTTGAAGCTGCACGGGCAGCTGTACCTGTACACGCCTTCCAAGCCCTGTTTGACTCAATGCCCAGGCGTATCAAGGCCGTTATTACGGCCAGAGGTGGTTGTTCTGGGTACTGATTTCTCAGGATCTATTCACCCAAATTGCGTGAAAACGTAATCACATGTGAGTTCTAGTATAATATATTTGTCCAATGAAAACCCGTTTATCATCTGCATTTCTTCTTGGTGTAGCAATTTTAATGGCTAGTAGTGTAGTTCTAAGTCTAGCGGACTGATGACCTCAGATGTTAAGTCCCATAGTGCTTAGAGCCATTTGAACCACTTTTTTGAGCAAGGAGAGGAAATGAAGTAATGGTTTACCTTAGGGCTCCGTTCTAGTGCGCCTATTACTGAGCCTATATATCCCCGATTTCCCCAACACCAGCTCAACAAAGTTATGCTACAAGAACGATGTCGCTCTTGCTTGTAAAACCAAAAATCTAGGAGGAGTGGAGACAATTCTCATAGAAGATCTAGCCGTTTTAGGGCCTATTTTAGCAAGTGGCGACTTAAACCCAGTAAAACTGAAGTATGTACATTCCATCTGACTAACAAATAAGCTAATGCGGATCTCAGAGTGAAACATAAGGGAAACACTCTTTGCCATAACAAGTACCCTATGCACATTGGTGTCAATCTTGACCCCACCCTTTCATATAGAAAACATCCCGAAAATACTGTGGCCAAGATAAAAACTCGTAACTATACTATTCAAAAATTGTGTGGAATAACGTGGGGAGCTACAGCAGATACCTTGCGCACGTCATCCATTACGCTGGTCTTCTCAGCAGCCGAGTACTCTGCCCGCTGTGGGTAAACAGCTGCCATACCAACTTGATCGACGTCCAGCTCAGCCACACTATGCGGTTTATAACTGGGGCAATCTGACCAACACCGATTTATTGGCTTCCTCTGCTGAGTAACATCTATCCACCCACAATCCGCCGGAGCGAGGCCTTGCCTATGCAAAATACAGGGGAGCCTGGAATTACCCATGCAGGAAGACATACCAAGTTTACGACGAAATAGACTCCGTTCAAGAAACCCACCATCACGGCAGGCAGAAGAGTTAGGTGCCAGTAATACTTGGGTGAGAGACCTGTGGAACCAAAGCTGTCAACTTACTGGAAATCCTGAACAGTGTGTGTGTTTCAGAAAGTTTTAATCTGCCAGGGAGTTTCATATCAGCGCACACTCCGCTGCAGAGTGAAAATCTCATTCTGGAAACATCCCCTAGGCTGTGGCTAAGCCATGTCTCCGCAGTATTCTTTCTTTCAGGAGTGATAGTTCTGCAAGGTTCGCAGGAGAGCTTCTGTAAAGTTTGGAAGGTAGGAGACGAGATACTGGCAGAAGTAAAGCTGTGAGTACCGGGCGTGAGTCGTGCTTCGGTAGCTCAGATGGTAGAGCACTTGCCCTCCAAAGGCAAAGGTCCCGAGTTCGAGTCTCGGTGGGACACACAGTTTTAATCTGCCAGGAAGTTTCAAGTATAATTGTGATACTGCTGGCAAAAAACTCGACAGGAAACTGTGGGTCAAATTGAACAGATCTCTCACTGTGAACGGACGACGCGCAGACTCTATTTACAAATGGGGTGCTACAGAGTCTTCAGTTTGAGACTGTGGGACTCCGAAACAGACAATCAAGCACATTAGAGACGAACGCCCCTTGCGTACCTCCCAGAGGAGCCGGAGCGACCACATGAAAGTTGATAATACGGCTCTCATATGGGCTAGGAACCTAGATATTGACATTTAATTAGTTTTGTTTTCTTTTGTTCCTGTTATAAGCGAGGCGGAGTTGGAAAATAAGTTTCCCCTGTCGACTGTGGGCAGAGTTGCGTGATATGGGCGAAAGACGACATGGCAGGTGAACGCGCACGTGCAAAGCACCGATACACCACTGGGAAGAGGTCGGCCGCGACCAAGCAGATGGCGCCGTCGCAGTGCCTGCGCAAAGCGGAGGCCAGCCCCTCAGTTTTTTCCCGGAGCTATGGAGAGAAGGTGCGGTTTGCAGGCGTGGTCAAAGGCGGAAGTGAGAGCTGTTATCCGCTATGAATGGGCACTCGGAGTATCAGGCACAGAAATTGATAACGGCCTTGTTGAGGTGTGTGGGGTCAGGTGTGATGTCGAGGCAAATGGTGCGGAAATGGTGCCAGCAATTCAGTGATGGACGTCGGCAAGTGCAGGACATACCGAGACCTGGACGGACGCGCACGACCACTACAGATGCAACTGTTAGGAAGGTAGATGACACGATTGAAGCGAACAAGCGTATCACTGTCGATGGAGTAGCGGCAGAGCTTGGAATCGGACATGAGCGAGCTCACAAGATCATCCACGACATTCTTCGATACAGGAAGGTGTCAGCGCGATGGTTGCCCCGGCAACTACAGCAGAACCCCTCTAATCCGTCACCTTCGGGGCCGGGACTATGGTCGGAACGAGAAAAAGGTCGGATTATCCGAAAAATCTAATATTTATCTCAAAAAACATAAAAGACATTTAGTACAAAAAATTAAACGATTTAAGAACTAAAAGATGTCTACAGTAATATAAAAAGATGTTTTTTACACAGAGTTGAACAGTATATTAACTTAAAAAGGTCTACACACACTATAATATGTATTTGATTTAAAAGGAAAAACGACAAACAAATTACAGTACTGTACATAATAACGTATAAACGATATATACTGTAAACTAAAAAATGTTTATAGCACTGTATATGAAAAGTAAATTTTGACAAAGAAATAAACTACTGTATGTATAAACTAAGAAATGATTATATGTATCCATTGTTTTTACATTAAAAACGAAAACAAATTACTTGGAAAAAAGTCAGGGATATATTTTTGACGAGTTTTCCAAGCATCAATCCAGCCTTCACTGGCAGCAAAATTACTTTTAGCTTCGAGCTTTTTGTGCAAAACTATCGCTTTTTCTTTGAGAATTGGCCCGGATATTGGAGTTCCTTTCCTTGTTTCTTGACAAAACCACATCCACAATGCGTTATCAAGCAGTTCAAGTTTAGGCTTTTTTAATGTTTTGCGATTCTTCAGTGTGTTTTCACCATCAATCATAACTGTATAGGCGTCAATGTCTTTCCGATTCTTCCTCCAGTCCTTAATTGTCGTAACACCTACATTCAGTTTCCTTGCAATTTTTTGGAGCGAATCTCCTTCGTCCAGTCTTTGTAGTACTGCTAATTTTTCATTTAGTGAAAGAGTTACGTGTTGACGTTCGAATCCAGATATGTTCAAAAACAGACAACTGTACACACAGTGAATCTACAGTAATAAGTACGGTAGAGAACACGGAATAAAGCAAACAACGAAGTTTTTTAATCCCAACAATGGATGAAAATGAATGAAATGTCGTGTGGCTAGGGCCTCCCGTCGGGTAGACCGTTCGCCTGGTGCAGGTCTTTCGATTTGACGCCACTTCGGCGACCTGCTCGTCGATGGGGATGAAATGATGATGATTAGGACAACACAACACCCAGTCCCTGAGCGGAGAAAATCTCCGACCCAGCCGGGAATCGAACCCGGGCCCTTTGGATTGACAGTCTGTCACGCTGACCACTCAGCTACCGGGGGCGGACAACAATGGATAAAACTGCACAATAACGTACAGTATAACAATATGCACAGCGATAGACCCCGCAACAATGGCCCGACAGGCGTCAGGCGTCCAGTCAGTGACAAGTCGGCACAGGCTCGCGAGCCTAAGTATAGTCGGACTAACCGGAGTGACGGACCATCCAAGGCCGGATTAGAGGGGTTCTACTGTAACTCCATCTCACATGCAACAACGCATGGCGTTCAGCCTGGAAGAGCTCGTGCGTTACCATGAATCTGGCAATGACCTTCTGTTTAGGTTTGTGACGGGGGATGAAACGTGGCTCCACCATTACACGTCCGAATCGAAGGCCGCATCCGTGGAGTCGAAACATCCATCATCACCTGTCCGAAAGAAGTTCAAAAGCACTCCGTCTGCAGGTGAAGTGCTACTCACCGTTTTCTGGGACGCCAAAGGAGTTTTGCTGCTGGACTTTCTGGAGTATGCAGCCATCAATGCTGCGCGGTACTGTGCCACTCTGTCGAAATTGAAAAAGGTGATTCGGAATTAGCGGCCTGGCCTTGGCAGATCTCGCGTTCTGCTATTGGATGACAATGAGAGACCACGTATGGCGACGGCAACGCAAAACTGTATTGAAACTCATGGTTGGGAGCGGCTACCCCATCCGTCTTACAGTCCTGGTATCACACCGAGCGACTTCCCTCTGTTTCCTGCTTTGAAGAAGACTATCGGCGGAAGGTGCTTTGGCAGCAGTGCTGACGTCAAAAAAGCCGTTCAACGCTTCTTCCGTATGCAACGCCCTGATTTTTTTCCTCGAAGGCTTTTTGAAGCTTATAAAGCGGTATGACAAATGGCTCAATGGACCTGGAAACTATGCAGAAAAATAAAGATGTGTCTTATCTTTTACGTCTCATTCTCTTCTTGATAGTGACCGGGCCAAATATCTCACGAAATAAGCGTCAAACGAAAAATCTACAAAGAACGAAACTCGTCTAGCTTGAAGGGGGAAACCAGATGGCGCTATGGTTGGCCCGCTAGATGCCGCTGCCATAGGTCAAACGAATATCAACTGCGTTTTCTGAAATAGGAATCCTCATTTTTTAATAATATTCGTGTAGTGCGTAAAGAAATACGAATGTTTTAGTTGGACCACTTATTTCGCTTTATGATAGATGGCGCTGTAATAGTCACAAACGTATAAGAACGTGGTATCACGTAACATTCCGCCAGTGCTTCGTGATACGTTACCCGTGTTAAAATGGACCGATTACCAATTGCGGAAAAGGCCGATATCGTGTTGATGTATGGCTATTGTGATCAAAATGTCCAACGGGCGTGTGCTATGTATGCTGCTCGGTATCCTGGACGACGACATCCAAGTGTCCGGAATGTTCGCCGGATAGTTACGTTACTTAAAGAAACAGGAAGTGTTCAGCCACTTGTGAAACGTCAACCACGACCTGCAACAAATGATGATGCCCAAGTAGGTGTTTTAGCTGCTGTCGCAGCTAATCCGCACATCAGTAGGAGACAAATTGCGCGAGAATCGGGAATCTAGAAAACGTTGGTATTGAGAATGCTACACCACCATCGATTGCACCCATACCATATTTCTATGCACCAGGAATTGCACGGCGACGTATTTGAACGTCGTGTACAGTTCCGCCACTGGGCACAAGAGAAATTACGGGACGATGACAGATTTTTTGCACGCGTTCTATTTAGCGACGAAGCGTCATTCGCCAACAGCGGTAACGTAAAACGTCACAATATGCACTATTGGACAACGGAAAATCCACGATGATTGCGACAAGTGGAACATCAGCGACCTTGGCGGGCTAATGTATGGTGTGGCATTATGGAGGGAAGGATAATTGACCCCCATTTTATCGATGGAAATCTAAATGGTGCAATGTATGCTGATTTCCTACGTAATGTTCTACCGATGTTACTACAAGACTGCATGATAGAATGACAATGTACTTCCAACATGATGGATGTCCGGCACATAGCCCCCATGCGGTTGAAACGATAGTGAATAGCGTATTTCATGACAGGTGGATTGGTCGTCGAAGCACCATACCATGGTCCGCACGTTCACCGGATCTGGCGTCCCCGGATTTCTTTCTGTGGGGAAAGTTGAAGGACATTTGCTATCGTGATCCACCGACAACGCCTGACAAAATGCGTCAGCGCATTGTCAATGCATGTGCGAACATTACGGAACGCGAACTACTCGCTGTTGAGAGAAATGTCGTTACACGTATTGCCAAATGCATTGAGATTGACGGACATCATATTGAGCATTTATTGCGTTAATGTGGAATTTACAGGTAATCGCGCTGTAACAGCATGCGTTCTCAGAAATGATAAGTTCACAAAGGTATATGTATCACATTGAAACAACCGAAATAAAATGTTCAAACGTACCTACGTTCTGTGTTCTAATTTAAAAATCCTACGTGTTACCAACGGTTCGTCTAAAATTTTGAGCCATATGTTTGTGACTATTACAGCGCCATCTATCACAAAGCGAAAAAAGTGATCCAACTAAAACATTCATATTTCTTTACGTACTACACGAGTATATAATAAAAATCGAGGTTCCTTCTTTTAAAAAACGGAGTTTATATCCGTTTGACCTATGGCAGCGCCATCTAGCGGGCCAACCGTAGCACCATCTGGTTTCCCCTTTCAAGCTAGACGAGTTTCGTTTTTTTGTAGTTTTTTCGTTTGACGCTTATTTCGTGAGATATTTGGTCCGGTCACTATCAGTGGACCACCCTGTATATAGTATTACTAATGTTACATACCTTTAATTTTAAACTGCATATGACCCATACGAATAATTAAATAATACAGTTTCCATTTTCTAGTGTCCACAGTTCCTTCCACCATCTCCAAATGACAGAGTGAAAAAACGTCAAGTCAAAGAGCGACAGTGAAAGACAAGCAAAAACAGACAATCGATAAGGAAACCTATAGCAACTGGAATTCCAACAGACAAAACAAAAAGACTCCGATCTTACGTACTAACCTAGGGGTGAAGTAGTGAGAAAATTTCCTCGAGCAACTTTCCAAACGTCGAGGGTAGTGTCCGCGTCCTCCCTTGCGCGAAATGCAGTTACCCCAAGACATCAATAAGCTGGCTGGCGACTCGCGCTCGCCGATTATCGACCCGCAGTTGGCGGCGTCGCGTTCGAAACTCCGCGGCCATCATCAGGCGTGACCTTTAAACTGCACGCCAGGCTATATCCGGCCAGCGCAGCGCCCGCCACCGAGCCGCCTGTTATCAAAGTCCGGCGCCGCGCAATCGATTCACCCTCTCTCCCTCTCACCCCCTCCTTCCCTCTCGTACGGAGGCCGACCTCTTAAGCAGTCCAGAGAACAAAAGCAGGTGCAAAACTACGAGAGCTGGACCGTGCCTCGCTGCAGGCAGTAGGGCTCCCGAGGAGCACCTCATTCCCTCAAACGTACAGCGAAGCACTTACCCAGTTATTTCCTATCCCGTATCCTGAATGGTAAGCGTACTCAGGTATCGTCATTTATTGCTCGACAAAGCGAACTGAAGACCGGGCAGTAATAGTAATCAACTAGGTGGCACAATTTTCTGAGTCGTTGGCCGACGAGAAACATCTGATTTGACAAGATATGTTGGATCACCATTGTATCCAAACACGAACTGACAACACGTACTGGTAGGCCTGCTTCTGAAAGCACAAAAGTTAGCAATCTTGGACATGTCCGAAAGAACAGATACCATCTTCATTAGTTAAGGCTAACCGGCCATTGACCTTCTTCTGTGCTGGATGCACACGGATTGCCCGAACTCTAACGGGACTCGGTAAGATTGCCGGCCTGGGTGACCGAGCGGTTCTAGGTGCTTCAGTCCTGAACCGCGCGACTGCTACGGTCGCAGGTTCGAATCCTGCCTCAGGCATGGATGTGTGTGACATCCTTAGGTTAGTTAGGTTTAAATAGTTCTAAGTTCTTGGGGACTAATTCCCTCAGATGTTAAGTCCCATAGTGCTCTGAGCCATTTGAACCTTGTCCAGACTCAGGTAGATTGTCTCGCAACTGTAATGCCCACAGATGTTTGAGTTTCAACCCTACGTCGCCTAACCACTGCAGGCACATACAGGCTTGTCGGTAGGCTAAACACTACCAACAACACGAACAGCGTTCTGTCTGGACATCATTCGTATAATGATGGTTACCCGTAAGGTAAGTAGCTTTCAGTCTACATTGGCTCAAGCAGCGAAAAGTTAATTATAACTTGGGGAGCGTAATACAAGACAGTGAGAAGAATGATGCAGACTTCAGTGGAAGGGGAGGCAAGCCCATGAATTCTTGCAGATACTAAGAAGCCTGCTACAGAGCAAGGATGTACCCCAGTAGACCACACCAGTGTTACACTCAGTATGAACTTCGGTAACAAAAGTCACGGGATACCTCATAACATCTGTCTGGCCTCCTTTTCCCCGGATAACTGAAGCCACTCGACGTAGAATGGACTCAACATGTCCTTGAAATACTCCGCACAAATACTGATCCATGCTTCCTCTGAATCTGTTTATAATTGTGAAAGAGTTGATGGTACAGGATTTTGTGCACGGACTGACCTCCAGATTACGTCTCATAAATGTTCGGTAGGAATCGTATCACGCGATCTGGGTGGCTTAACCATTCAGCCGAACTGTCCAGAAGGTTCAAACCACTCGCCAATAAATCCTTAAAAATTCCATCTGTGTCTGGGAACATGAACGTCCACGAACGCTTGCAAGTAAATCTCCAAGTAGCCGAAAATCCACACGACGCTGTCCATTCCATGTAAACACGGGCAACACCAATATGGAGCTACCACCAATTTGCAAAATGCACTATTGACACATTGAGTCCATGGCTCCTTGGGGTCTGCGCCAAAGTTGAACTCTGTCATCATTTCTTACCAACTGAAAATGGCTCTGAACACTATGGGACTTAAGATCTGAGGTCATCAGCCCCCTAGAACTTAGAACTACTTAAACCTAACTAACCTAAGGACATCACACACACATCCATGGCCGAGGCAGGATTCGAACCTGCGACCGCAGCGGTAACGCGGTAACGCGGTTCCAGACTGAAGCGCCTAGAACCGCACGGCCACACCGGCCGGTTCTTATCAACTGAAATCGGGATTCGTCCGACCAGGCTACGGTTCTCCAGATGCGGTCACGAGCTCACGAGAGCCGCTGTAAGCGAACGTCATGCTGTTAGCAAACTCACTCACTTCCGTCCTCTGTTGCCGTAGCCCTTTAATGCCATATTTTGGAGCACTGTACTAACGGATACGTTTACCGTGCGTCCCATATTTATTTCTGCGATTGTTTCACGCCGTTTCGCTTGTCTGATAGCACTGACAAGCCTACACGGAAGGCGCTGCTCTCGGTCGTTAAGTGGAGACAGTCGGCCACTGCGTAGTGCGCGGTGAGACGAAATACCTGAAATTTGGTTTTTAGTCGGCATATTCTTGTCACTGTGGATCACGGAAAGCTGTATTTGCTAACGATTTCCGAAACGGAATGTCCCATGCGTCTTGCTTCAACTACCATTTCGCATTCAAAGTCTGTTAATTCCCGCCGTTCGGTCTGAAACCTATTCGCATGAATCATCTGAGTCAAACGACAGCTCCACTAATGCACTGCCCTTTAATACTTAGTGTAATCGATAGTATCGCCATTTTATACATGCGTGTCGCTATCCCACGAGTTTTGTTGCCTCGCTGTATTATGCACCATTACTCTCACCCCTATCGCAAATATGGGTAACGAAGAAAAGGCAGGTAAGCAGAATACAGTCTTGCCAGTTGAAATTACAAAGAAGCAGGATAGAAGAATGGATATAGTAGGGAATGAGATTGTGAGAGGAATAGCAAAATAGAAGGCCATGCAAGAGACCACAGAATAAAAGAAGATTAAGATGGTGTGGACATGTTAAAAGATTGCGCGTTGACAGGATACCGAGACAGGCTCGTGAAACGACAATAAGGGGCATGAGACTTCGAGAAAGAGCGAGAGGCAGTTGGATCACGGGAGTGAAGGTGTGTGTGAAGCAGAGAGAAGGCGGGGACAGAGTGAATGGGGTAGAATGGTGGGAGGACATGGGAAGAGAGAGAGGTTAAGTTCCAAACAGATTCATCCCAGAGGCTGGAAACTTAAGAGGATGATTTATCTAATCACTGAAAGTTTACGTAGTTATTTTTATTAGTATTTCCCGACTTAACGGTCCTTGTGCTGCCAATAATTTCAACCACCACTCTTAGAGTTGCGGTTTTCTTTAAACCCGATCTGGGAACACCAGTAGCTTCGCTGTACCACGCGCTGCGTTTAGAGGTGCTTGGTTGTTTTTATCGAGCTGTTCGGTATTTCAGCCCCATGTTCTGTGTTGGGTACTGAAGCAAGAGTGGTTACGTCTTTTCGGGGTTTCTTTCATGTCTCCAATTTATTGATCTGCAAAATTATCGAAAGGATAATGGCAGTTCCATGCAGCAATACCTATGTGGAAAGAGTCCTGCCATATGAATGTTCTATGCTCTGACGCTAGAAACAAATGTAAGTGTCGATATGGTAGAAACACATTCGTGCATTCGTTTGTAATTTGAAGTTGGCAAGATGCAGCGACTTTCACCAAAAAGTTAAAGATAGCAAACATTCATTAAAAGCTGTAACGCGCCATACGGTAATACTGTATACTAGGTGTTTTACTGTGTTCATTTTCATCCTAGCAAATCTCTACCTTTGGCAACGTTTTGCAATATTGTCAATTTAATATGGCATTCCTAGTTGTAACTCTTGCTGTTCATCTAGTTGTTTCATGACCTGGCAAACAATTTTAATACTAACACATCTTGAAAATTACGCACAGATCAGTAATAAAGTACTGTCACAATAAAGCAGCAAAAGCGGCCAGTCAGATGTTGAAACGATAACATAGCGATGCAAAAATATTCATCTGCCTTTAAACGGACGGAAGTGTATAACTGTGCCCTTCACGAAACGAAAGAACTGACTATCCCGTGACTACAATATCTAGGAGTCACAACTACAATCGGTTCAAATGGCCCTGAGCACTATGGGACTTAACTTCTTAGGTCATCACTCCCCTAGAACTTAGAACTACTTAAACCTAACTAACCTAAGGACATCACACACATCCATACCCGAGGGAGGATTCGAACCTGCGACCGTAGCGGTGTCAGACTGTAGCGCCTAGAACCGCTCGGCCACCCCGGCCGGCAACTACAATCGGTCAACGCTTATAATCACCTGTGTCTAGCAGCTGGTAAAGATATGAAGTACAAGGCAACGTTAAACGATTCATTCGTTTTCAGAGTTCTATATATTCCATAGTACTGCGATTACAAATATGACTGATCCATGACTAGAATCGTAAACTCACTGGATTTCCATTGTGCCCACCACCTAACGTCACGAGTGCCGTGCCTTTACAAAGTGTCGAGAAAGCAAGAACAGGGTTTTTGTATCTTGGAATATCCAAGATGTGTATGTGCTACAACAGTACAGCGTGAATTCACAAGGAACCGAAATGTGAACAGAGCACTGTACGCTGTTATCGACAATTTAGGGATACTGGCTATCTCTTTAATGAGAGAATTATCGATCCACTACGCTTGCCAGATGCAGTCGTGGAATGAATCAGAGAAACTTGGTAAGCAGTCCAAAAAGACTGAGGATCCGCGGAATCCACTAACTCGGAAATGTCGCAGAAAACAGGGTGAAAGTGTTTGTGACGGCGGTTACATTTCAAACTGTAACAGTCTGCAGCTCGTGCAACAATCAAAACCGGAAAATTATGACCTGATCACTGTGCACCGAGCACTTGAGATTGAACATTTCGCCAGCAACGTGATATGCAGAAACGAAGCAGCCATCCATGTATCGTGAAAGGTTACTCACTTCAGTGCGAGGGTGGGGGAGACAGAATATGGTCATGAGATTGTGCAGCATTGGCAAGATTCGCCAAAGGTTAAAGTTTTCTATGCAGTGTCACTGACGAGCCTGTACGGGCCGTTTTACTTCTGTGTAATTACTCTGACTGGGAACTCTTACCTAGGTATGCTGCACTTGTGGTTCCGAAAATTTCGTGTTCCACCAAGACGGTGCTGCCCTTCACGGGGACATCAATGTTCGTCACATCACTGGATTGGGCGTAGCGGTGAAGATGATGTGACTGTGTTCCCTCAGCCTCCCACGTCCCCTGACCTTGGGATATATTCATTCAGGTGTACATTAAGGATCGTGTTTTATATACCCCCACTGTCAATAACATTTGAACGGCTGAGACAATGCATCAGTGCTTTGATGAGCGCTGACAGGATGTTGGTACAGAAGATACAGGACGAACTTGACTACCCCTCAGACGCTTGTCGTGTGACCAGAGGGTCATTCATATATTGGAATACGTGTAGAGTGCAAAATGCAGATTTCATGAGTTCACAGTTCTGTTCATGCATCAGTTCAAAATGGTTCAAATGGCTCTGAGCACTATGAAACTTAACATCTTAGGTCATCAGTCCCCTAGAGCGTAGAACTACTTAAACCTAACTAACCTAAGGACATCACACACATCCATGCCCGAGGCAGGATTCGAACCTGCGACCGTAGCAGCCCGGTGGTTCCGGACTGCAGCGCTAGAACCGCACGGCCACCGCGGCCGGCTCATGCATCAGTCAAATATGTACATGTAACACATTGTAAACCAAAGAGCCCTGAAAAGGAGTGAACCATTTACAGTAGCCCTGTTGGATGATCTCACAGGGTCAGTCATACGTAACACAGGCGCGTCTGTTTGCTTCACAGGAGGAGACTTGGAAAATGGAATCTTCACAGGATATTGCAAACACAACACTCGTGCGGTTCATCCTAAAACATTGCTCAGGTGTTAGGGACATACACAGGATAGTGAACGTCTACTAACAGAATCGGCAGGAATAGTCAAGTCTTTGTTTCATCCGCAGGAGAGTGTCACGGGCAGGCTGGAAAACCCCACGAAAGCCTCCCTGTAAAGTTGGAAGAACTTGTAACTAATTAAGTAATCTAGGATTATGCTGCAGTCTCTCTCACGTAACGCTCCCTCAGGAACCTTGAAGTTTAGTAGAAGTCGAAGAAGCTACTCCCATCAACCACCTCACCGATGATCTTAGCGTGCGTGTGTAGCACAACATAGGCAAAATCGTTCATACAGAGACTCTACAGCCAGCGCTTGGAAACGCAACAGTTACAACACAGCTGGCTTTTATGTATCCGCCGATTGTCGCCCGTACAAAAAGTTTTTACCCGCTTGGCTGCCCACCGGACACCTTCCCTGCGTTGGTAATTGTTGTGGAGAGTTAAATAAAACTTTGCGCCGCAACAAGTAACCACGACTTATTACTGCAGTCTTCGAAATTATTCGGGTAGCTGAGTGGTCAGCGCGACAGGATGTCATCCTAAGGGCCTGGGTTCGATTCCCAGCAGGGTCAGAGATTTTCTCCGCTCAGGGGCTGGGTGTTGTGTTACCCTAATCATCATCATTACATCCCCATCGACGTGAAAGTCGCCGAAGTGGCGTCAAATCGAAAGACTTGCACCCGGCGAACGGTCTACCCAACGAGAGGCCCTGGTCGCACGACATTTACATATGCATTTCGGGGACACTACGCAGGTCAGGACCTAAAATTCCCACGTTGGCAGGATCTGTCACTGACAAGTTCTAGAGGCCCGTCCATTCTGGAAAATATAACGACCCTTTTACATCTTCGTACATCCATCTATAGTGGACACCGGAACAACAGTTATTACTGTACCTGCCATGTCGTAAAGGTAATACATAAAATGTATTTACTGTTTTATACAAACACACGCGGTTTCAGTGTTGCAATACTCCGTCTTCAGGATCCACGACGATTCTGAGTGACAATGTTAATACCGGAGGATCTTTATTATATTTTTTGTAGAAGGTTCAAAACATCGGCGTCCGATGAACTGCCAACAGCCAGTCGATAAGAAGCTTCCCCTAGGGGGTGCCGATATTTTGGCCGTTCAACGGAAAGTATAATAGTGATTAATAGGGATCAACGTGATCTCTAAGTCACAGAGGGATCTGAAGATGGTATACTGTAATGCCGAAACCAGTAGCGTTTAAAAAAAAAAAATTTGACGACTTTTCCATATCCACATACACTATGTGATCAAAAGTATTCGGACACCTCCAAAAACATACGTTTTTCATATTAGGTGCATTGTGTTGCCACCTACTATCAGATACTCCATATCAGCGACCTCAGTGGTCATTAGACATCGTGAGAGAGCAGAATGGGGCGCTCCGTGAAACTCAACGGAATTCGAATATGGACAGGTGATTGGGTGTCACTTGTGTCATACGTCTGTACGTGAGATTTCCACACTCCTAAATATCCCTAGGTCCATTGTTACTGATGTGATAGCGAAGCGGAAAGAGCACAAAAGCGTACAGGCCGACCTCGTCTGTTGACTGAAAGGCCGGCCGGGGTGGACGAGCGGTTCTAGGCGCTACAGTCTGGAACCGCGCGACCGCTACGGTCGCAGCTTCGAATCCTGCCTCGGGCATGGATGTGTGTGATGTCCTTAGGTTAGTTGGGTTTAAGTAGTTCTAAGTTATAGGGGACTGATGACCTCAGATGTTAAGTCCCATAATGCTCAGAGCCATTTGAACCATTTTACCTGAAAGAGACCACCTACGGTCGAAGAGGGTCGCTATGGGTAAAAGGCAGACATCTATCCAGACCACCGCACAGGAATTCCAAACTGCATCAGGATCCATGGCAAGTACTATGACTGTTAGGCGGGAGCTGAGAAAACTTGGATTTCATGGTCGAGTGGCTGCTAATAAGCCACACATCACGCCGCTAAATGCCAAACGACGTCTCTCTTCGTGTAAGGAGTGTGAACCTTGGACGATTGAAGAGTGGAAAAACGTTGTGTGGAGTGACGAATCACGTACACAATGTGGCGATCTGGTGGCAGGGTGTGGGTACAGCGAATGCACGCTGAGCGTCATCTGCCAGCGTGTGTAGTGCCAACAGTAAAATTCGGAGGTGGTGGTGTTATAGTGTGGTTGTTTTTTTCATGGTGGGGGCTTGCACCACTTATTGTTTTGAGTGGCACTGTCAGAGCACAGTTGTTTCCCATTGTTGAAGAGTAATTTGGGGATGGCGACTGCATCTTTCATCGCGATCGAGCACCTGTTATAACGCCCGGCCTGTGGCGAAGTGATTACACGACAATAACATCCTTGTAATGGACTGGCCTGCACAGAGTCCTGACCTGAATTCGGCAGAACACCTTTGGGATGTTTTGGAAAGCCAACTCCGTGCGCTCCATGAAAACCACGACCACATGATAACACCACAGCCTCCGAATTTCAATATTGGCACGACCGACATCGATACATCTCCTTAGTGCAGCACTCCTCGATGATGATGATGATGATGATGTTTGGTTTTGTGGGGCGCTCAACTGCGTGGTTATCAGCGCCCGTACAAGTATCCAATCTTTGCTCAGTCCAATTTCGCCACTTTCCTGGATGATGATGAAATGATGAGGACAACAAAAACACCCAGTCATCTCGAGGCAGGTGAAAATCCCTGACCCCGCCGGGAATCGAACCCGGGACCCCGTGCTCAGCACTCCTCGAAGAATGGGCTGCCAATCCCCAAGAAACCTTCCAGCACCTGACTGAGCGCAAGCCTGCGAGAGTGGAAGCTGTCATCAAGGCTAAGGGTGGGCCAACACCGTACTGAATTCCATTACAGTACACTGCACAGTTAGGATACCTCAGAGCAATGATACTGATTTGACATCGTGTTTATCGTGTTCCATTCGCGTGTGAAAAATGACTGTTCTTGTGCCTCTGTACGACCCATAATCCCTATCATCTTAAATCCATTATTCCTACTGACTCCTTATTCGCACAAATTTATGAGCTCTATCGACAAGGGATATCAAATCGATTCCACAATTCTTCAGTTCCAGCATGTTTCCCAAATCATTCCTATCAAGCTGCCTATCGAATTGCGTACCTGTGGAGGATCGTGTCAGTTGCGTGGCTGGATTCGTGATTTTTCTGTCAGAAGAAACACAGTTCGTTCTAATTGATGGGAAGTCAACTAGTGAAACCGAAATGATATCTAGGGTACCAAAGGGATTGTTGGAGGCCCTCTGCTATTCGTAATATAAATTAAACAACCAGATGAGTACCAGATGTTGGCCAGATGTGTACGAGGATCGTTCCGAAAGTAATTCCTACTATTTTTGTTCATGAGAACTACAGGAGATACAAAATCACAATAGCACAGCTAAATAGAGCAATAATTCATCTACACAATGTCAGCTTCCCACATGGTCACCACCATTCGTAATGCACTTTTGCCAACGATGAACCAGAGCCTGCGTACCGCGCTTGTAAAAGAACCAGCTGAGGCTAACCACTTCGCCGCGCGGGAGTAGCCGAGCGGTCTCAGGCGCTGCAGTCATGGACTGCGCGGCTGGTTAAGGCGGAGGTTCGAGTCCTTCCTCGGGCGTGGGTGTGTGTGTTTGTCCTTACGATCATTTAGGTTAACTAGTGTGTAAGCTTAGGGACTGATCACCTTAGTAGTTAAGTCCCATAAGATTTCACACACATTTTTGCTAACCACTTCTTACAGCGTCGACAACAGTATCAGAGTCATGAAAATTTTCGCCATGTAGTCCATCTTTTAGAGCCCAAAGAGATGGAAATCTGAAGGTGCTAAATCGGGAGTCTACGGCGGACGTGGTGAGACAGTCCAGCCGAATTCTGCAATGAGTTGTGTTATCATGTTGCTGGTGAAAGTCGGTCGTCTTCTGTGTCCTAACGCTAATTCGGGCTTTCAGCTTACTCAGTGTCGTCTTGTAGCGTGCTAGACTGACAGTTTCTCCAGGCTCCAGGACATCCAAAAGACTTCTGACTTTATCAGAAGATCGTACAAATCACTTTGCCTGCAGACGGCTGTGTCTTGAATTTCTTCTTTGACAGAGAGTTGAAATGTCGCCATATCATGGACTGTCTTTTGGATTCCGGCTCGTAGTGGTGACACCACGTCTCCCCTCTGGTGACGATGCTATTCAGAAAATTGTCACCTTCTGCTTGATACTGGTCCAGCAGGTTCCGACAAATTTCTATTTGGTGAGTTTTATGTTATTCTGTTAAGCATCCGCGGGGCCCACCTCACACAGACTTCGTGATAACCAAGATGTTGCAACATAGTTTCCATTATAGCAGACATTCAGCTTTGCACACAACTATCTGGACATTATCTGCTGATGGGCACGGAGCCGGCCACTGTGGCTGAGCGGTTCTAGGCGCTTCAGTCTGGAACCGCGCTGATGACACGGTCGCACGTTGGAATCCTGCCTCGGGCATGGATGTGTGTGATGTCTTTGGGTTAGTTAGGTTTAAGTAGTTCTAAGTCTAGGGGACTGGTGACCTCAGATGTTAAATCCCATAGTGCTTAGAGCCATTTGAACCATTTGATGGACAAGGATGAGTAGATCAAGACGCTCTTCACTGCGAGAGACGACAGCTGTGCAGGGTCGACCCGGCCGTGGCCTGAATGCACACCCTTTTTCACCGCGTTGAAAACGCCATACCCGCCGCCTCACATTTCTCACGTCTATTGCGTCGTCTCCATACACCTTCAGCAAGCGTCTATGGGTTTCAATCGGCGCAATTTCTTGAGTAGTGAGCAATCCAATGACACAACACTGTTTTACAGGCGCGTCCATACGGGGTCCATTTTGGAACGTCTGCTGGCACGAACTACCGGAGAACAAAGGAATCACCTGCAAATGAAAGAGGAAGGTTTAAGCATTAGCTCTACATCGACGTTTTTCTCTGTATATCGTCCTTCACACTTCCCTCTGTATTTTCTCTCTTCCCTCTTCTCTCTGTCCATCTCCTCCGTCCCCTCTGTCGATCTGCTCCTTCCCCCTCTGTCAATCTCCTCATCCCCCGCTCTCGCTGTCTATCTTTTGATCTCCCTACTCTCTCTCTCTCTCTCTCTCTCTCTCTCTCTCTCGCTCTCTCTCTCTGTCCATCTCTTCCTACTTCCTCTCTCTGTCCATACCATCCTCACTCCTCTCTCTGTCAGTTTCCTCCTCTTCCCTTCCATTTCGTCCTCCCACTCTCTGTGTCCACCTCCTCTTGCTCCAATATCTGTAGTTATCTCTTCCTTTCCCCTCTCTGCCTGCCATTTTCCCCTTCCCCTCCCCCCTCCATCCTATCACTCCAGTCCTAATGGGAGGCTGCTGGTTCTCATCCCCACAGTATTTCTTCTCAGATCGTAACTAATATATGTACCAAATTTGGCTGAAGACGTTCCAGGAGATTAGCATGAGCTTTTAACCCGTGACTATGGCAGAATACGCTCATGTCAAATATATTTAATTTATGTTTAACTTCTTCACACGTATTTGAACGCATATTTCACATGTGCCTCTAGCCAATTTCGTCCGATAATTACATTTTAACGCAGCTCAATGTTTATGACGTCGTATCTCATGAACTGTGTGTTGTGCAGTGATAATTTTTATGATAAATTCAATGGTATGCGCGAAATGCGTTGTGACTAGAGCTGATGGCAAAGAAGTAATAAATTGATATGCTTGCTGCGGCAGTTTTTCACGCATCTCAGTGTTTCTCAAGCCATGTCTCCTGAACTATGTGACATACAGTGACTTACGTTAGCTGGAACATTCAGTAGTGTATGTGAACACTGTCTGCAAAACGTGCCGCGAACACAGTTTTAGTCCGATCCACTAACGATGGCGGTTCGCACATATCGAGGCACGGACGGAGATGACATTGTTGGCGATTCTAAGCGCCATTTTCAATACGCGCCTGCGCATGCTTTACGCTGGAAGAAAGCGTACAAGCTGCAAATTACGTCTCTCGCTTGCTTTTGCAGAATTTATTACTTACCACCACAATCAGCGATGACAACTTGCAAAAAATGAAATAGAAATGCAGTAAGCAACTCACTGCGATCACGTTTAATGCTCGCATTAGCGAGAGGTCAGAAAACTCCGAACGCTCACTGGCTGTTGAGGACTACGAGACGTCGCCGCGCAGAACGAGTCTAAACTCGACCATCATCGTTCGTGACTCAAACTATAGTAGTAAAGAAGCAATAAATTAAAACGCCGTGTTCAAGCGACAGTTTCGCTGCATGGACAGCGAAGCTGTAGTAAGCGATAAACATTTTTTCTTTCTTCATTTCGTATGGGTTCTGAGCGAGGAAAAGTCTCATAAAGGTTTCATATTGAGAGGTATATGTTCGTTACCCCCACAGCGATTCTCTCCGGACAGTAAGTGATGTGTGTGCCAAGTTTGGCTGAAATTAGTCCAGTGGTTTAGGAGGAGATGCGGAACACAGTCTGTTAAGTAAGACCGTGATCAGGTTAGCCAGTAGAAAAATGTATTTGGCAACAAACTAAAACATATACATACATCAATATCGACAAAAGAAAAATGCAGTGATAGTAGTAATACGCCCAGGCATGCACAGCGTCGATTATTGTTTGGCTTCTCCCGAGACATGCTAGAAACAAAGTTTTCCGTGAATTCACGTGGAAGAGCCCGCCAAATGGCGTCGAATTTCCGTAGGCAGCTGTTTCAAAGTGAAGATCTATCTTCCCTGCAGCTTTTACTTCATTTAAGGCCATACACTTTAAATAGGGTTATAGTCAGGAGACCGAGGGCAAACCCCATACCTGCACACCTTTCTCCTTTTTCCAGTCGCTGCAGTCTCCTGTGGTGCCATTGTCCTCCTGGAATACCCAATATTTATTTTTGTAGATGAACCAACAATTGGCAGTCGGCACCAAACATCTTCGATATTCGAATTTTTGCTGATACTGCTGTCGTTTACCGTCAAGTAAAATCATCACAAGACCAATCATCACTCGTGTCTTTTCTTGTGTATCCCAGTCAGGAATTCAAAGTAAGCTAGTTCTCTATGGGCATTTTATGAACCACAAAGGTTTCCTGTGTTGGGCTGTGAAAGAAATGAGGCTATATCTTTCACCACTTGTGTGTAATGCCAACGACGCTCTTACTTAAGACTATACATACATACAGCTTCATTGTTGTAATACGTATAAAGTCAGGAGACAATCAGAACAGCTCTGTTCGAATTTTTGCTGATACTGCTGTCGTTTACAGTCAAGTAAAATCATCACAAGACCAAAACGAATTACAAAAAAATGTAGACAAGGTATTTGCATGGTTCGAAAGGTGGCAATTGACCGCTAACGATAAAAATTGAGAGGCTTTCCAAGTGACTACCAAAAAAATTCCGTCAAAATTTCGGTTGTACGATAAAGCACACTAATGTAAAGGTTGTCGATTCAACTAAGTACCTAGGCATAACATCTACAAAAATCTTAAACTACAACCATCACACAGAAAATGTTGTGGGGAAGGTGAACCAAAGACTGCGTTCGATTAGCTGTACACTTGGAAGATGGAACAGGTCTACTAACGAGACTGCCTTCACTACTATTGTCTGTGTTTTGCTGGAGCACTGCTGCGCGCTTTGAGATTCTTACCAGGCAGGATTGGCGGATGACATCGAAAAAGCTAATAGAAGGGCAGCTCGTTTAGTTTTTTCGCGAAATAGGAAATGCTGGCACGTATGTGATAGGCGATTCGACAGTGAAATCCTTCAAATAAAAAAGGTTTTAATTGCGGCGAGAGTATTTCAGCAAATTTCAGTGCTGTACATTCTCCTTCGAATACTAAACTTTTTGGTGACTGTCAGCTACGAAGGGAGAAATGTCTATCTTAAGGGGAGGTTTACTATCTTTGGCCCGAAGAAAGCATGTTATTTGAGAATTTTTTTCTCGGGATGTATTATAGATATCAATGTCAAATTTGGTCAAAATATTCATTGACATTTCCTCTATATACTGGAATTTTTTAACCGGAAATGTCGAAGGGCAGAGGCGGAAGTGCTGTCGGAACGAAACAAAATTTCGATGTAGACCTCCACGCGCGGTACGTCACAGGTCAGGCGGCTCGTCTGAAATCAAAACAGAGTCGACGTTAGCGAAGTATATAAGATTCTTTACGAGTTGGACCTCGCTTAAGTTATTTGGACCATACGAAATAAAATGGCGGCCATTTGAAAAAAAAAGGGTTTCTTCATCGATTTTTCGACTTCGTCGGCCAAGTAAAAATATTTGTAGTTGATCGATCGGAAAAAAGTGGTACAACTCCTAGACAATTTAGTTAGCTTCGTCGGAAACAAAGAATCATGTCAATCGGTTCAGTAGATTTGAAGTTACACCGCGCGATAGAAAAAAAGTCATTTCGAGAAACGCGTTTGAAGTTTTGACTACATATAAATGCATATTATGCAACTTACGTTCAATCTGCTATTCTTGGTCCATAAACTAGTCCTTCCCATTCCTCATAGAGGGCGTTCTTCTCGATCTGGGCCATCCTTCGCTGCTCCAGAGCCGCTCGTACGGCCGGTGACAAGCGGTTATCGGCCGCTTGAATCCGGTGGTCGTCCGAATGCTTGGCGAACTGCGTCGAATAGAGTCCCAGGGTGACGTCCATCGTTGTCACAATCTTCAGAATTGCTGAATACCCTTTGTTGTAGCTGCTCACTGCCAGGAAAGTCGCAGTCTCCACAATCTTCGCACCAGAATGCAAATGCTTGGGAACTAACTTTCAAACGTACGCAATCAAACGTTCTTTTGAATTTTGTGTGTTTTCTCCAAAGCACCGGTACAATAACACGTCCTCCGAAAGAAAAAAAAAACTGGTGCGTGAAAAGGCCTATTTCAGGCGGGTGCATGTTTTTGTTCAACCGCGAATAACAAACATTTCCGTTCCGTATTAGGAAAAGGTGGCAGGGGTAAAATACAGGGAGCGAAAGGCTATTTACAATTTGTACAGAAACCAGATGGCAGTTATAAGAGTCGAGGGACATGAAAGGGATTTAGTTGTTGGGAATGGGGTGAGACAGGGTTGTAGCCTCTCTCCGATGTTATTCAATCTGTATACTGAGCAAGCAGTAAAGGAAACAAAAGAAAAATTCGGGGTAGGTATTAAAATCCATGGAGAAGAAATGAAAACTTTCAAGTTCGCCGATGACATTGTAATTCTGTCAGAGACAGCAAAGTACTTGGAAGAGTAGTTGAACGGAACGGACAGTGTCTTGAAACGAGGATATAAGATGAACATCAACAAAAGCAAAACGAGGATAATGGAATGTAGTCGAATTAAGTCGGGTGATGCTGAGGGAATTAGATTAGGAAATGAGACACTTAAAGTAGTAAAGGAGTTTTGCTATTTGGGGAGCAAAATAAC
Organism: Schistocerca piceifrons; assembly: GCF_021461385.2. Classification (NCBI taxonomy): domain Eukaryota; kingdom Metazoa; phylum Arthropoda; class Insecta; order Orthoptera; family Acrididae; genus Schistocerca; species Schistocerca piceifrons. Next base: position 56,698,209 of record NC_060147.1, on the reverse strand, counting down.
TGATGATGGTCGAAGTAGAAAAGATATAAAATGTAGACTGGCAATGGCAAGGAAAGCGTTTCTGAAGAAGACAAATTTGTTAACATCGAGTATAGATTTAAGTGTCAGGAAGTCGTTCCTGAAAGTATTTGTATGGAGTGTAGCCATGTATGGAAGTGAAACATGGATGATAAATAGTTTGGACAAGAGAATAGAAGCTTTTGAAATGTGGTGCTACAGAAGAATGCTGAAGATTAGATGGGTAGATCACATAACTAATGAGGAGGTATTGAATAGAATTGGGGAGTTCCTGAATCGAGGACAGCTGTAGGGATCAGAGTAAGTGATTTTTGAATCATAATGAAGATCGCTCTTATTTTTAGTACGCCGTTGGTTCCATGTGGTTAGCGATTGGTTTGACGAAGAGGTGTATGAAAACAAGAACGAAGCGTCCACTAAGGAAAATGAGACGTGGATGCTGAACAGAATTACGCGTTAGATATCGCATCAGAACCTGTTACCAGAGTTAAACTATATCTGGGGAAAGATGAAAAAAGACTGAAAAATATGAGCAACGGGAAGATACATTTCTCCACTCCTCTCATGACGAATATTGGTGTGTAGTGTTTCTGGTCTATCGGAATCTGCATAACAATGCTATTTAAAGTTGCAGTTATTAGTACGTACTTGTTAATCATCGTCTTTACTACAGACCTGGAGTTTCATGTTGACATTAAGTATAAAATAACACAAATTATATGTTTCCGAACATGAGGGACACTGTGTGTGGGGAAGACTGATTACACTAAGATTAACATACGAGCAGTTGCCGACTATGTCTTTAGAAACAGTAAGACACAAAATGTTGACGACAATCGTAACATCACTTAGCGAAATAAAACACGGCTGCAGCAAACTACTTACGCGTCAGATTTCGGAAGAGCATCTGCTAGTTCAGTTAAACAGCCTTTCTGAAAAGACGCAAGATCACAGATGTGTAGAGACAGACCATATTCTGCGCTACCTTCACTGGGAATACTGATCGGCGAATTACACGATTCGCAGGTCAATATCCACAGTTAGGGCAGGGATCTGGTGGAAATCGCGGAAAAATGTTAAAGTTACTACAGTTTGTTATTACGCAAAGTAAAACAGGAATAAAATGTTTGCAGAAGCCGTAAAACCACAAGAGGCGCCTACACATGTGTGCAGCATAGAATTACGCTCCAGAAATGACGACAGGATGGTCTGCACGTGTTAATCAACGGTTTTGGGAAGAGGCAAGAAGTTCGTGCGGCCATTAGTTGGAATGTAAATGTGCTGTGAGATTCGTCTGTCTCTCAGAATCTGGCTGAAATAGCATGGAAATGTCGCCTCCAAGTAGTAATGGTTCTTTTTCCTTATTAATCAGGGCATTTACGACAGACATTCAGTTACATGTCAGTACTTATAAAATATAATAGGTTTCCTTTAATTTTCGTCTATGGTCACAATCTTTTCTGTTTAACAGATTACCGGTTTCGGTCTTTAATGACCATCATCAGATCAGCTCTGAAGATCGGCAGGTCTTGTTACTACCAGATGCATCCGTATTCAAGAAAGAGGTTGAATTAATAGTAGAAAGACGGCGCAGAGGTTACATCGGTATAGCGCGCATTTCGCTTGCTAATGTTTCCAGCGTGATCACAGACCATAGTGACGTATCCTGATGTAGTTCATCTATTCAGTGTCGTCCTTTAATATGATGAATAGGAAGACTAGTCTGGAACAAAGAAGAAACACGAATATACGTTCCATGAGCTACACTGGAAACATTTGCAAACGAAGAGCGCGCTATAGCGATGTAATCTCTGCGCCGTCTTTCTACAATTAATTCAACCTCTTTCTTAAATAAGGATGCATCTGGTAGTAACAAGACCTGCCGATCTTCAGAGCTGATCTGATGATGGTCATTAAAGACCGAAACCGGTAATCTGTTAAACGGAAAAGATTGTGACCATAGACGTAAATTAAAGGAAACTTATTACATTTACGGGTCACTGTGTTTCTTCGCTACGATGTCGCAGCTTATAAAATATAATTTTACGGAATGCGAATTAAATGTTACCGATCATTACGGATAAATCATGGATGTATATCAAGTCATAGAACAAGAATACGTAATACGTAATTAAAAGGTACGAGATATACTAACGTTACTTCCACAGATCCTACATTAAATGTTCCTCTTGGTTGTGGGATATGAGACAAAAATCTGAGGTGCATAATTATCATAAATCTTAAGGAGCTGTGGTTGTTAGGTTGTCGTTCCTCGGTGAATGACGCCTATTTGGACCAAAGTATGTGACTTCTGCGGTACTGATTCCATTAAGTGAGCAATTCGTGTGAGGAAGAGGTCTACTGAAAGCGGAATAAAATGTTCACGACAGTCGTAATATCGGTAGGCGGATTGATATAGAGTTGCAACAATAATTAAGCGACAGACATCTTCAACTTTTGTAATCCAGTCTTCCTCAGTTGCGTCTAATATTACGGTATATTGATAATTTTTACTTATGGACCGTCTTAGAGCAACTGAATAAAACACAATTTTAGTGCCATACGCGTTTCGCCTTTATTTTCTGCAAGGCATCATCAGTGGCAGGTTGCGTGAACAATTTCTTACATATTACGCTCCTGTTGCATTTTTGGTGTTGTTCTTCTTCTTATGAATGCCAATTTGCGGTTTCAACAAGCGCTCAGTTCATAGTGCTGTGGAATGTGGGGAAAAAATCGCAAATTGGCATTCATAAGAAGAACAACACCAAAAATGCAACAGGAGCGTAATATGTAAGAAATTGTCCACGCAACCTGCCACTGATGATGCCTTGCAGAAAATATAGGCGAAACGCGTATGGCACTAAAATTGTGTTTTATTCAGTTGCTGTCAGACGGTCCATAAGTAAAAATTATCAATATACCCTAATATTAAGCGACAGAATTTTCCACTTACTCTGTTATCAAGGGCTGCGCAAATTACTCTGCTATCAACAGTTAAAGAAGGGCTGCGCAAAGAAGCGAGAATTTTCTGGGCCCGTTCGGCGGGGATGTCGGGCCCGTGCATCGCGTGCAGCCCGGCTAGCTAGCGAGCCTCGCAGCAGTATCGAGCGGCCGCCCGGGCGCGCGGGGCAGCCGTTCGGCCGTTTCCGTGGGCGCTCGGCGCGCCGAACGGGGGCTGGAGGGGGGTGGCCGGGGTGCGGCCGGCGCCCGGGCCCCAGTTCTCCGGTGACCGCCGACGGGTGACGAAGGAGCGTGCGACCGGCGGCCGGCCAGCTCCGCGCAGATCGATACCGCCGCAACCTCGGCTCGCCGCGCACTTTTCCCGGGGATGAAGCAAAATGGCGGAGCGGCGACGGCCACCCACCACCACAACGGGCAGGCGCCTCCGCCTCCGGCCTCGTCGCCTTGCAACTCGCACAGCCCGTCGTCGTCGGGGCGCGGCGGCGGCGCCGACGACAACAGCAAGACGAACCTGATAGTCAACTACCTGCCGCAGACGATGACGCAGGACGACATGCGGGCGCTGTTCTCGACCGTCGGCGAGCTCGAGAACTGCAAGCTGATCCGCGACAAGTCGACGGGCCAGAGCCTCGGCTACGGCTTCGTCAAGTACCGCACCGAGGAGGACGCCGTCAAGGCGGTGAACACGCTCTCCGGCCTGCGCATCCAGAACAAGGTGATCAAGGTGTCGCACGCGCGGCCCAGCAGCGAGTCGATAAAGGGGGCCAACCTGTACGTCAGCGGCGTGCCGAGGAACGTGACCCCGGCCGAGTTCGAGAAGATGTTCTCCCGCTTCGGCACCATCATCACGTCCCGCATCCTGTGCGACAACTCGACCGGCCTGTCCAAAGGGGTGGGCTTCATCAGGTTCGACCAGCGCTCCGAGGCGGAGCGCGCCATCGAGGAAATGCACGGGTACACGCCGCCCGGCTCCGGCGAACCCCTCGGGGTCAAGTTCGCCAACAAGCCGACCACCCAACTGGGACTGTACCACCCGGCAGCAGCCTACTACCCGCCCGACGGTCGCCGCTTCGCCGGACCCATCCACTCTCCCGGGAGCCGCTTCCGGTATCTGCCCCTCTCGCCCCTGGGGGCCACGGGCGAGAAGGCCATCCTCGCCATGAACAAGGGTCTGCAGCGCTACTCGCCCCTCACCGGCGGCGACTACCTCGCCGGGATGCTGCCGGGCGACCCGGCCGGCTGGTCCATCTTCGTCTACAACCTGGCCCCCGAGGCGGAGGAGAACGTCCTGTGGCAGCTCTTCGGGCCCTTCGGCGCCGTCCAAAACGTGAAGGTGATTCGCGACGCAGACAGCAATAAGTGCAAGGGCTTCGGCTTTGTCACGATGACCAACTACGACGAGGCAGTCGTCGCTATCCAGTCACTCAACGGGTACACGCTCGGTAACCGTGTTCTGCAAGTGTCTTTCAAGACAGCCAAAGTCAAACACGCGTAGGCCGGACTGCCCCTTTTCCATCCTCTCCAATTTCTGCCGTATTGGGGAAATTTTCCCAGAGTGCTGGACGTACTGTACTGCTCTCATCTGACCCTCAGAAGCCCACCAGTATTTAGGCATCTCCCGTGAGACACTTGCTATGTAACCCGTGTAAAACCGTCCAAAATTCTAAAATTTTCTGGCTAATTATCGCCTGTAAAGATTTGAAGATTTGGAAGCCAGCTGATGGGTACAGTTCTACACTCCCACTGTGTATCATTTGATATCACGGTTAATCTCTGCAATAGGTCATTGAAACTGTAGCGTATGCTAGAGCTCAATAACACAGTAACTTATGTGTATAAAGGTGGCTAAAATTCTCCAATAGATATTTCAGTATTTGGAGGCAGACTGATGGTTGCAACTGCAAACTCACTCCAATCCCATACACAATTTAGTAATCTGACCAATCGCTGTAACATGACAGTGGAATTATAGTATGTTCCAGAACTTCATACAGCAATAATATCTGCATACAAGATCAGCCCCACTTCAACATACATACTTCCCTGCAACATGTATCTGAGATTTATTTAATAAGGAAGTCTGCTTTGCTAAAAGTCTCCTTTAGTTGGTGTCTTTGACACCACTTCATAGATGAAAATACTACATCACAACTTGCTTTTCCAGTATAGAACAGAGATCATTACAGTGCATATATGGCAATACCTTTGAGATGGCTTCTTATTTCTTCAACGTATTAGGCCTAATATTTGAAACAAATTTATAATTTCTTCAAAATCAATTGGCTTCCAGTTTTAAATTGGGCCCTTTCAGACTGTTCAATTTCTGGAAGGGCATAATATCTAGCTCTCCAGGGGACCTTAAGCACATGTCATTAGGCCTCATTGCTGTCTTTCCCATAACTGTTATTTATACTGAATTAAATGTCAGTTCCAAAGTTTCGCCACTTTGATAAACCGAATTATAATTTTCTGTGTCCAGCTAGGCTTATGATTCCAGTGTTATGTGCCAAATTACATCTGACCTACTACTGTTCGCCAGGTGTTGTAGGTGTGCATGTACATGTGGTTACTTGACTATGATCATTATTTGTGATAGCTGATGAAGATTGCATGGTCAGTTGTGTAAATATTGTGCATAAAAGTGGAATCATTAGCAATACCAGCCTTACACTCAGTAGTTTGGCTTTTTTAACTTGTAATTTCGGTAGTCTTGGCTTATATTATATTTTCTATTAAACTTTAAGTTTTAGTCTCACTCACTTCGACATAAAATATATATTTAAGTAATGCATATGACTTAGTGTCTAAAGGTTTTTGTGGGAGACAAAGCTACAGTTTCAATCATTTTTAACTCTATTGCCTTTTCCACTAAACACAGGACCCCTAACGAAACACAGTGTAGGTATAACCCATCTCAGGGTCTCATGTGTTCATGTTCTGCTACCTGCAGAAAGCTAAAATTTCCAGCACTTCTGTGGCATTTCCCTAAAAGGCAGACAACTGAAGTACTCAACTCCCATTTATTTATTGTGTGCTCTGTCAAAGATGACACAGTTTCTGCTTTGTAGGCCATGCTATACTGACTGCATTGCAGTTTCAGTAGTGAAGGAGTAACGTCACTTGCAGGGATTTTCTTTATAAATATGTAATACTGTCTCATAAGTTGCACAAGCCATCGTCATTCTCATTGTGCAGTCTCTGTGTCATCTGTGTAGGGCTAAATTATTTATGTCTCTCTTTATGAATAGTATTGTTGCTAGCCTATTTATTTGATCAACTTTTCTTGTAGTTAGATTGCTTAACTTATATCTATCTGTGTCTGTGGCAGCGATAGTAGGTGCATTTCATCCTTTTTATAAATATAAAAATATATTTATGTGTACTGGCACTAATGTAAAGTCAATCGCAGTTAAAAGACATCGGTATGTCGGGTGTTTCGCAAAATTATTAGCTAATATTAGTTTGCGATGCAGGTACGAATTCCTGTTTCGTATTCTGCCTCATGAAACATAATACTATTTTTAGAGTATTTTGGTAGTATCTAGCTTTTCCTTGAAATATTTCAAAAATATGTATTGTTCCAATGTACTTCCTGCCTGTCGCGTGTCCATTTTTACTAGATGTTGTTCAGATAGTTTCATTTTCTCAGCTATAGAGAAACTCTTCCGGCAGAGTGACATAGCATTATAAACGGTTTCCAAAGAACCAAACGAATACCTAACAGCGTGTTACCATTGAATAATAAAACTACAAATGAGATAGCCCATAGAGCATGGTGCCAAAATCGATACCTTTTCTTCCATGTGAGAAATGTATTTTTGTAAGAATGCTTACACTATTTAAGACACAGTGATGCCTTTCTTGTGGCGTTTTTGAATTAAACATTTTGATGTACTTTGTCCTGTCATGGTCGCAATGAGAAATGTTACACGTTTAAAAATGTATATACATATATGTTGCTGAGACTAGGGAAAGTCTAGAGAAATGTTTTTTGATAATGAAAATTTATCTAGATGTTGAGAGTAACAGCTTAGCCTCCAGGGATGGTGTTATGATATGCAGATGTTCTTAGTTGTTGGTCAACTCGCTCTCCAAAACCTGGGAAATGTAGCCTTAGAATGTACAGACCACATTATCAGTATTTGTCTCTGTTTAATGACATTTGTTTTGTAAAAAGTAAACTTTTGCGACTTTTCCAACGACTGAGGGACAAGTAATTGGTGCATATCCTCTGTTTTATAAGATATTGAATTTTAGCACAAGCTAATAACAAAGATAACGTTTAAATCATATTTTAGTGGTGTGGTCATTGACCAGATGTGCTTTATGATTGTGGCAATATCTGTGGAGATTATCAAGCTTGCATAACTTTTGAAGTTTTACAGGTTCCATTAAATTGTTGATGTCATTGGATATTTTCAGAAATCCAGTAAAAAATAAAATCCAGAAGTTAATGTGATTGATACAGTATTTGCTCATTGTTCATAGCATATTTTGTGAAACAGTGAGGAGTAAATGAGTATTTTGGGGAGTGAAGGTGGGAAGAATGGAGAACTTAGGAAGTATGCACTTGAACTCAACTTTGATATACTTCCTATGCTATTTCTACATATCACACATGATCATCAGATAAGTTATGTTGCCTGGCTTGTAGTTATGAAACACATTGCATATTGATTTTCTGTGCAGGTCATTTTTATTTATGTCATTTGGATTATTCTTTACTTACTTCAGAAAAATTGTTGAAATAATTCTCATGTTTCTGTACTTTCAGTTTTTTAGCATACTAAATTTTTTGTTTGCTCATGATGAAATCACATAGGTTAAAAGAGACAATAATACACGTTGATGAACCATAGGCTATGTATTTTGATTGCAACTTGAATGAAAAATGTATCTGCAGGCAATACTGAAGTAATTTCAATGAAAGTACCTGTGATTTAATCTACTGTCTTGACCCCATTAGGCGATTAGTATATTGCCAGTTCCTCTTTCATGCAATGTTCCTCTGTCAGTAATTGTCAGTGTATATGACTCCAACAGAATATAGCAAAAATATTATGTGAGTGTAAGCAGGATGGATGGAAGGAAAATTTCAGTTAGTAGTGATTTCACTTCTATTTCTGTGTGCAACTAGTTTTTGTTGATATGAGAGTGGGAGGGAGAAATTGCTAGTGGGGAACAGTTGTTCATATGGATTACAAACATGCTGCAATTCAGTTGTACTGATTTTACTGGACTTGGTTTTCATAAAACTCCTGTAACTAATTTGACATTGACAAAGAAATACATGTACTTACGTGTCATTAAGGATATAAAGAATGAAGTGTCAAAATGGCACGATAACATGGCTATGGAAAAATGTATGTTATTCCAGATTAAATTTGTTTATCATACTTACTTGGGAGTCATTGAACAGAAATAATGACTGACTGGAAATAGTTCATTGCGCTTCTCTTGCAGAAGTTTTTAACACAAAATTGACACATGTGGTCAGGAGACTGTTTTAAGTGCTGAGGTTTGCCTGAAATATAACATTTGTTGGCCTAAGCAATACCTAACTTACAAGAAGTACAGGCAAGCCGACTGCACTGGGATGCTTGTTTCCTCTCTTTGTATATGTACTCGTATTTATATAATTACATACATTTTTTAGAAATTTTCTGGCTTATGTGTACTTGTGAATTGCTTATTTGTTTATTCAATTAGTCCACTGACATTATAATGTCAGACACGTAAATCTTGCCCAATCCTAGTATGTTTATTGTAGTAGATAAAATAAAAAGTAATTGATAGTCCATATTGTATGAGACAATTGCATTAGCAAATTCAGTGGATGTAAATTAGTTCATTTTCAATATGTTCGTAATTTATTACATAAAATGGCAAACAAAATAATGGGTTGGAATTAAAGCAGAAGGAAGCTGTCATGTTCATCAAAAGTACAATATTTGAGCATGAATATAATGCATGAGATCTGTAGTCCAGCCCATTTCTTGCCATGTATTTATGATCTGTACTATATTAATTAGATTATGTACTCCTTCTTTAAACAGATAAATTAATATGCAGCATGGGCGCACAAGATGAGATTATCAGCGACATGAAAGTATTACTGGTCTACTGTGTAAAGAGACTCTTCTTATTTTACTTTTAAAAACACTTTTTCACATTAACTTGTTATACAAATAATAGAATAGCTCATGTGGGAAAGATTTTTATCATAAAATGAAATAAAATTTTTTCTCAGTATAAAGTTATTGTTTTATTCTCACATGTTCGCCCATGAAGACTTCTTATCTTTACTTAAATAATCTGCTTGAGAATATCGCATATGAAAAGTGTTCCACAGTGTTTTCAATTTGCCAATGTTTGTAGCAAATGAATCTGACTAGGTCAAGGGCACATTCCACAAAATTATAAATGCAGAAGAGAGAAATATAACTTGTTTATTTTTCTGTGCCATCCATTGTCTTGTCCTTTTCTGTCTGGACATTTTTAAAATATTTGTATGATAGGAAACACAAAAATCAGTATAGATAGTATCCAAGTAAGCCACTTGTTCTAACATAAAGTAATGAGTTGTGTAAAAATATAAAAACATATCCTGTGAAACATGATTTTCATGTGAAACAACCACACAGACAATCATTTTGTACCGAAAAATAACTAATTTTTACTGAGACATTTAGAACATATAAAAATAATCATGATCACCTTTGACATCTGCAAAAAGAAAATGTGTAGAACAAGGGCACTGCCATTCGTACTGTAGGATAACGAGTTATTTGAAGATAACTATGGCAAGGAGAGTTGTTTATTACAGAATATGAACTGAAACGTACTTGTCAGAGAAAATACAGGCCACAATGCTCTAATATGTACGTTCTCAAAGTGAAATGTGGAATATTAAGAAATATGTACTTTAATGAGTAGCCTTACACGCATAACTATGATCGATTTGCACAAAACAGAACAAGCGACAGAGAGAGAACAGACTGACATATGATCTATTATGTGTGCTATAGACGATGTAAGAATAACCAGAAGCTTCATCATGTTCCACACATAAGTGTCAGTAATGATCACTGATAAATATAACTTTCAAACAAGTTAAATGATCTAATGAAGTGACACCAACACAACAATAAGGATCTTGTACATTCAGGTTATGCTATGAATTGTCAGAGGATTAACAAGTTACATAAAAAAATTGGTTTCAAGTCAATAGAAATCTGTAGATGCACTCAAGTTGGAACTGCTCATGAAATATTTCTCTTAATGTTTCTTCCTAAATCAGAAAATGCTTCATGGAGTCTTACAGTTAATTGACTGTGATTATTGTGGTGCACTAAATTTCCTTAAATAACATATGTAGGCCAATAAGAGGATTTACAAAAGACAGATTTTTTGTATGGAAAGTACAGCAAACAATCTGCCCATTTATGAAGATCAGATTTACTGCAAATCTGTTTAAGACACGGATCTTAAGGAGTTTGTGAATTTCTTTCAGTTTCTAAAATGAATAACAAGTGAAGTTACATTAAAAGTGGCAACTGAAATTTTACTCATAACTAAAATCATAAATGACAATACAGTGATGTTTGGTTTGGTAGATAGCAGTACCTTTAAGGCAACAAAAGGTACAAGGTGTGTTTTTCTAGATACAGAGCTTTATACCTACTTTGTGTAATCAAGGAAGAGACAACAATGCAATGCCATAAATTAAAACAATATTTTCACTGCTCACGAAGACTGAAACAGTCTGCAGTGTGGGCCACAGTCAAATGTCCATCATGTTAACATAGTTGCAAATTCAGTGCATTATCTTGAAACAGGACAGAACTACACAGTGTATGAAAAAGAAATCTAAGACCAAAGTAAAGGTTACAGTTATTCTCATAAATAATCTTACAAATATAAATTATTCCACCGGCCTACATACATCGTTCCACCAGTGAAACACCTCAGTCTAAAAACTGATTTCATAGATGTACAATGAGTATGAGAATAAACACAATATTTCATTCCAATTAATATGAAAACGATAATATAAAATATAACTAAAGTGAGCAGGAAATGAGGAGGCAGACTGATTATCAAAAATACTGAATATCACAAAAATGATGAAATTACATTTTTAAAATGAATATAAAGTTGTTGTTCGAATCGATTGTTCTTGTAATTCCTGAAGCATCTCCAGACCTAATAATGGGCACAATAACTGAATGCTTCCATTAAAATCAGCCAATGTTCAGACTTAAATTGGCTTGAAAATTATTTCAGTGACAGTAAAACAAAATGGCATACATGAACCCAAAAGCGTCTTGAACTGGAGATCAGTAAAAGTCAAGAACGAAAAATTTTGTACATAGATCGTTTGTGATCAGTGTCTGTTAAGAGCATTAGTGATGTGGCATTTGTGTCTGTGAAGAAAACTGGAAAACATGTTACTATAATGAAAACTAATGCTGAGTTACATATAAATTTTGAAAAAATACGAACGTGAAACTGAACTAAAGAGAAGAAAATTTTATGGTGCATATCAAATCCATGGACAGGAACCCCAACAGATGGGTTGACAGAAATTCAGTACAGAAAAAACTGAGAACCATAACAGATCTGAATGTCCAGTTCATTTATGTTTCCATTAAGATGAGTCAGTGATGATAAATGGCTGTACAAATGATGGACGGATAATCAGATATCCATTTCTCCACGATGTACATACGGAATACCATCTCAGGATATGAAAATAGATTATGTTCGAGAGGGAGTCTCTTCGAGTGTTTCCTAAGGTGTAGAAGGAAATCCATGAGAAATGTCATTTATAATGCCATGAAATAATCGAAGGAACCATCGCAGTACATGTCTGAAATCATTCCTGAAAACAACTGAGAGGCTACATCGAGCTGGTTGGACAGGATTTTAAGTCCACCTTTCCAGTGTCTTAATAATTGCGGCTCTTCTCTCTGAAAACCGCAAATGATATTTACAGAAATGAAGGGATCAGAAACAGATGACGAAACATGATTCGAAGTGCTCCCCAATGATGCAAGTCATCAGATAGTTAATGTTCCGGCAAGCAACATGATGTGTGTTATATACCAGGTTGACAGCATGCGTGGAGAAAATACTCCACTAGTTTTATTTCTTCTCCTCACCTTCACGGTAGACAAGAAACATTCAAGTAAATCCTACTCTTACCCTGCTGCATCGCTTAGACGTTGCACATGTAACCATTTGCTGCAATTGATGGTAAAAGTGGAAAAAATAGTTCAGAATATAGGAAATGGGTATGATGGCAGATAAGTATAGTGCTGTAATGGGGACACTTGCTCAGACCCTACTCAGAACTAGAACACGAATGTTCGTTTCTTGACTTGCACTGTGCGTGTAATCGGATGTCAAAGCACCCCATTTATGTTCTATGTAGAGACGAAAGCTTCTGATTTGAAACAAAATTACTGACTTGTAAAAATGGGCTGCAAAAAGATGATCATTTGTCATGTGTTCTGAAATGAAACCAGATACTGAAGTTACTGATTGAAAGCGCAAAGAAAGTAGGGAGAGACAACGATTTGTGGAGTCCAATAGGCAAGGAAATCCTCTCAACTATAGAATGATTGCAAGGCAAATGGTGGCTGCTAAACTCTGTATTGCGTATTGAAGAGGTTATCGAAAACTTTCTCCACTGGTGGACAAAATTTTGCAGCTTTGGCATCTGCCAAATAAGGAGGAGGAAAGAAACGCACTTCGAAATCGTTGAACTATTGTGTACTCACGATGATTTTCTGATTCCTAAAGTGGAGTTACCATTGAAAAAACGCCATGTTGGAAAAGCTGAAAAGCGTTCACGACTAATTCCATGAAATCAAGTATAGATTATGATTTCTAAATTCCTATGTGAGCATTTGTGAGAGACATTTTGAACAAAGTACATAGCACTCGATCAACTTATCTACGATAAATTACTCTGTTTCAGATAGCACACACACAGCCAATGTCATTGAGTTGCTATATATTTGACTGAAAAAGTTCCTAGGTTGTAACAATGAGATTCACACATTATTTACATTGTCCTCAATAGCTGGAACAGTGCAAATTCACACAGCTTAGAAATGGGAACTGCATTTCCTGCACTCTTTTTTTGTAAACAAGGGATATATTGACTGGACATCAAAGATATAATTTCAGTCATCCATTACTGAACTTATGTGTGCTGCCAAGTGCAGGTGCAACAAGATGGGCTAAATCTCGCTGGCGGTATCAAATTGTGTGATGGGCCGAGAGTCGAACCAGGAACCCTGCTTTTTGAGTGAACTAACCAGGCGCAGTTCTGGTCACCGCCTCACAACCATATTTGTACCATTACTTCTCTCTCCTACTTTCGAAGTTACAGGTCCTACGTTCGACTCTCAGCCTTGCACACAGTTTTCATCTGCCATTAAATTTCAAAGCAGCACAGAGACATCTGCAGGGAGAAAGAGGCTCGATGTAGTAGTGGGAGGTTGTGGTATTCCTCACACACATCTTTCAGCATTTAAATACTCTGCACACACAACAGAGGAACTCGAAAAAAGTGATACAACGGCTGCAAGCAGCTCTCCCCTCGTCTGGAGTTACTATCAACAACTAGTACGAAGACGTGGCATTACAGAATTAAAACTAACTCATAAATATTTCAGAAGTCCTTGTGCCTAAGTGTTAATTGTGATAAAGAAACGTTACGAAATTGTGAACACTGCGTAAATACTTAACATTATAGGAGAAATAACAGTGAAGACTAGTCACACATTTTCGCCAGTGACCATGTCAGTTACAGGTGAGTCAAAATGAGTAATAAACACTGGAGTTAGGAAATTCTGTACATGAGGTGCTTGAATTTGCAACACGCTTTTGCACTGACATGTGTTTTCCATTTACGTTAAAAGACTTCCGTTATTTCTTCACTATACAATACGCCTAAATACTGGGGTATCAGGTTCTTTGATGGGACGATCTTTTTCCCAAGGACAGAGACATTCCATAGCTGCGAGTTTCCTATTGAACAAAACAGCGCTCAACATACTCTGCCTGAGTGCCAAGTCCTCTGAAGTGAGATATATTAATTGACTCTAGCCTCAGGTTATATCACATTGAGTCCTCAACGCCAAATGTGGGGTCGTTCCCACTCGTCTCTCATAGGGCGCCTAAGGGATGCTGCGTTCTTGGAATGCTATACAACAATTCAAGCAAATAACAGTAGCAGCTATATTTCAATAAAAAAGACTGACAATACTTAACTTTGAATTTAGAACAAGTGTCACAAGCGATGGTCGACATGCAAACAGTAATGTTCTTCGCTATGGACAAAGTCCAAACAAGTAATGGATATGGATCACTAATAACTGTTCTCGTAGCACTCTCTGGCAGGCCGTGCTAATGGTCTGCAGATACTGTCCACTTATGTCTGGCCGAGGCTGGCAGTAGCGGTGTTTATATTCACTTTGGCTAGACGCCGCTCGTATCATGGTGCGGTCCTAATCAGCGCATCATTGTCCGACGTCGTTTCACTGCCTCCTCTTCACTTCCATTCTTCATCTTTGTTCCGGCGCTTGCGGTAACGCCAGAGCAATGAAAATGTGCGCCGGAAACTAACTACAAGACTTGAGATGGATCGATGAGCGATTGAAATTTACTAAGTGTTTCCAGGTAACTTTCGCTTACACAGTACATGTGGTCAGTGACCGAGGAATGATGGACGGCATGGTAGCATACACTCTGGGAAAATGGAACCGAGATGACATTGATTTATGCAGTGGGGGTACTGCGGAACTACACTCCTGGAAATTGAAATAAGAACACCGTGAATTCATTGTCCCAGGAAGGGGAAACTTTATTGACACATTCCTGGGGTCAGATACATCACATGATCACACTGACAGAACCACAGGCACATAGACACAGGCAACAGAGCATGCACAATGTCGGCACTAGTACAGTGTATATCCACCTTTCGCAGCAATGCAGGCTGCTATTCTCCCATGGAGACGATCGTAGAGATGCTGGATGTAGTCCTGTGGAACGGCTTGCCATGCCATTTCCACCTGGCGCCTCAGCTGGACCAGCGTTCGTGCTGGACGTGCAGAACGCGTGAGACGACGCTTCATCTAGTCCCAAACATGCTCAATGGGGGACAGATCCGGAGATCTTGCTGGCCAGGGTAGTTGACTTACACCTTCTAGAGCACGTTGGGTGGCACGGGATACATGCGGACGTGCATTGTCCTGTTGGAACAGCAAGTTCCCTTGCCGGTCTAGGAATGGTAGAACGATGGGTTCGATGACGGTTTGGATGTACCGTGCACTATTCAGTGTCCCCTCGACGATCACCAGTGGTGTACGGCCAGTGTAGGAGATCGCTCCCCACACCATGATGCCGGGTGTTGGCCCTGTGTGGCTCGGTCGTATGCAGTCCTGATTGTGGCGCTCACCTGCACGGCGCCAAACACGCATACGACCATCATTGGCACCAAGGCAGAAGCGACTCTCACCGCTGAAGACGACACGTCTCCATTCGTCCCTCCATTCACACCTGTCGCGACACCACTGGAGGCGGGCTGCACGATGTTGGGGCGTGAGCGGAAGACGGCCTAACGGTGTGCGGGACCGTAGCCCAGCTTCATGGAGACGGTTGCGAATGGTCCTTGCCGATACCCCAGGAGCAACAGTGTCCCTAATTTGCTGGGAAGTGGCGGTGCGGTCCCCTACGGCACTGCGTAGGATCCTACGGTCTTGGCGTGCATCCGTGCGTCGCTGCGGTCCGGTCTCAGGTCGACGGGCACGTGCACCTTCCGCCGACCACTGGCGACAACATCGATGTACTGTGGAGACCTCACGCCCCACGTGTTGAGCAATTCGGCGGTACGTCCACCCGGCCTCCCGCATGCCCACTATACGCCCTCGCTCCAAGTCCGTCAACTGCACATACGGTTCACGTCACGCTGTCGCGGCATGCTACCAGTGTTAAAGACTGCGATGGAGGTCCGTATGCCACGGCAAACTGGCTGACACTGACGGCGGCGGTGCACAAGTGCTGCGCAGCTAGCGCCATTCGACGGCCAACACCGCGGTTCCTGGTGTGTCCGCTGTGCCGTGCGTGTGATCATTGCTTGTACAGCCCTCTCGCAGTGTCCGGAGCAAGTATGGTGGGTCTGACACACCGGTTTCAATGTGTTCTTTTTTCCATTTCCAGGAGTGTATACTAGTAGAATCTGTTCGATAACTCAATTTTATTTTGACCTCATTTTTTATTTGAAACTGAACAGTGTCTAATAACAGCTAGCGCATGCATAATATTCGTATTCTCGACGTTGCAGTGGCTACCAGTACTCCGAAGTAACGTACTTCGTCACACAGTTTTCAAGGCTGAGATTCGTTTCGTAATTTCATTCGAACAGAAGAGGACATGCTTTTAGATTTGCTCATCATCACTGAAAAAGGTATTTCCCAGGAAAATACAAACATGACCCAGTTCATAAACTCCGAGATGGATTTACATATTTTACAGAAAGTTTCGTAATGGCATAAACTTCTAGTATGAAACTTGGACTATTTTCAGACAGAGACAAGCAGCCATTTTGAGATTCTTGGCTATTGCGGAGACTTTACAGTCGTTGGCCTTAGCAGCAAGAATTGCAGAAAATTCATTATTTACAATACACAACGCCGAAATTTGACATAATACTTTCATCTAATGAGTAAGGAAGACGCAGGACCTTAAATTTAAAAAAAAATGGAAAGACGTGGAAGTGAATCTGCCACAACTCTCGTCACAATTCATCAGCACACAACGCTATCAATTGCGGTAGAGACTGAATACACCAGCCTATAGCTGACTCAGTTGAATTGATCCCTCACAGCTGCAATGGGCTGGGCGGCGCAGATTCGAGTATCTACCTCATGGAAACACGTAACCTGAATTCGTACACGTGTCTAAAGCAACGCCTCATTGTCTTCGTATCCATGCAGGGGTGAACGTTAGTGAAAGGGAAAACCTCAGGGAAGGATTTCTGACTGGAAACGGAGGGAAAAAAGGTGCTATGAACATGTGTCCGGGAAATGGACGGAGTGCGGTCAAAAACCATGGATAAAATCCTTCCAGTAGAGGGGAAATCCACTGTTGGTAATCCTCGCAGTAGTTACAGGTGACAGGGATACTAGCGGTTTCATGCAGAATATACAAAATGGTACTTTGGACTAGACCACGTTGGCGGGCCATTTACCTGGAGCTTGTACTAGTGTTTGTCTCGATATCTCGGAGAAACTGATCCTCCAAATCTTGTCTACGCACAGTCCGCCACCTCCCTGCACGTTCGTCTGTGTGAAAGCATCCATGATCACACACACACACACACACACACACAGGCCTTCAAATGTTGTGTGACGCGGTTGGTGTCTGTAAAAGTACTTGTTTTCGTATAGCTGTGCTGCCTCTCGATTGCTTTCATCTGCTTGACCGTACACCCAGCTTGTTTCCGACGTGAATACCGGACCTTTCTGTTGTTACAGTACGCTACCTCAATCACACAGCCTACAATACACAAGGGGCACAACAGCACGTGATTAGATCAGCTGCCATTGGTCAGCGCCATCTACCGTGGCATGTTCTTAGGGCCTTCTTTCCTTCTTTTCCGGCCAGGAAATTCCTGGACTTCGGCGGTTTTATTAATGTTCACCTGTACAGACGACTATTTTTTCCCCTGCAGCCGTCAGCGCTACGCACCCAAAGGCGGCTACCGACAATGTTGTTAGCCGTCAGGGATCTTTTTACACCGGCTCGACTATAGCTTCCGTATATGATATACACTTTGTAGATCCTGTATCTAGCGGGTGATCAAAAAGTCGGTATAAATTTGAAAACTTAATAAACCACGGAATACTGTAGATAGAGAGGTAAAAATTGACACACATGCTTGGAATGACATGGGGTTTTATTAGAACAAAAAAAAACCATATTGCTAGACGCGTGAAAGATCTCTTGCGCGCGTCGTTTGGTGATGATCGTGTGCTCAGCCGCCACTTTCGTCATGCTTGGCCTCCCAGGTCCCCAGACCACAGTCCGTGCGATTATTGGCTTTGGGGTTACCTGAAGTCGCAAGTGTATCGTGATCGACCGTCATCTCTAGGGATGCTGAAAGACAACATCTGACGCCAATGCCTCACCATAACTCCGGACATGCTTTACAGTGCTGTTCACAACATTATTCTTCGACTACAGCTATTGTTGAGGAATGATGGTGGACATATTGAGCATTTCCTGTAAAGAGCATCATCTTTGCTTTGTCTTGCTTTATTATGCTAATTATTGCTATTCTGATCGCATGAAGCGCCACCTGTCGGACATTGTTTGAACGTTTGTATTTTTTTGGTTCTAATAAAACCCCATGTCATTCCAAGCATGTGTGTCAATTTGTACCTCTCTATCTACATTATTCCGTGATTTATTCAGTTTTCAAATTTATACTGACTATTTGATCACCCGGTACATATATCATTATTTCGTAAGTAATTTTGCAAATAGCGGCGCTAAGACGAGCTTTTGACGGATCACCACTGTTCCGTAATATTCGTGACACACAAGTCATAACACTAGAAGCATCAAGCACAGTAAGCCATTACCTGCCGATAAGTAGTTTCCTATCATTGTGTTACAACAGATCGTAGCTGAATGGCGTGTTTTCGAGAGATTCTTAATTTGCTGATACTTTGAAACAGCTTATATTCGTACCACGTACTCTGCGAGAAAGAAAACCCACTAAATACGTGGTTTAACCTCATTCAGTACTGCGGCTGCTATGTCATGCTTTTGATGGAAAACAATGACGTATTTCACTGCCCGTGTTGTGCTCTTCAAAAATTTCACGCTCAGAAGTCTAGTGGAACGTGGAATTCAATGCTGTGACGTCCGTTGCTCTTCTTCCACGTGTGTTTTCACGTCCCGTGAGAGGACGGCTGAACGCCGTGGTTCCGTAGTAGCGAACCGTATCAATCATTATTCAGTGAGTATTAGGCCTGCTGTTGTATACGTAGATTTTACCGAAGAATGTTTAGCGTAGTGCTATGGTTGGTACAGTCTTCAAGTATTGCAAGTACCATTATGATGAAATTGTTTGATCACAGTCCGCTGTTGTGTGACCCGAATGACCCGTTTCACAGTGGGACACTGGTGAGGGTCACTGACAGTAGTATTGTATGACAGGCAATTAAAGTCGCATGACGCCACACCTACTAAACCTGTCGACAATGTTCAAAGAGACATTCTCTATACAATCAGTAGCCTACTTACGACATTTCAGCACTTTCAACGCTGCATCAGAGGTGGATAACAGTACGCCGAGCAAAGCTCAAGACAGGTAAGTATGGTACACTTAACTTCAACGTAACACCCAGTTCATATAGAAGATGATAGATACGGTGTCAAATGAAATGATATTGCTGATCCAAGAGATAAGGTTTTCTACTGGCTCTGCTGAAAGAAAACGGACCTCAGAACTAGTACTTTTTTCCAAAGTGCCAGATAATTAAAGATTCTAATAATTATCTTTCATTGCTCACTATCAGAAAGGCAAATAGGAGAATATGTTGGCTCTTATTAGAGACTATAGCGATCTGGGGAAAGCGAGCGCTTACATACGCACGAGGAGAACGCGATCACTACCGGCGAACTTTCGGATGTTGCCCAAGGATATTTTATGGTTCTTTGGTGGCTCGTTACAGAGTGTTAATATAACTATGATATATTTGGTTTTTTTAGCACAGTTGCCTTTGGTTCTGAGAGAATACCTTCAAAATATAGACAAACCCTGTAATACGCAATCACCAAAACGCTTCACACAAAACACTGCATAACTCGCACTGTTGTGTGGTTATTTGGAGTGCAGTACATACATATGGATAAAAAATCAACGGAATGCAATTACTGTATAGTCCAAGGTTACGTTACATCATAACGCTCAGAAAACATCCCTAAACAACCGCCTCAGTTTCGTCTGTTGCACTTACATGCATTTGTATAAATACGTTTAAAACTGACCTTATTCAAACACATGGCTCAGTAGGTACTATGGGTTGATACAATTGCACTGTTCAGTATTGAGCTAAATTTTTAGCATTAGTGAGCACCGGGCTCCAGTACAATCGATATCGCTCTACGCCCCTTACTTTCGTGATTATAACTCGATTTACAATAAGTTAACACATAACTTAAACGGATAATCCTGTTCCACAATCTAGTTACCTACTTTGCTCACGGATAGTGCGGTCATTATTCACAGTGTCAGCATTTCAATTGACAAATTACTACTACTACTACTACTACTACTACTACTACCACCACACACACACACACACACACACACACACACACACACACACACACAGAAACACTTCTATTGGAGTACGTCATGTAAAGGGGATACGATTTCAACTTGTGTTTGAAATTGATATTATTCATTGTTAAATTCTGTACATCACACGACGAGTGTTTACCGATGTTGTGAAGGTCAACTTCTGAAGGCCGTTCACCACAAAACGAATTGCAGCTAACAATCGATTTCAACGCACTGTTCATCGAGTAGAAGTTGCTAGTCCACGCTGGCTGCGCCGAAGAAGCCGCCACACTCATCAAAGCACAGGTAAGTATTCTGGCCGATGCTGAACACATGTTTATGGCCGTCCCTCGTTGCTGAGATGCTATCACTAAAATTGTACGGGAGAGTAAGGTGGTGGAAGCTACGAGATGCTGCATTTCACACAGAGAGGTTTGAAGTAATACTTCTTCTTGGGACAATATGGTAACTAGACTACGGCCAGTGTTGAACAACTTTTAGTGCAGAAGGCAAAATAACGTAATTAATCGATCTTAATGTTTTTGCTGACTATAATACACTCTGGGAAAGGGGAAGTGACAATCATACACAAAGCATCTTACTTCATACACAGAAATATGGCTTGCAGAGTATAGATGTGGATGTAGTTATAATAATGAAGCTCCGCTTCTACACTGTTGCATCATAATTAATGGCGGACGAACGAATATTAGAGATGATGAACGATCGTGCCGACCTTCAGTTGTGATTGACGGACTCAAATCAAGGAATGAGGAAAATTTCAAGAGGACAAACGTTTCACTATTACTGGGTTGAGCTTACGCTTTCCTGAAATTTCACGATCAGTTTTGTATCTAACTGTTAGTGGTGATTTGCGCTATGGAAGAATGTGTGCCAGGTGGGTTCCACGAATTTTGATAAATGAACACTACAAAAAAGGAGTGTGAGCTGCACTGATGTTTCTCATTCGGAAGAACAGGATGGTGAGAAGTTTCCGAACTACGTAGTTACTGATGAGGAGACCCAAGTTTCGCGTAAAAGTCCTGAAACAGAGCCTGTCAGTGGAAGGATGACCCAAAGAACGTAAAAAAAAGAGCCAAAAAACTTCCGAGCACCAAGCAGGTTATGGCCATAGAATTTTGGCTCCGAAATGGTATCCTGTACAACGCTTCATGCCTAGAGGAGAGGCAGTGGCCTACTCTCTGATCCTTCACCGTCTGCGCCACACCGATCGGAATATACATTATGGATTTTTGTCTAGTGATGATATGCTTTTGCTCGGTAACCGTCGCCAGCATTCTACTGAGTTGACGAATAATTAAATGGGAAGTTTCCGAACATCCACCTTACGCTTTCTTCTTCCAGAAACTGAAGACTTTTTGGGCAGAAAAAAACTATGAAAATGACAATGAAATGGAAGATGACGTTAGTGACTTGGTCAAAAAAAATGAATATGCAGAATGCATAGGAAAGCTTGTAGGGCGCTGCGACAAATATTTAAATCTGTGGCGCGAATAGGTAGAAAAATAGCTGAGATAACAAAATATGAGGTATTACAACGGCTGCATTTTATTTTCTCATTTCAGTGTGGCATACATACTGAAGAATCAGATACTTGGCGTACAGACTGGTCTTCAGTCCTGAGACTGGTTTGATGCAGCTCTCCACGCTACTCTATCCTGTGCAAGCTTCATCATCTCCCAGTACGTACTGCAGCCTACATCCTTCTGAATCTGCTTAGTGTATTCACCTCTTGGTCTCGCTCTACGATTTTTATCCTCCACGCTGCCCTCCAATACTAAATTGGTGATCCCTTGATGCCTCAGAACATGTCCTACCAACCGATCCCTTCTTCTAGTCAAGTTGTGCCAGAAACTCCTCTTCTCCCCAATTCTATCCAATACTTCCTCATTAATTATATGATCTACCCATCTAATCTTCAGCATTCTTCTGTAGCACCCCATTTCGAAAGCTTCTATTCTCTTCTTGTCTAAACTAGCTATAGTTCATCTTTCACTGCCATACAAATACTTTCAGAAATAACTTCCTGACACTTAAATCTACACTCGATGTTAACAAATTTCTCTTCTTCAGAAACGCTTTCCTTGCCATTGCCAGGCTACATTTTATATCCTCTCTACTACAACCACCATCAGTTATTTTGCTCCTAAAATAGCAAAACTCCTTTACCACTTTAAGTGTCTCATTTTCCAATCTAATTCTCTCAGCATCACCTGACTTAATTCGACTACATTCCATTATCTTCGTTTTGCTTTTGTCGATGTTCATCTTATATCCTTCTTTCAAGACACTGTCCACTCAGTTCAACTGCTCTTCCAAGTCCTTTGCTGTCTGCGACAGAATTACAATGTCATCGGCCAACCTGAAAGCTTTTATTTCTTCTCCATGGATTTTAATACCTACTCCGAATTTTTCTTTTGTTTCCTTTACTGCTTGCTCAATACACAGATTGAACAACATCGGGGAGAGGCTACAACCCTGTCTCACTCCCTTCCCAACCACTGCTTCCCTTTCATACCCCTCGACTCTTATAACTGCCATCTGGTTTCTGTACAAATTGTAAATAGCCTTTCGCTCCCTGTATTTTACCCCTGCCACCTTCAGAATTTGAGAGAGAGTATTCCAGTCAACATTGTCAAAAGCTTTCTCTAAGTCTACAAATGCTAGAAACGTAGGTTTGCCTTTTCTTAATCTAGCTTCTAAAATAAGTCGTAGGGTCAGTATTGCCTCACATGTTCCCATGTTTCTACGGAATCCAAACTGATCTTCCCCAAGGTCGGCTTCTACCAGTTTTTCCATTCTTCTGTAGGGAATTCGCGTTAGTATTTTGCAGCCGTGACTTATTAAACTGATAGTTCGGTAATTTTCACATCTGTCAATGCCTGCTTTCTTTGGGATTGGAATTATTATATTCTTCTTGAAGTCTGAGGGTATTTCGCCTGTCTCATACATTTTGGTCACCAGATGGTAGAGTTTTGTCAGGACTGGCTCTCCCAAGGCTGTCAGTAGTTCTAATGGAATGTTGTCTACTCCTGGGGCCTTATTTCGACTTAGGTCTTACAGTGCTCTATCAAACTCTTCACGCAGTGTCCTATCTCCAATTTCATCTTCATCTACATCCTCTTCCATTTCTACAACATTGCTCTCAAGCACATCGCCCTTGTATAGACCCTCTATATACTCCTTCCACCTTTCTGCTTTCCCTTCTTTGCTTAGAACTGGGTTCCCATCTGAGCTCTTGATATTCATACAAGTCGTTCTCTTTTCTCCAAATGTCTCCTTAATTTTCCTTTAGGCAGTATCTATCTTACCCCTAGTGAGATAAGCCTCTACATCCTTACATTTGTCCTCTAGCCATGCCTGCTTAGCCATTTTGCACTTCCTGTCGATCTCATTTTTGAGACGTTTGTATTCCTTTTTGCCAGCTTCATTTACTGCATTTTTATATTTTCTCCTTCCGTCAATTAAATTCAATATTTCTTCTGTTACCCAAGGATTTCTACTAGCCCTCGTCTTTTTACCTACTTAATCCTCTGCTGCCTTCCCTACTTCATTCCTCAAAGCTACCCATTCTTCTTCTACTGTATTTCTTTCTCCCATTCTTGTCAGTTGTTCACTTATGCTCTTCCTGAAACTCTGTACAACCTCTGGTTTAGTCAGTTTATCCAGGCCCCATCTCCTTAAATTCCCACCTTTTTGCAGTTTCTTCAGTTTTAATATACAGTTCATAACAAATAGATTGTGGTCAGAGTCCACATCTGCCCCTGGAAATGTCTTACAATTTAAAACCTGGTTCCTAAATCTCTGTCTTACCATTATATAATCTATCTGATACCTTTTAGTATCTCTAGGCTCCTTCCATGTATACAGCCTTCTTTTATTATTCTTGAACCAAGTGTTAGCTATGATTAAGTTGTGCTCTGTGTAAAATTCTACCAGGCGGCTTCCTCTTTCATTTCTTACCCCCAATCCATATTCACCTACTACGTTTCCTTCTCTCCCTTTTCCTACTACCGAATTCCAGTCACCCATGACTATTAAATTTTCATCTCCATTCACTATCTGAATAATTTCTTTTATCTCATCATACATTTCATCAATCTCTTCATCTGTGGAGCTAGTTGGCATATAAACTTGTAGTACTGTGGCAGGCGTGGGCTTCGTATCTACCTTGGCCACAATAATGCGTTCACTATGCTGTTTGTAGTAGCTTACCCGCATTCCTATTTTTTGTAATTCATTATTAAACCTACTCCTGCATTACCCCTATTTGACTTTGTATTTGTAACCCTGTATTCGCCTGACCAAACGTCTTGTTCTTCCTGCCACCGAACTTCCTAACTAATTCCTACTATATCCAACTTTAACCTATCCATTTCC
This sequence comes from Schistocerca piceifrons, assembly GCF_021461385.2. Classification (NCBI taxonomy): domain Eukaryota; kingdom Metazoa; phylum Arthropoda; class Insecta; order Orthoptera; family Acrididae; genus Schistocerca; species Schistocerca piceifrons. The sequence continues at coordinate 56,673,458 of NC_060147.1, read as the reverse complement.
CTTTTTAAATTTTCTAACCTACCTGCCCGATTAAGGGATCTGACATTCCACGCTCCGATCCGTAGAACGCCAGTTTTCTTTCTCCTGATAACGACGTCCTCCTGAGTAGTCCCCGCCCGGAGATTCGAATGGGGGACTATTTTATATAACATGTCAATTGGTTTTCTTTGCTCCAAGCAGTTTCAGTCCCCCCTAACCTTAATTCACACCGCAGATGGAGAATGAAACGCAGAAAATTACCATCTGAACGCGTAGCTGGGCGGTTGGAAGTCAACTGTATTGCGGAAGAATTTATAAAGACGGAAACCGCCCATATTTACAGTACACTACTCCAAAGGCACACCAGCCTGTCCAAGATCAACTTAATAACCGAAAATAAACAGACAGAATTTCAACAAACAGCATCAACTTTGCCTTCCTTACGTCAACCAAACTTAGGCATCTTAGAACTAAACATGTTGAAGACGTGCAAACAAAATGCAAAAAATAAAGTATGTTTGATTGCATCATAATTCTTAAGAAGTGAGGATACATCCATCTGCAAAGGGACTGGATGTGATTAAATAATTCGTTGGTGTCAGCTTTACGAAAACTCCATCAATTTGGCAGTTTCGGATCTAGAAACAACTATTTACATTAATTGCTAGTTTTTTGTTCTATGCCTCTAGGAAACGTTAAGCAGAAACAGAAGCACATAGCACAAATGAGTGGTGAATGCATTTCATTTGATAATGAAGACTTCGTGCAAATCTCGCCTAAAAAAAGTGAGGTAGGACATGTCTGTCACGTAGTTATATGAATGCGCGGTGTCTGGTCTTCCGCACATGCCCAGAAGAATAGACACCACGCATTCGTATAACTGATTCGCCTCAATGGGCAGTGAATTCACAACCTTCAGTGCGGATGCACAATTATGTTCGACTTCCTGTGGGTATCTCATAGTAGCGAGCATGGAGGACAAGACAGGATCTGCGGATAGGTGGCACTAAATGGGAAGGAGGATCATCCATCTACATATACGTGATTACTCTGCTATTCACAATAAAGTGACTGGCAGAGGGTTCAATGAACCACCTTCATGCTGTCTCTCTACCGTTGCATTCTCGAACGGCACGCGGGAAAAACGAGTACTTAAATTTAAAGAGGCGTGCCGGGATAGTCCGCACAGTGGTTAACGTAATTGCTTAGTAAGCAGGAGATCACGGATTCAGATCCCGGTCCGGCACACATTTTCATTCGTCGTCGCTGACACCGTACAAAGTTAGGATGCAGCTGAAATCACTCTCTTCTTTTCCTTTTCTTTCCTCTTCAAATTTAATTTGTACAATAAAATATTATTCGACCCATGCGCCCGTGAAACCAGTGATAATTAGTCAGTAAGCAATAGTATTGCAAGTTTCTAAGGTAACAGTCAGAATATGATTGGTTTACAGTATTGTCGAGTAGCCAGCACATGGTTTGAGAACCATGGAAGAAATTGCGTGTGTGGAACAGACCTCGAGACCCAGGAAGGTTTCGTACTGTGTACTGTTAAGACGGGCATTTCGAAACTAGAGATTAAGCTGCGCCGGCCGTTGTGGCCGAGCGGTTCGAGGCGCTTAAGCCTGGAACCACGCGACCGCTACGGTCGCAGGTTCGTATCCTGCCTCGGGCATGGACGTGTGTGATGTCCTTAGGTTAGTTAGGTTTAAGTAGTCCTAAGTTCTAGCGCAGTGATGACCTCAGATGTTAAGTCCCATAAATGCTCAGAACCATTTGATAAAGTTGAAAAATATTTTCAGAGTCTGTTGTGAAATCTAACCATAGTTTATTGCTTATGAAATGCAGATTAAAATTCAAGAAGCTGCAGAAAAATAGTAAATAAAGGAGAAGAACAGGAAAGAAATCGAAAAATGTTGAGAGCTGTAAAGAGGACATTCGGCAACGATTGACTGAAGCAGGTGAAACCAATACAATGAAGATGTCAGTAGCTTTGGGAGATGAAACACAGAGGGCAGCAGAGAATCAAACAGCCAAAGTGAAAAGAACTAGCAGAAATCCTTATATGTCATGTGAGATGGAATCTGATTGGCGAAAGAAATAAAGAAAAAAAGGTTCAGAAAGTCAAACAGGCAAAAATGAATAAAAATGTTTAAAAATAAAATGGAGAAAAAGAGCAAAAGGTTTAAGCACGAATAGCTAGAGGAGAAATGCAAGGCTGTAGAATCACACATTACCAACGGAGCGATACAGGGCGCCTATACGAAAACTAGAGATATTTGGATAATGAGACAGAGATGTATGAACATCAAGAGCACAAATGCAACAGCTCGAAGCAATACAGCTCGAAGCAATACATACACTTGCTATACAAGGGAAATGGAGACAGATTTAGAGAAACGGAGGAAGTAGTATATGAAGATCAGGTGGAAGGTACGATATTGCGACAAGAATTTTACAGAGTAATGATTAAAATAATTGTTACAGGGAGCAACGATACAATTGAGATATGAGACAGGAAAAATCTCTCAGACTTAGAGCAGAATGTAGTAATTTCAATTCTGAAAAAGGCAGCAGACCATCAGTTTAGTAAGTCATGGCTGCAAAATATTAACGAATTCTTTACAGGAGAACGGCAAAAATTGGTAGAAGCCGAGCTCGGGAAAGGTCCGATTGGATCCCAGAGGAATTCAGAATACGTGAAGCAAGATCGATCCACAACCTCAGAAGGTAGGTTAATCGAAGGCAGACTTACGTTTATAGCATATGAAGCTTTACATAAAACTTTCGTCAATGACTGGGATACATATTTTGAAATTCTAACTGTAACACGCTCAAAACACAGAGTGTGCAAGGTAATCTTCATCTTCCGCAGAAATTAGACTGCGAGTGTTAAGTACAGACGAACCTTGGGACGCAGGCGACGAAGGGCAGGTGTGAGCTAGGGATGGGAAAAAACGACGGTTAAAACCGATATAGTTACTTTAGTTTTAAATAACCGGTACTCTGTCATAAAAGATGTCTATTTGTTACTAATAACCAGATTTAAAAAAACCGAATATCAATTAGTCGTAGCAGCAGAGCTAAAAATTTTCCTTTTTAAATAAACCAATTTAAAGAACGAGTAATTTTTATTCGTAAATTTTCCATTGCTTAGAAATATTGCGTTAGCGTGGAAAGAGGGAAAACGGATCAGCGCTTTTTGAATAACAATGCCGACAGAACCGAGCAACAAACACATTGGATAAGATTTGGTGAAACACTGTTGAGCGAATGATACACCTGGTACCATGTGATGTTACCTACTGCATGTTAGGCATGTACACGTAGTATTCAAGACTTGCCCTACCTGGTCTGTGTGGGAGGTTCACACTGTTGCCGTCGGACATCATTAGAGAATCGCTGCATCCCTCGTGTGGAAGTGTTTTACGAATAGCGGTGCCAATGAAGTACAATACTGCATTGCCTTTAAAACGTTAAGAATGGGAGGATCCACAACAAACTTGCGACATCGCATAAGCGGAAAACTAAAAAATTAGGAATTCATTCAAAGTTTAGAGTTTACATTGAAAGTACGTGAACTGTTGCCTTTGTTTAGATAGTACTCCTTTATTGCATGTGGCTCTTGAAAACGAACAAGTTAACACGGAAAATAGAGGTCTTCAACTTCAGTTTTCACCAGTTAGCATTGACTGTTCCTAAAGGGCCAATAGTGATACGATCCCCTATTATAACATGATTTTTGAGCAGAACTTCAACAGTTGGTATCAGTGGGAGAATACAAGTGATTTTTTGTAGTATCGAATCACATTTCACGTTTCGTGAAAAGCAGCGAATAGCGGACACACCACGTTTTGTTTTATTTGCCCGTTTAATTTAGTATTTTCATGATATGTATCTTGCAACTGAGAGAGTCAAAATGTTTAAATTTTGTTCGATTTCTAATGAAAATCTTTCCTCAAAGGGGGTGGCTTACAAAACACTCGTTCGGCCTATACTTGAGTATTGCTCATCAGTGTGGGATCCGTACCAGGTCAGGTTGACAGAGGAGATAGAGAAGATCCAAAGAAGAGCGGCGTGTTTCGTCACAGGGTTATTTGGTAAGCGTGATGGCGTTACGGAGATGTTTAGCAAACTCAAGTGGCAGACTCTGCAAGAGAGGCGCTCTGCATCGCGGTGTAGCTTGCTGTCCAGGTTTCGAGAGGGTGCGTGTCTGGATGAGGTATCGAATATATTGCTTCCCCCTACTTATACTTCCCGCGGAGATCACGAATGTAAAATTAGAGAGATTTGAGCGCGCACGGAGGCTTTCCGGCAGTCGTTCTTCCCGCGAACCATACGCGAGTGGAACAGGAAAGGGAGGTAATGACAGTGGCACGTTAAGTGCCCTCCACCACACACCGTTGGGTGACTTGCGGAGTATAAATGCAGATGTAGATTTCAGAAACCGGTTATTCTGAACTGCTTTTACACCCAGGTCAAGTTGGCGTTGAATAATCGCATATAACCGAAAAGCGATTGTTACAGCGGTACCCGTCATCCCAAGCGTAAACACAACAGCGCAAACAAAGGCGCAGTGCAGTACATTGCCCCCTTCCACCTTCTCCGCGTTGTGTCCGTGACGCAGTTGACGGCAGCTGGCGGGCGGCATACAGACCACGTGCTCTCCCTGGGTGTGCGAGTTAGTGCGAACTGCCTCCCAGTACGCTCCATGTCGCCAGGTATTTCTTTCACTGCCTTGCCTTGCCTTGCTCTGTTCTTCGTCAGCTGCGTCCCAATATGCGCCCAGCCAGTATCGAAGGACATGGAAGGGAAGTGGCAGCTCAGTAGTGCTTGAGAAACTATCGTAGCTTACCCCCGGGCTTTGTATTTTGAGCGAGCTGTGGAGGATACCAAGAGGGAATTCGGTGAGTGAGTGTTCCGGGAGGAAAAAAAAAAAATTTGACATTTGTTCATGACAATGTAATTGAGGCACGCGCACCTCCCTCCAATATTTCAACAAAGGCTTACTCAGTCTTACATCAAAGAATTAAATATTATATGCGGAGATAGGAAATCACGGGAACAACTGAAACAGATAATAGCACTAGAACAATAATAAACACCTGATTCAGTTTTCTGCACTTTAGTTAAGGTTCAACATGGGAACACACTTTTCTCGCATAAATATAAATATGCGCGTAGGTGCGTTAAAGACCTGGTTATCAAACAGTCACTTATAACATCAAGGCAGGCACATTCCATTTAAAGGGAAAGTACTTAGCAAGTTTAGCCGGCCGGTGTGGCCGTGCGGTTCTAGGCGCTTCAGTCTGGAACCGCGGAACCCTACGGTCGCAGGTTCGAATTCTGCCTCGGTCATGGATGTGTGTGATGTCCTTATGTTAGTTAGGTTTAAGTAGTTCTAAGTCTAGGGGACTGACGATGATCTCAGATGTTAAGTCCCATAGTGCTCAGAGCCATTTTTGAACTTAGCAAGTTTACACATTGACTAGAACATTAAGGTAAATAACAAGAAAGTGCACCGTCCTCAACAACTTTTAAAGACAATCGTCGAGCAAGAACCCTGGTCAGAAGGTAATCGAACCAGTCTTAATTTACAACTAACTACAGCATTGAAATCAACTGATGACAGGTTGACCATTACCGATGTGGAGGTCGATCGACAGTCAATAGACGGAACACTCAGCTGAAATCCAAGTATAATGCGAAAGCCAAAAGCATTTTTAATGCAGACACGTAGATTGAGAACAAAACAACCCTGAAACAGTAGGATGATATTGCAGCTTGCAGTACAAATGCCAGAGCCCGAATATAGCCTTAACCCAAGGCAGGGCTAAACCACACTAGTTTCTCTCTCAATTGCAGTTTCGGAAACAAAACTAGCACGATTCCCTTACACGGCAGATGTGCCAACACTTCCGTTCATACCCCAGAATCAACTAGCGCAACATAAATCATGGACACATTTCAGATATTATTTTAACACAACATTTTTAAATACCTTTGTTTACCACAAGCCTTGATTAGTTAACAGCTTAGACTCTGTTATTGATGCCACGCAAATGAGATAGCAAGTTAAGGTCCACAATTCTACTTTGCCATTTAACACGCGTCGTGACGAGGAAAGAAATAATCCAACTAATTAATTAAAAGTCACTACTTGGATTCAGTGTTTGACGATGCACTTAAAATCAACAGACAAAAGTGAGAGTCAAGTTTAGACTCGCAAGCAGCACACGCAAAATACGAGAATCAGGTGAGCATTAATTAAATAAACTACTCCTTGTTAATCATTTACACAACGACGAAACTAATTAATATAGAACAGTTTCTGATCGTTTGGTGGTTCTCAATTTACTTGTGATAGCTTATTACCATCTGCAGTACAAACTGACCAAATTTCATGTTTCTAACACCCTTTAATTTATCAAATAATGGTACCTGAAATTAGTTTTGAGAAAAATCCATTTACAGTTTAATATTGAAATTCTAGTGTAGTTATTGTTGAGAATTACTTACCACTAATATTTTGCTACACCGTACTGGGCATCATATGAATGATACTGATCTTATCTTCTCTTGCTCGCTCTTCTTTTCTGTCTGGCTTCTTTCGTGCATTTTAAATTAGCATTATCTGCTTTACGGATTCTCTCTTCATCTACTTGCACCAAGGATTTTGCAGTATTTCCATTAGGTCTTATGCCTAATAATTCCAAAACATCCAATTTTCAAATTACATCATCATTGAAGCATAAAATAGCATCACAAACACCAAATTTGAGGGTTGTAAATTGAACAAATACAGTTTTCGGTAACCGGTTCCAAATGACAGAATTCACACATTCGTTTAAATTTTGGATTTTCCCATGAAGACATTTCTTGAACAAGGTATCTTTACAAAGGTCTCTAAATGTAGATTTCATTTCATTCATTACTGATGCAGGTAAAGAATGTTAGTGGTCGTATCTGGCTTTTCTCCTGTACTTGCACCAAGTGTCAAGATCATTCGGGCAAAGACCTTGCACTGGATTTTCATTTGTGGAAAGCTTATGGAAAAAGATAGCGCATATTGCTTTTTTCGTGTTTTCTTAATTCCCTACATTTCTTCTATGGCTAAGCCATAATAATTTTGTAATCTATCTATTTCAACATTTGTCAGGCGACCTTTACCACCTATCTTCTTACCATCTTCCAATACTATTTTTTACTTTTCTTTCAATAATCATCTCAACCTGGACCCCATTCTCTTCTGGACAAACTATAGACGCATGAAATAATATACAAGGAATAAAAGAATGATGTGCATTATCTCTGCATGGCGCAAAAAGGAAGGCGTGGCATTTAAATGCCAGATTGCACAGAGCGTCAGGAAAACCATCACATCTCACGAAAAATTGTCATACTTATATAAAACAAAAACTGTTTCACATAGGAAAGATCAGGCATTTCAAATATGCTAGAATCTAAGCATACCATTTTTGAAGCAGGCTTGCCTTCCGTCTCCCCTTAAACGTTCAGAAATGTAAAATTGTATACTTTACAAAACGAAAAACCATAGTATCCTATGACTATAATATTAGTGAGTCACTGTTGGAATCGGACTCATAGAAATATCTGAGTGTAGCACATGTAAAATTGTATACTTTTACAAAACGAAAAACCATAGTATCCTATGACTATAATATTAGTGAGTCACTGTTGGAATCGGACAACTCATACAAATACCTGGGTGTAGCACATGTAAAATTGTATACTTTACAAAACGAAAAACCATAGTATCCTATGACTATAATATTAGTGAGTCACTGTTGGAATCGGACAACTGATACAAATACCTGGGTGTAGCACATGTAAAATTGTATACTTTACAAAACGAAAAACCATAGTATCCTATGACTATAATATTAGTGAGTCACTGTTGGAATCGGACAACTCATACAAATACCTGGGTGTAGCACATTGTAGGGCATGAAATCGATCGATCACATGGGCTCAGTTGTGGGTAAATCAGGTGATAGACTTCTGTTTGTTGGTAGAATACTGGGGAAGTGCAAGCACCCTACAAAGGAGATTGCTTACAAATCACTCGTTCGACCGATTCTAGAATATTGCTGAAGTGTGTGGGACCCGTACCAGAAGGGACCAACGGGGGATACCGAACGTATACAGAAAAGGACAACACGAACTGTCACAAGTTTGTTTAGTCTGTAGGAATGTGTCACAGACATATTGAGAAAAATGAAGTGGAAGACTCTTGAAGACAGACTAAAGTGCGCGTCATTTATGTTGGCGGCCGAGTTTAGGTTCGTTCTGCGCATCTGACGTCACAAAACACAGTCAGCCAATGAACAGAGAACGACGCTGCCAGATCTCGACTGCAGAGCAGAGTACGGACGAGTGTCTTCAGTTTTAGAAACGTTCAGTCATAAATAAAGTAATAGAACAAAAGCAATGTCTTGGTAGCAGACTTCCTTTTATAGAAACTTTGGAAAAAGCATTCTTTATACCAATTGCTTCATATTCTGTTAATTAATTAAACAAAACAAGCAATAAGACTCCTAATTCAGGCGATAGCAAGGAAAGGTGTTTGTATCAATCTCACGAACCGCTTTTCCGCAGTAAAGAACAGTGGTAATTGTTTATTTCCTATTGTACTTCGACGAAGTGTCAGTAATTCATAGTCATACCAACAGTGTTTGTCAGTATTTTGCATGACCTGTTAGAGTCCTCATGGAGTTACATTACGGTGCGAGCTGCGTTAGCGTAACGGATAAGGCGTTGGGAAAGTAAGCGAAAGGTTAAGAGTTCAAGCCTTGTGCAGTGCTTAATTTCTTTATTTAAAAATAATATCGAAGTGTTTTACTTCACGAATTTTATTCGTTTGAATGCAATTTTTTTTAAATTTCTAGTGCTTTGTCTCTTCATTAACCCTTTCGCTGCTGCAGACACGTGCTCCCCGCATTCCGCGCTGTGCACGATTTTGTCATCACTGCACTGCTCGCCTGTGCAGACACATGGTGTTTCGACTGCTTTGACACACTTTATCATTCGATTTCACAAAAATCTGATTTTTACACATCTTCGTGACTGATACCCTCCCCCCATAAATGACCTTATTTTGTTTCGATGGTCAACGCAGTTATTGTGCAGCATTAAAAGTAGTAAACCATTGCACGAAATTTTGAAGAGTTTGCAGAGGTAAAAGTCCATAGCGTATACTTTCCGTATGGTCGATTTTAGTTGCCACAATGTTGAGAATGAAATGTGGACAAGGTACCTAAATTTCATATAAAATTTACTGTACAACAATATCTCATTTAATTTAAGTATGTCGTATGTAATATTAAGAAATAGTCCGTCTTTAGCGACCGTAATAAAAGTTTTATTTACAACGGGCGCGTTTGGCTTTATTTTATAGCACTTCAGTCAATGAAACGTATGGCACATACACAATGGTGTTCATGTTCTCTTTCTTGTTTTTGTTCCACAGTCGCAGTTTTACCAATGGTACTGAAATATATTCCTCTTCTGCAACTGTAATAAAGCGACTTATTTAGACCAGATGCGTGTCTCTCTTTTGAAGCATCTTCAGTTGACAATATTTTGTCTCCTCCATTGCCAAGTCACCTTTCGTAGTTTTGTGCTGCGGTAACACAATATTCAACGTTTGTGTCGGCTGATCAGTGTTTTAGCAAATAAATGCTGTTTGTGTCTGCGACACAAATAAATTATATTTGACAGAGCTCAGACCACTTCACTGATAGGCAGTATATTCAAGTCCCAATGTTTCTGTAAGTCCACAGTTTTGTCTACTTCCTTTTGATTGATTGAAGTGCCTTAAAATAAAGCCAAACGTGCTCAGTGTAAATAAAACTTTTGTTACAGTCGCGAAAGACGGAATATTTCTTAATATTACATATGACACCTATGTGGTAATTAAATGAGATATTGTTATACAGTAAATTTTATATGAAATTTAGGTGTCTTGTCCACATTTCATTCTCAACATTGTGGCAACTAAAATCGACCATACGGAAAGTATACTCTATGGACTTCTACCTCTGCAGAGTCTTCAAAATTTCGTGCAAAGGTTTACTATATTTAATGCTGCATAATAACTGCGTTGAACATCGAAACAAAATTAAGTCATTTATGGGGGGAAGGTATCCGACAAGAAGATGTGTAAAAATCAAATTTTTGGGCCAAATAGTTTTTGTGAAATCGAATGATAAGAGTGTCAAAGCAGTCGGAACACGATGTGTCTGCACAGGCGAGCAGTGCAATGATGACAAAATCGAGCACAGCGCGGAATGCAGGGAGCACGTCTTTGTAGCAGCGAAAGGGTTAATGCGGCCGTGATGGCTTTACTTCATGAACTGCGCGCTCCCCTCTAAACGTAAGCTTGCGAACTATGCTATACTAGGGCGCTGCTTCTCTTGGCGTGTGCGTCGGGTGCAACTGGCAACCCAGCAATCTCCCGCGTCTGGGCGGGCATGCGCGAGCCGCCAAGATAAAAGAATTAAACTTTAATACTATCCCGAGAACGTCTACCAACAAACTTTCAAGAATCAGCTTTAAATGATGACTCTAAGAGTATACTACAACCCCGTACGTATCGCTCACATAGGGATCGTGAGGATAAGATTAGAATAATTACATGCGTTCAGTCAGTCTGTCTTCTCGTGCTCCATGCGTGAGTGAAATGGAAAGGAATCCTAATAACTGGTGGAATAAGACGTACCCTCTGCCATGCACTTCGGGGTGGTTTATAGAATTAGATGCAGATCTAGATAACAAGAGTAAGGCTACACACAGCGACTGTACTAGGCGTTATGCTATTACTCAATGTTTTCTGTCTTCACTTTCACACACATAATAATACAGAAGATTGAGATTAATCGACACCAATAAAAATACCAGCATGATGCCGATAAAAATAGATATCCATATTTTTAAGACAAAAATCCTAGTCATAATATACACATGTTACTTACCCAGATATAAGATTTCTTGGACAAGACACGAAAGTGAGGTTTTTCTTATATCTTCCCGACTCCAATGCGTTCTCTTCTTACATTCTGACGAGATATTTAAACGGGGAAATACGTAAAAACCGGTCAAAAATGAATTTTGTTCAACCAGGTACTTCTGTAGCAGGTTAGAATTACGGTCTCTAATTCTCAGTGTTCAATTAGTGTTACGAAAGGTGTGAAAGCCATCTAATTTCAACCAGTGCGCGGCGCCACACCCACTTTTCTACAATACTCTGTCCTCCTTTGCAAAATGTTTTATTATTTAGTGCCAACAGAGAAGACGTCTATAGAGTATAGAAGGCTGTGGGACCATTTACGGTGTGATCAATTATGGTTCATTAAATAAACGCAGGTATGGTGGAACACAAAAGCTGAACGAAAACCTCATTTGTAAGACACACCCAAGGACAACATTTTGTTCATCTAATGTTGTTATGTCCGCAGCTCGTGGTCTCGCGGTAGCGTTGTCGCTTCCCGATCACGGGGTCCCGGGTTCGATTCCCGGCGGGGTCAGGGATTTTCGCCAGCCTCGAGATGACTGGATGTTGTGTCGTCTTCATCATCATCATTCATCCCCATTACGGTCGGAGGAAGGCAATGGCAAACCACTTCCGCTAGGACCTTGCATCGTCCCCTACGCTCTGTCAAAGAGTACGGGACTTCATCATCATCATCAACGTTGTTAAAATTTCGTCATATTCTGGCTTGGAGTTCACTGATTGTAACACGGGAAGAATCGTGACCCTTACAAGACTATGATTTTAAGCAGGTTGCGACACTGAAAACCGATCGAACACTGCGGATGTGCGTATTGCTAGTTCTGAGATGTCAGTGAAGGATATTACCAAAAGGGCACGCCAGAACGCTCAGATATCAAGATAAGAGCTATATGATGACTAAAATATGAACTGTACGATTATGTCAAACATTAAGGTACTTGTGTTTGGCATCAATGCTAATAAAATATTTTTTCTGCATTTCCCGCAACTCTCAGGATGTAAGGAACATTTTCTGCTGAACCGCTGCAGATAAAGAGGTGCAATTTGCTACGCTCTTTGTACGTAATATAACTAAATTTTCTGTGCTACAAAATTTTTCGAGGTGTATTACTGTCAAGCTTATTTGAATTTTTATGAAATAATAATTGCTTTGTATCGTACACAAAAATTTAAAAAATTATTGAGAGAGTTCTAAGTGCATGTGATAGTATGAGATCGCAAGGTATCCAGCAACGTCCTGAGCAAACTATTTGACAAAAAAATTGAAAAATGATCCAGATTATAGCCAATAACATAATGAGAAAATCTGCACAATTTGGCTCAATTATCTCTAAAATAGTAAACTTTACGTGGTATTTTATGTACGCAATGTATTTTGACACGTCTCCCCTTAATTTATATATCAATCAAGACTTTTTGTAAAATATGAAGTATTTTACTCATTAGTTTAAACGCAGTGCCGAAACTGGAGGATATCGCATGGCATTGCTTTTCTCGGTAAAGCATGCGTCAGCAATTTGTTTCTTCCTCTCGGCGCACTGTTTTGTGTTATTATTAAACGCTGATATGTTTCTGCGAGTTGTCAGCTTTTTCTCAAGATTCTTAATTGCATCCTCATTACGGCCTTTCCCTGTTTCTGTGCTTTGACGTATTTTTTTCTTCTTCGGTGACAGTGAAGCTGGTATGTTAAGTGCTTGTTCACGAGCTTTCCTGTCAATTCTTTGTGACACATGGTTGCTATACAATGGAACAGCTGTAGAAATAGCTTTAATAAACTGCAAAGTAGGCACTGCTGTCTAACATCTAAGTTTAAGGAAATAAAAAAAATTCGATCTGGAGAGCTGGTACATAATCGACCTCGTTAAGATTATGCTACAGATTATGGCATTTTTGACAATGATGCCCTCATTTCCTCTGCAGAGCTGAACCTATTTATAACATCTTACTGGATACTTGGAAAAATAGTTTTCTGAATTTCGTTTTCACGTAAACGCACTGTCAGTTCGGCACAGTTCATATCAAACAGAACGAAGAACCTAATAGAAAAAGAAAATAGAGTAACACCACAGAAGATACTCACTTCAAACACGGCCTTAGCTGAGCGGATAGTACGTAACGCGCACAACGGAGGAAACAACTCGGTTCTGCGCAAGCACATTGCCTACGCCCTTCCTCCTCTCCCCCCCCCCACCCCCCACACCCTCCGAGTGATTATATGCTGAAGGCAAGAACTGCTGCTGCCCTAGCTACATCTTACACCCACAGAAACGTGAACCGACATCGCCCCGGCCACCCTCTTCATGCTACGTTAGAGTTAAGCGTTCGTTAAGTCTTAACGGTAGGCGAGGGAGAAGCGGGAGTCAAGAGTGTTCCGAATTGAGAATTTCAGTCTAGCTGTGGCCATTGACAAGACCAGGTTCCTGCTTCACACCTTGATAAATTACCAGAGTGAGAGGTTTAGAGCACGACGTACAAGCTAGTCTCAAATAATGAAATACAGATACTATAAAATGAAAACAGCATTCTCGAAACTCGAACAAATATGATATCTAAAGTTCGATTGAAGGAGTGTCTCAGGCATTTGAAATAAAAACTGGCGTTAGACTAGGGAACCGCTTATCAGTTTTACTATTTAGCTGCGCCTTCGAAAAATAATTGTAGGGATTTAGAATTTGGAGCCAAAATATCATAGAACTACCACTAATTCAGTGAAGGAAAACAAATAGAATTATTGGAAGTTTTTAGGCTTTTGCAGAACTGTAGAACATCTAACAGAAGCAGTTCCTCAAATAAATCTTATGGAAAGATAGCGAATAGGTGGGTCCGAGAATTTCAAAAATGAAGAAACAAAAATTCGTGACAAATGTAAAAAATACACCGAAAATCCACAGAAGCACTAATAAATAAAACAGAGCCAGTTAGTAAAGTAAATTTAAGTATTTTCGAAAAACTGTTCAGCGGAATGGACTAAAAAATTTCCAATAGGCCTAAGCGTTAATAAAATGGAATAGCAAACAGGATACTCCAAGAGAAGCGATGTTACTTAGCTTCTCTCTCCTATGTAGTCTTCTCGAAGTTTCTTTCAGTTGGCTGCCAGTGTCCATTTAGGTAAGTTTGTACTTCACAAGAATAGCGCCAGATTTTCTCCATTTCTGCACTAAGTTGTACAATAAAATATTGTTCGGCTTTTTTCATCGTCAGTATTTGTCGCTTTGGCCAGAAAATCTCAGCACATCACAGTCAAAATTATAACAAAGCAGGATTGGTACTAAACTACATAACTTCTCCGACACAACTACATTAACACGCACCAAAACTTACAAAGATAATCCAGCGGTGAGTCTTGCAATACAGAGATATTACAAGAATCGATCTATACATTCAGAGAAAATTATGTGTAATTAACAGTTTACTGTGCAAATGTTTTCAAATTATTATCAAAAAATTTACAGAAATAATAATAATAATAATAATAATAATAAAATAAACAAAGTGCTGAGAGCAGACCCCGAATACATAAAACTCAACAAGGAAAACATCTTACAGGAAATTAGTCAGATAAACACTACAAACTGGACAGAACTTGTGGACGTCCTCAAATCCACAATGAAATTGGGTCAACCCCCGAGAAGGAGAAAACACAGGTGGTGGAATATAATATGTGACCAAGCAATAGAAGAAAGGACCAATGCCTGGAAAAACTTCAATAGTCACAAAAAATCAGAAAAGTGGCAACAATTTCTAGTAATCCGAAAAAAAACATCGAAAACTATTCGGAGGGAAAAAAGAAATTATGGCAAACGGCGACTAGATGAGATAGAACAAGACTTTAAGAAGAATAACACCAGGAATTTTTATAAGACGTTTAAAGAACATATTGCAGGATACCAGCCACCCAATCTTTGCTTCAAGAAACCGGATGGTTCACTAGAAACTAACACGAAGAATAACTGCCAAATCCTCGCAGACTATTTCAACAAACTTCTCAACTGCGAAAGACCTACAGAGGACATTCACTACGAGACGTCTACACCAAATCCTGACGCTAAACCGCCAACCATCAACGAAATAATAGAAATTATCAAGACACTGAAAAACAATAGAGCCCCAGGAGAAGATGGAATTATTGCAGAACTATGGAAACTAAATGATTTAAGATTAACAGGAGAAATTCACAAAATCATATTAAACATTTGGGAAACAGAACAGATCCCTTCTGAATGGAAATGCGCACTCATCCATCCACTCCACAAAAAAGGGGACAAAACTGAACCAAATAATTACAGGGGTATCTCACTCGTGCCGGTCACATACAAAATCCTATCAAAAGTTCTCATGAGTAGATTAGAAGAACAAGCTGACCCACAAATAGAAGAATACGAGGCTGGTTTTCGCAAGGGACGATCATGCACAGAGCAGATCTGGAATCTGAAAATGATTCTCCAGATGAGAAACACCCGAAACGCAGTGGTCACTTTTGTAGATTTTAAAAAGGCCTACGACTCAATAGACAGAGTAGCGCTCTGCAAGACGCCGGAAGAATTCAGCATTGACAGAAAGACAAGAGCAATCATTCGGGAAACATTAACTGACACAGTCTCCGAGGTTAAATTTATGGGGGATATCTCGGAACCATTTGAAATCCAAACTGGAGTGCGACAGGGTGACGGACTTTCACCATTACTCTTTAATATCATTCCTGAAAAAATTATCAGGACATGGGAAAAACAATTCAAAGGAATCCCAATTGGCATTAGAAAAGATAATAGATTCAATGTGAAGTGTTTAGCTTTTGCGGATGACCTTGCAATCCTCACAAATAATAGAAAGGAAGCCACTAACGCCATAGAGAAGTTACACGAAATTGCACAAAGAACTGGCCTGCAAATCTCATATGAGAAAACCCAGTACATAGAAAGAGTGCCACAAGACAAATTGCCTATTGTGACAACCCATGGGAAAATCGTACAAGTACCATATTTTAAGTACCTGGGAGAAATCATCCAGCCATCAGGGATCAACCTAAAGGCCAATGAAGAAAGAATAAAAAAACTACAGAAAGGATATAAACTCACGTGGAACTATTATAACAAAAAGTCCGTATCCATTAACACAAAATTGAGGCACTACAACACTTTCGTGCTTCCGGAGGCACTGTATGCATCTGAAACAACACAAATAGGTGGGCAAACTAAAATCAAAGAAACAGAGAAACAAGAAAGGAAAATTCTCAGGAAAATTTTTGGCCCCATACAAGAGCAAGGAATCTGGAAGAAGAGACCAACATCAGAATTATATAAATACACAGACATGATTACGGATACAATAAGGAAAAGAAGAATGCAGTTCTACGGACATATCCACAGGATGAATGAAAACAGAATTTCAAAGCGAATTCTTAAAGTCATTAACTCAGGCAGGGGAAAAACAAAATGGATAAAAGAAGTTGAAGAGGACCTCAGACAAGCACACATAACAGTAAACGATGCAGTAAATAGATTTGAATTCAGGAACATCATCAAAGCACATAAATTTGACAGCACAACACAGAAGAGACCAGGATGCAAATGGACAGCGGAGCGAAAGAAACAACACAGTGAATTCATGAAGAAAATTTTGGCTCAGAAAAAACATAAACAATCATCATAAAGGAATTCAAGTTCAAACGCTCTCTTAAATGGGAGTAATCGATAATAATAATAATAATAATAATAATAATAATAATAATAATTGGTATGATGTCAACTATCAACTACAGGAGTCATACCACACAATATCCACCAGTACATCAATGCAATACAGCTACATCCAAACTTATATATACAACTACAGAAATCTGTAATTATTGACACTTGTTCAATTACCCGAAAGTTCCTAAATGCAATGTGACATATACCGTACAGTTAAAAGGAAGTCACGCTTGATCAAGGTCCGCGTCATCTTCCATTTTTTAACCAGACATAACGTCTGAGACAAGAAAGAAATAATAATAATAATTTCGAACGTCTTTCCAAATGTGGACAATCTGTTCATCACACCTTTTCGAATTAATTCCTCATTACACTTTTCTTACTCTTGTGCGTAATTAAAGTAATTCTCCACGATTTAATTATTTATAATTAAAAAATACAATTTTTGATGATTTCTGAAATTTTTTGTGTATTGTGTAATTTATTTCTTTGTGTATCTCAATAAGTACAATAAGTCGCGCGCATAGAATGGTCGCGTGTAACAGAAGCGCTATGTCACGAATCGCGCGCCCCCTCTCGCCGAAGGTTCTAGTCCTCCCTCAGGCATGGCTGTGTACGTTGTCCTTAGTTTAAATAGTGTGTAAGCCTAGGGACCGATGACCTCAGCAGTTTGGTCCCTTAGGAATTGACACACACAGTTAGTTGCGAAAATGGGCCATTGACCAGTTACATTGCAAGGCGACTATTTTTCTGATGTGCTTCCTATCACTGGCGGATTACAAATTTGAACGTAAACCACATTATAGACAGCACTTACACTCAAAATTGGCCCTCCGTACATATATTTATCTCTCATCTCAATTCAGAACATTTATTTACCCGGTCTCTCGGTTGGAAATCTTCTGTTCGTAGCATCCATTAACGACGTATTTAGACTGTAGAATTTCTGTTTTTCATAGTCTTCAGCCGCACAAAATCTTCTGCACGAGAACATTTATAATTTGTATTTAATCATGACACATAAAGGAACACCCTTTCTCTAGTTACACTAATCTTTTTCACAAGTGGGGAGAGTGTTGTGCCTGAAAGACATTGTACTTAGGAACTGTTCATGTTTCCTGGTCGGTATTCTTTTCAGTCTAATGAAAGATTATAAGATCACATGAAGATTTGCCACTAGAAAAATCAATAAGTAGTTTTTAGCATTTTCTGTTGTACTTTTGTTGTAACACATGAGATTGTCTTTCGTGCAAAATTTGTGAATATATTTAGCTCTAGACATAAAAATGTTGCATTATATAGTGAAGCTATTTGTCATGTATTGCTAGTTCTTCAGTTACAGAATTTCACGGTGAGTAAGAAAAACTATAAATATAGCTTTGAAACTATTTTTATAGCATGTGGACGTAGGTCGTGCAGTCTTGTAGCTTCAAATGGAAGGAGGTTTTCTGCCATCGAACATACGATACTTGGATATTAACTGAGTTTCTTTAATTTCTTCACAATTTTACCTGTATTGAATATGGAAATCTGTGTAGTTCTGAGCCTGCCGTTGTGGCCGAGCGGTTCTAGGCGCTTCAGTCGAAAACCGCGCTGCTGCTACGGTCACATGTTCGAATCCTGCCTCTGGCATTGATGTGTGTGAGGTCCTTAGGTTAGTTAGGTTTAAGTAGTTCTAAGTTCTAGGGGACTGATAACCTCAGATGTTAAGTCCCATAGTGCTCAGAACCATTTGAACCATTTGCACATTATCTAACTAGTTTAAAAAATATTCAGAATTTTACTCACTAGACCGTCGAAATCAAGTGGTTTTAAGGCGAAGAACTTACGGAGCGCATTTGCATTCGGAAAGGAAATTACTTGAAGGTTCTTCTACAGAGAGCGGAAAACGTGAAAATCAGAGCGTGAAAGATCAGGTAAATACGGTGGGTTGGAATGAATTCGCAGCTTACCTTGTGCATAGTGTTTTGTGTCAGCATAGCAGAATGCGGACGATCGCTATCGTGGAATAGCGTCACTTCACGAAGCCTTCCTGGTCGCTGTTCTTCGACTGCGTCTGCGATACCTCTCATTTGTTGACAGTAAATCTCAGCAGATGTGGTTACACCCTGGGGAAGCAATTCGTAGTATGCCAAACGGTCGCTATTCCGCCAGATGCATAACATTACCTTTTATCGATGTGCGCAGGTCGGGTAGTTACTCGTTGGTGTGGGCTCAACCATTCCATTCTTGGTTCAAAACGGCTCTGAGCACATTTGGAAGAGTTATCCCGAAGTAGGCAAAAAAGAGGTACTGTTGCATTTGTATTTATTGAACACATTTACCATAACGAGCACCGTTCTGTCATTCGTAGGATGCTATCTTATTCGCTGACCTGATTCTATACTTCCTCTTCACTCTTTTCTACTTCGTGCCGTTCTTCAATTTCTTACCGATAACTCCCTCCCTCCCCCTTCCATTCCACAATCCTTCCATGACCCCTCCCCCCCCCCCCCTCCCACGTCCACACCAGTCTCTCTCTTCCACCTGTCATGCTTCAGGATTCATTAAAAAATGTATACATGCTGTTTTCGCAATGGAAAATCTCAGATTTATTTAGCTTCCAGATCTTCCGTATAAGAGCTTGTTTTCAATTTTTACATCGTCTTTATTGTTATGAAGAATATATTTTTCTGCCGTTATTTCAATGCCCTTTGTATATTCGCGGATTTCCCGTACTGGCACTTCTCTCGCCGTTGTTATTCTGCCGTCGTGAATAGGCCTCGGCCCGTGTATTACCTTTTCTTCAGTTCTTTTGTCAATGAGAGTTTATGGACGCCGCTAATATTCTTCACCAAGCGCTACTTTTGTCCGTTTCCAGTAACATTCCTTAATTTCGAGGTATTCCGTTATTTAGGCGCTCTGTGACGGACATCTTATTACTTGGAAAAGCGTGCTTGTTACCTGGGCGGAGTGGCGACTGAAGTGTTTTTACTCAGGAATGATACGAGTGGAACGAGGGAAGTTAATTCTTGTGATAATTTTCACTTTCGAGGAACACTACAACTGATGGCTTATACGAAGAAATCAGATATTGTATTGTGAAATATAAACGTGCATTTCCGAGACAGACCAGGCCTGTAGACAATTTTTTTGTTATATGTTGCCACCCAAACTTCTTGTGAACACCTACGGCAGTCGTTAAGTAATAATCTACTTTTATATGGCGTTCTTTCCTCCTTGATATCAGACTTCGTCTCCGGAAATTACAATACGTCCTTGCGCTTGAATAAGTTAACACAAATAGCCGTTCTTTTCTCCATCCGCTGGCGATACAGGAGAACGAAAGATGCTACAGAAAAAATGAATGTCACAGTCTCCAGCTGTTTGTCACGGATTATACCCCTTTACATTGAGACGTGTACGTTGCATGATGTGAATTAACCACGAAAACTACTGTGATGAGCAACGAAAAAACAAAAGTACTTCTAGGCACTCAGTGTGAGAACAATAAATATTTTTGAGAATCATCAACTCATCTGACGTATGGGATAAGCTATACAGCAGCGTCGTGTTTACAGAAAGCGAAGACTGTAACGGCGTACAAGAGAAATCGTGCTACGCTCCGAAACAACGGAGTTTTGGTTATATCGTTTTTTCACCCCAGTTTAACCTGTTAAAACCGCTCAAAAAACCACTTTGTAAAATAATCAATGTTCAGTTTTTTATTCCTGTTACTTCCTTTAATAGTCATAGAAATAAAACAAACATTGAAACTCTCTCAGTTTCAAGATAGATACAATCAAAATATTTAATTTAATAGGCAAGTAAAAGACATGTTAGTCCATCCACAGATTGCTGGTTTATTCGAAAAGTGATGGTTGGTTGAATACTACAAAAGATCACTTGTAATCTCGTATTAATTCTCATTCTGTTGGAGCTCTGCTCAAAACTCGTGTGGTAATCAGGCATCGTACCACTGTTTGGGCATAACGAAAAGGCACTACTAAAAGGTGAAAACTGAAGATGAAGAACTCTATTTGTCATGTTAATTTTAATCCCTTTCGAAATTCTACAAGCAGATAAAGGTTTCTATTGTAGCCAGAGGCAGCAGTTCAACTACTTTTCATTGTATACTATGAATGAATCGTTGTTAAGTTTTTGATTTATTACTGTTACCAAAATTTCCTAAATCTTTTGTAATTTCATAGGTGTGCCAGGCAAAGCTTTAATCTCTTAAAGAAAATGAAGAATTGTACTACATTGCTACGTCAATTCTTACAAACATTTTCAGTTTGTGATTGTTGCCATTTTTCAACACGACTAGGGTTACCATCTCTAGCTGGGACATCGTCGGCACACGCAGAGATGGGGATGTAGAAATGAAGTAAAAAAAAATTATTTAATATAATTACTTTTTCTCTAGAATACTATTACATGAAACCTGTTGCGGCAGAAGTAGTTTGTAAACCATATTTTTCGGAAGATTTCGCCATTTTCAGCAAGTCTGTTTTCCC
Organism: Schistocerca piceifrons; assembly: GCF_021461385.2. Taxonomy (NCBI): domain Eukaryota; kingdom Metazoa; phylum Arthropoda; class Insecta; order Orthoptera; family Acrididae; genus Schistocerca; species Schistocerca piceifrons. The sequence continues at coordinate 56,652,261 of NC_060147.1, read as the reverse complement.
TTTTACGTAGTTATAAAACTCCGCGCATGTTATTAAACTGGCGCTGTAAGATTGATTCCAGCAGGAGTCGATGTCTTTCATCAGTCCACTGGGCGGTCAGCAGCGAAAATACTCTTTCCACAGTGGCGTTGTGGGGGGTGTGGGATGGGGGGGAGGGAGGGACAGAAATTTAATTTTTAGCAGCTGGCATTTGCTTTCAGGATTTTGGGTTTCCTTATGAAGCTAAATCCACCTTTCTTCCACGGATTGTTTAGACTTGCATTCTTCCTAGACACGCTTAGTTTCTTCATAGCTCTTTAGATACATATATTCCTGAAAACAATTGTTGCCTGAAATCTCCACATCCTTTTTAGTCAGGTGTATAATAGTGTTTTCAATCATCACCCAGTGTTGAGTTTCAGTTAGCGTCATACAATCAAATACTTGATATTTATTACAAGAAATAGCCCATTTCTCTAGTCATAATAATTATTTGTTGGTTGGGGCTCTCATTTTTTAATTTGTTCAAATTCATCTTGGTTTGGATGCTAATAAAATCGGCAGGCTTTTCTTTCATTTAAGACATCTTTGAGTGTCGATTAATGTACTACTTACTTCAGTTATCGAGACCTTTTTTTTTTTTATAGGACTTGTAGTCCGGGGTGATATGTTACAATACAGCATCACCGGTCTATTGCGGTCTAACTGTGTTGGTGAGGCAGTAAATTCCCACAGTGCAGTGACTGCGTCACTGCAATTCACTTAGGAGGTGTGGCGGTGGGACTTGTAGTCCCGTACCACCCTCTGACGGTGATAGTACTGCATGAGCCACGCAGAAAAATTTTGCCTAACATGGGCGGGTGAGGGTGTGGCGGTGGGACTTGTAGTCCCGTGGGGGTATCGAGACCTTATCCCTCTCCACACTTTATATATTTTAAGAATTCTCTCAACTGCGGACATTAACGACAGCCCTCTTGCTTTTGAGTGAGATAGAAGAATCTGATGATTGACGTCAACCTACAGGTAGAACTCCGTCAGCTTCTGTGTCCTTACCGTATATATTGAAAACTGATCAAATATTTTCGTGACGATTATTTCGATTTCGACAGTTAAGAATCCACCAGCGCGTGATACGGCTTTGCGGAGAATATGGGCAGGGCATCCAATTCCTTCTACATTTTATTCCTAGTTCTCCCTTGATTCCGCGAAACACACTCCCCTGGCCGCGTCGATGAAACTCTCCGACGTTGGTGTTGGTACTGTCTCCTCAAAAAGCGATTAATTTATCTAATGAAATTAAGTTGTCTTGACAAAACTTTGGAGTTCTCTGGAATGTTGCGTTATTCAGCCAATCAAACTTCAACACCTCCTGTTCAATTCCGTTTGTTTTAGTAAAGCATTGAACAATTAAAGGAAAAATCTTTTCAGTCTTGTTTGTATGGTTCATTGCAGAAATATGATGCCTCACATCTGCCTTATCGCCGTCCTTTCTTGACAAAAGACCACAATTCTGTGTAATCATCCGAAAAGTGACACTCTCACTTTCCATTCTTAGGCAGTTTCGTAAGCTATGATATCTGCAGCTTTTACAACAATTTCTATCAGAAATGGAGTAGTTCACAGCTGAATGTTCGTTAGCGCAGTGGTAAAAACAAGGCCTGTGTCGTGAATGCCATCAGATGGGCGCCAAATAAATTATTTGAAGTGCAGTTACTTACACAGAGTGTAATGCCATAGCACTACGTGGAAAACTGGTATTTATCATAGCAATGTATGATACGGTATCCGCACACATCGTATGTTTTGTACTTAAACGCACTTGTTGTATAAGACACTGATATAGTGATTTAAATGTTTGGTTAAAAAATTATTCTGTTACAAAATGTAGGCTTCAGTCACGTATACCGAACCTCCTGAAGTTGCTTGAACTGGACCCCTTACATTTCACGCTTAGAGTCTTCTCTGTTAGCACACACTCCAATTCTCTTGAATTCTCTTGCTGATTCCAAGAGGGTAACAGGGAGGGTTGATGGAAGAAAGTGAATTCTGTCTAAAATGACTAAAGTTATTGATGTAGTTCAAAAACAAATGAGTTGGAAGGAGGCCAGTGAACAGTTCAATGTTCCAAATACAACTCTTGTGAGGGTGTCCAACGGGATGTTCAGTACACCTGAGCTAGCTGCAAAAACGGAAACAGACAGACCTACAGTTTTGGGTGAGGATCTTGAAGAAAACTGTTTTTGTGTCTTCTTTCTATTTAAGTTTTTTTTTTCATGCTTACTCGTAATGACGTGTGAAGAATGAGTATACACCTAGCAAAGAGAAATGACATTGAACACCTATTCAGAGACAAAATTTCTGGAAAAATGTGGGGTAGTTGCTAAACGGCACCAACGAAAGTGTCAGAAATAAATCCTACAGAAACATCCCATAACAGGGCTTTTGGTTTCAGCGAAGAGAAGACACAAATTCTGTAACTTCCTGGAAGGTGTTATGTTATACCTACATTGAAACTAAATCATGTTTTCTCCGGTTTAATATCTTCTTCTAATTTTGGATGGTGCTATTTTGATTATTTGTACATGGAGGCGATTTTTGCAGCTATTTTTGGAACTCGCTAAGTGTGAAGTTTTCTTGAAATATTTTTTTCGTAATATCTTTTCCTTTGAAACTTCCTGGTGGATTAAAACTGTGCCGGACCGAGACTGGAACTCGGGACGTTTGCCGTTCGCAAGCAAGTGCTCTACCACTTGCCTGCGAAGGACAAAGGTCTCGAGTTCGAGTCTCTTTCCGGCACACAGTTTTAATCTGCCTGGAAGTTTCGTAGCAGCGTACCCTCTGGTGCAGAGTGAAAGTTTCATTATGGATCTTTTCCTTTATTTCCTTTTACTAAAATGTAAGTGGTGCATAACACATACATCCATTTAAAACATATTTTGTTACTATTTCCAATTTTTTTAAAGTAAAAACGAAATGGCGGTCGACTTCTAGGGATTATACTGTCTAAATGTCATAGCTGCTCGTTAAATAACAGCAACTGAAATTCTGTCTTTGGTGCCTGCCGAACCACACTCACGAAAACCGCAAATAGTTAAAAAAAAAAGTCGAAAGCTTCTGGGAAGTAAGAATACAAATATCATTGCTGATCTTAAAATCCGTCATAAACGCGGAAATGGAAAAAAAAATAAACAAAATTTTACGTACAACAAGCTGCGAACCTGTGGCGTTCTACACGGTAATATCTTGCCTCTGGCCACAGAGCCAAAGCAAACGTTGGCTAAAAGAAACAGTTATTTTTCATGTTAAAATATTCTGATGGTCTTTGTCTCGATGCGTTGTTCGCTGATATTTATTTATAAGAAATGCTATGAAGGATGACACGTTTGTGATAAATCTTCAGTGCGGTAAAAACAACTTCAGTAAGAAAAGGAAAATAAACATGCACGTGATTGGAACACAACGCTTTCTGACTTGCCTTCCAGGTCTGACATTTCATTGGTCGCCTTGTTAGAGCTGGGACGGCGTGGTGGGGATAGCACAAAACTTTATCGTTACCGTTCTCGCACTTCAAACATTACTAAGTTGCACTCGTTGTTCTTATTAGGTTTAGAAAGAATCGCCTCCCAGATCTCTATTCAAATAGAACTGCTCGACTATTCAGAGTGGCGCTGATGTTCAACAAGTAACTATCCAGTGCATAACTTGCCGTATTAAAGACATGGAAGTTATCTGAAATGCTGGAAGTGATTGCATTGAACTTGAAGACACAGTTGCACACGTTTCTGCATGTTCTTGAAGACGTTGTGCAGAACATCGGGGGTGATGTTCCGAATGTGACGTGTCAGTGCAGCTTGGAATTCTTGTACGGTGTGCGGACTGCCTTCAAAAGCCTTTCTCTTCAACGTACGCCACGGAAAGTACTCCGTTGGAGCCATGTCGGGTGAACTCGGAGGCCAGAGTCCTAGAGATATGATGCGGTCACCGAAGATGTCCTTTGAAAGGTTTACCGCCTGTATGTTGTAGCACCGCAAGAAACCCGAAAACCCAAAGAAGAATGTCATTATAATTTGAAGTAGGGGACAGTGTTATCCTGACAGGTACGACAACTTTGACAATAATATAACGCATTAAAGTTTTGTTGTTGTTGTTGTGGTCTTCAGTCCTGAGACTGGTTTGATGCAGCTCTCCATGCTACTCTATCCTGTGCAAGCTTCTTCATCTCATAGTACCTACTGCAACCTACATCCTTCTGAATCTGCTTGATGTATTCATCTCTTGGTCTCCCTCTACCACACTGCCCTCCAATACTAAATTGGCGATCCCTTGATGGCTCAGAACATGTCCTACCAACCGGTCCGTTCTTCTAGTCAAGTTGTGCCACAAACTTCTCTTCTCCCCAATCCTATTCAACACCTCCTCATTAGTTATGTGATCTACCCAACTAATCTTCAGCATTCTTCTGTAGCACCACATTTCAAAAGCTTCTATTCTCTTCTTGTCCAAACTATTTATCGTCCATGTTTCACTTCCATACATGGCTAAAGTCCATACAAATACTTTCAGAAACGACTTCCTGATACTTAAATCTATACTCGATGTTAACAAATTTCTCTTCTTCAGAAACGCTTTCCTTGCCATTGCCAGTCTACATTTTATATCCTCTCTATTTCGACCATCATCAGTTATTTTGCTCCCCAAATTGCAAAACTCCTTTACTACCTTAAGTGTCTCATTTCCTAATCTAATTCCCTCAGCATCACCCGACTTAATTCGACTACATTCCATTATCCTGGTTTTGCTTTTGTTGATGCTCATCTTATATCCTCCTTTCATGACACTGTCCATTCCGTTCAACAGCTCTTCCAAGTCCTTTGCTGTCTCTGACAGAATTAAAATCTCATCGGCGAACCTCAACGTGTTTATTTCTTCTCCGTGGTTTTTAGTACCTACACCGAATTTTTCTTTTGTTTCCTTCACTGCTTGCTCAATATACAGATTGAATAACATTGGCGAGAGGCTACAACCCTGCCTCACTCCCTTCCCAACCACTGCTTCCCTTTCATGCTCCTCAACTCTTATAGTTGCGATTTGGTTTCTATACAAATTGTAAATAGCCTTTCGCTCCCTATATTTTACCCCTGCCACCTTCCGAATTTGAAAGAGAGTATTCCAGTCACTACTGTCAAAAGCTTTCTCTAAGTCTACAAATGCTAGAAACGTAGGTTTGCCTTTCCTTAATCTAGCTTCTAAGATAAGCCGTAGGGTCAGTATTGCCTCACGTGTTCCAATATTTCTACTGATCTTCCCCAAGGTCGGCTTCTACTAGTTTTTCCATTCGTCTGTAAAGAATTAGTATTTTGCAGCCGTGACTTATTAAACTGATAGTTCGGTAATTTTCACATCTGTCAACACCTGCCTTCTTTGTGGTTGGTATTATTATATTCTTTCATGAAGTCTGAGGGTATTTCGCCTGTCTCATACATCTTGCTCACCAGATGGTAGAGTTTTGTCAGGACTGGCTCTCCCAAGGCCGTCAGTAGTTCCAAAGGAATGTTGTCTACTCCGGGGGCCTTGTTTCGATTCAGGTCTTTCAGTGCTCTGTCGAACTCTTCACGCAGTATCATATCTCCCATTTCATCTTCATCTACATCCTCTTCCATTTCCATAATATTGTCCTCAAGTACATCGCCCTTGTATAGACCCTCTATATACTCCTTCCACCTTTCTGCTTTCCCTTCTTTGCTTAGAACTGGGTTTCCATCTGAGCTCTTGATATTCATATAAGTGGTTCTCTTTTCTCCAAAGGTCTCCTTAATTTTCCTGTAGGCATTGTCTATCTTACCCCTAGTGATACTCGCTTCTACATCCTTACATTTGTCCTCTAGCCATCCCTGCTTAGTAATTTTGCACTTCCTGTCGATCTCATTTTTGAGGCGTCTGTTTTCCTTTTTGCCTGCTTCATTTACTGCATTTTTATATTTTCTCCTTTCATCAATTAAATTCAATATTTCTTCTGTTACCCAAGGATTTCTACTAGCCCTCGTCTTTTTACCTACTTGATCCTCTGCTGCCTTCACTACTTCATCCCTCAAAGCTACCCATTCTTCTTCCACTGTATTTCTTTCCCCCATTCCTTCCATTTGTTTTACCCTCCACACTGCCCTCCAATAGTAAATTGGTGATCCCTTGATGGCTCAGAACATGTTCCACCAACCGATCCCTTTTTGATGAACACCAATTTCAGTAATTACTGTGTATGTCATGGTATAAAGCTGGATAGAAAGAAAGGTTATTTTTAATTAGCTATCAAACATCTTAGTAATAACTGCAAATCAGTACGACGAAAGTTAAGTCCAAAGTAATATGTCAGTCGGAGATAACATTTACTGTGAAAGAGAGTTGTAAACGCGGCGAAAAGGAAATTCAATGCGTCTACAACGCTCGATCATGGAAATGTTAGTCGCTTGCTAGCTTGTTAGCTATCAAGTCGATAGAGAGCACCGTTTGTTATAATACTACAAACAAAACGCTACGAGATTGTTTCTTAAAAAACAAATATTGTGTGATAGAGATGCGCGGACTTCGTTCTCAGTTATTCTGACTTGAGAACTTGAACTGAAGTAATATTCTGACACTGTTCGACGAGTTAATGAACTTTAATTATTGGAGATATATCAAAGAGAACAGTTACAACGAAGAATGGACATAGTACCGAACACTGCAATACCTGATTAGCCTGGAGTAGGAAACATTAATACGAACACACGAAGATAATACAAATACGCCGATTGTAAAAGTTGTCGTAATTGTCACGATCACCGAACTGAAAAGAATCATAATTGATGTGATCCATCGGTGTGCGTGTGGTGTGATTATAAAGTAACTGCTAAGAAGAAACAATAAAATTGTTCGTCAGTAATTGAAATCTCACGTGTTGGCTCCATCGTTAATTGAACTGTGTGATAGTTGATGATCAAAATTAATTAACTGTGAACATTTTAATTGAAAGAGTGGCTTGATGAACATTGAGTATTCGAAAGAGTGTTTTGCCGAAATAATATCACGACGCACGATAGCATTATAGATTATCTCTGGATTTGCATCGTGCCGTAGTGAACATTTTTGGCCATCAGCTTAACAACGACTACTGATACTCAACTGCAAATGAATTTTTTCTCGCTTCAGTGGTGTGAAACGACGGCGGTGATGAATGATTCACTCAGTACTGCAATAACTAACTAACCGGGCACAGCAAATCATCATAAAACCATAACAGACAATTAAAATAAGCAGTTCGCATCGCTGAGAAGCCAGTGCGGACCTGCAAACTGACTTTCATACATTAGGCGAGGAACAATTTTCTTTAGAGATGTGATGTACTGACGGTAGCAGAGTCAGGATGGGAAAGGTGTAGGCACATTTATTTGGTCCAAGCCTTGTTGACTCAAATTTATTATTAAACAATAATTGGTTATACGGACAAGTTAATATAATTATCAGCTTATAGGAAATTTTAGCAGTAAATTTTCTTTAATACATTCTCTAGAAGAACATGCAGCCCCACTCTGAAACATTTCATAAAGGTACTGTTAGTAAAGGGCGTATTATGTCCTACAATAGTGGAACATGTACTAATATTAACAATTACACCAGAAAAACATTGAACTTGTGATTTTAACTACTACTGCCTGCTAAAAAAAATGTAGCAATGATAATCAGTTTTTTTTTATTTTTATTTTTTTTTTTTTTTTTTTTTTTTGTTCTCCCTCCTGATTTCACTTACGTAAACCCTACACAAATGTCAATGTCTTGTGACATCAGGTCACCTTTCGTGCCAAATAAACAAAATTTCTTCTAAATCATTTTATATCAGTTAAGTAAGCTACACGTCAGAAATACCATTAACGACTGGTGACATGAGTAAACATTGTCAATTTTTCAATTTCACGACGGTTGTGTTATCTAGCAAATTATCCTTTAAATACCCCCCCCCCCCTACCCCCCACGTGTTCCAAAATCAATTCAGTCACTCTCGAGAAGAAACAACTTAATACACAAATATGGCAGTATCAAGAAATAGATGGGTTTATCCCAGGCAATATTAGTAAACATTGTCAATTTTTCAATTTCAAGACGGTTGTGTTATCTAGCAAATTATCCTTTAAATTAGGAACTTTGCAATTTAAACGCACCAATTTTAACAAAGTCCAATGTAATAATAATTTGGACAGAACTTTCATGCCGGCCGAAGTGGCCATGCGGTTAAAGGCGCTGCAGTCTCGAACCGCAAGACCGCTACGGTCGCCGGTTCGAATCCTGCCTCGGGCATGGATGTTTGTGATGTCCTTAGGTTAGTTAGGTTTAACTAGTTCTAAGTTCTAGGGGACTAATGACCTCAGCAGTTGAGTCCCATAGTGCTCAGAGCCATTTGAACCATTTGAACCAGAACTTTCATAAAATGATCGATGATAGTGGATACCGTGCCATACACTATGAAACAAATTAAGAATTATTCCCAGTAGACACTTGGCACATGATGATATTCTCTGAAGTATTTCAAATCACAAGATGTTGGCTGCCAAGTACCAACCCCATAATAAAGTAATGATCATGAAATATAATAAAGTATATGAAAATTTCGGCCTTAGCCAGGTGACGAGAACCACACCAATGCGGTTTCCTGTTACACTCGAGTGCTAGGCCCAACAAACAACAGCTGGTCATGGAGAACCACGCTAAGCAAGCGAGCATTCCGTCCCCCCCACATGCTCGCAAGCAGCCACACTCATCGCAATCCTTAATCGGCAGGCACCAGTTGACTCCCCGCCGCTTCCGTCCTGTCGCCATATACCGACCGAGCCGTCCCCCCAAAAACTGTTGCTTCGAGCACCAGCACCAACAACGCTCAGCGACCACGCCCCCTATCGCTGCGGCGAAAACAAGTGAAACAATCTCGCGGGTAAATCAAATATGCTGAGCCGTGACGCGGCTCAAGAGATTTTCAAGTGCTGTTCCACGTTATCCGATGGGGACAGACAACCATCACTGTGCGTCGCGTCTCCATTCCACGGACCGAGCTGTAGCAGTAGCGGCTCAACATCAACAACAACAACAACAACAAAAGGGGAGAGGCGACGTCACAGTGTGCAGTCGCCCCATCCTGTTGGAACCAGGCCTTCTCAATTTCGTCCTCATTCTGCTCAGCTAGGAAGGGCTCCAGAACTCAGGTGCCGTACCTTTCTGCATTTATAGTGTCCTGAAAGAAGATCCACCCAATGATGCGTTTACGAGTCACTTTGTTCATGCTGTGGAGACACCTCAAATTGATGCGGTTTCTTTGTGGTCCACACAAGACTATTCTCGCTATTCAGGTTGTAAGGTGTCAGGCGAATCCAACACCTTCCATGAAAACCCTGACATGATGAGCAAATCCAGTAGTGTGTCACATAGCTCCGAATAAATCGTGACATTAAATTAACCAAAGTAATACGAGTAACGAGTGAGCAAATGGAATACCACAGACTAACACAAGAATGCCTAAATGCATGTCATACCTTCCCACCTTGAGACAGACGCAGTTCCGAGGGGAGAAACGAGAACAGAAGCTGAGAGCAGAACCATGTTAAGCTGGAAGGCCCTACGATAAGGGACGGACGGACACCTACGTTGCCAGCTAACCGCTAGGACCACACCACCCGCAAGTTTTACCGTGAGACTTTTTCGCGTCTCTGTTACGTCAGGACCACCCCCCAGCCAATGTTAAAAGCTAGAGCCCTCCAGAAGAACAGTATAGATCTTACGATAACGCTAAAAGGACCACATCAGCTGCAAGTTTTAGCTTGAGACTTTTTCGCGTCTCTGTTACGTTGCAAGCTTTAAAAACATTGCCCCACCACGAAAAGTATAACGTTTCTCATTGGATAGGCAGAATTTTTGTAGGCGGAGCTTAAGGTTAACATTGAGACCCTGATTAGTCAGATGAAAACACAGCCAGACAGTTTTTTAAACCAACTCCGGTAAATTGTAGTAAGGAGAAGTTAGGAGAGAGTTGCTTCGGAGACGGCGAGGTGAGCGGAGCTGTGCTTCCCGCTGCCCCCTGACGAACACCGACAAGGTAATGAACGCATGCCATGCCGCATAACAGCGCATAAAGCTTCACTCAGAACTGCAGAAGTCTCATCCGTTACACCCCCTTTTTGCGTAATACTAGTGTCGATCGTCAATTAAAGCTCATGGTGTTCACATTTGCCACTTGAAGTAAAAATCGGAAACGCGATGATTTTTCTGTTATATAGTCATTGAGAAGCCACATCAGCCACTGTAATTGACGACAAGTTAGATAAGTAATTAAAGATAATTGAGGGTCACTGTAGACCATTTTGATATTTTCTCTCTTGTGAAACGTAATTTAAACCTAGATTATAGATGTGATATGGCATAGGTCATACTTCGATCTATTGTAGAACTTGGAAACCCATTCAGGGAATATTCGTTCACATTTTTGTTGAACGCAGTTGGTTTTTACCATCCTGTATTAAAACATTTCCTTTTATCTATAGTGCGATTTATAAACAATGTTTTGTCAGTAGAATAACATTTCCAACGGTAAACTTAACTGCTTTTTCGACGTTATTTTACCAGCTAACTAAAAATAGGAAAGCCTTGAACCCCTTCCACTAAATTTAGTTAGTATTAAGATTCTTTTACAGGGAGTGCAGTGGAGCTGACGCTGAAATCATTAAGTATTTGGTTATATCATCGCTAGTCTCACTGAACTCTTCTGAACTCTACATGTCATGTGTGGTCTGGCGTCTCCTTACCAGCAACAGGTCCCAGGTTCAAACTAGTCAATTCCCTAAAAAACACGCTCAGAGCGTCGTTGCGCGAAAGTGGTAGGGAGACACGACTTAGAACAAACAGACACCAGGCAGAATGTTAGAAGGTAACCGGAGAGACGAAACCGTGCCTCAGTCATGAAAAACGCTGTGTCAAGAATCCCTTTACCATTGTTCTGCAGGAAGGACAGAAACCAGTTCTAAAAGTTCACAGGCGCCGGGCGATCAGTTTCTCTCAGTTCATGCACGACCGACATTTTGCACGGATACATGGACAGTGACTTCCGGTGAATATTGTGAACAGAACCCACGGACACGTGGCCCTGCTGAGCTAGTTGTCTAACCGATTTCTTTAAACTTCGCAGCAACGTGTTTTGCACCTCCGCCACCTTATCTTCGGATGTGGATGGCCTGCCTGATTTTGAAGCATTATGAACGGAGCATTATGAACGCTTCTGGTGTTTCAAAACTTGCTGATGAGATTCCGTACAGCACTGCGGCTAGGCATCTTCACTCCTGGGGACTTTGCTGCAAATGGAGCCTCTACTGCTGAGGTAAACTTCTCCATTGCGGAACACATGCTCCACAAGAAACATTCTTTGTTCAACCGTCAGCATGATGACCTGGATCACAATGATGTCACACAAGACGTTGGTCTTCAATCAGACCGGACCTGCGAACAGTCGGCCGCTGTGGCCGAGCGGTTCTAGGCGCTTCAGTCCGGAACCACACGGCTGCTACGGTCGCAGGTTCGAATCTTGCCTCGGGCATGGAAGTGTGTGATTCTGTTAGTTGGGTTTAAGCAATTCTATGTCTAGGGGACTGATGACCTCAGATGCTAAGCCCCATAGTGCTTAGAGCCATTTGAAGCATTTGAACCTGCGAACACCTGGTCAAATATGGCTCAGAAATGTTAAACAATGGAAAATGTTGCATTAATAATTGAGAAACGTATCAGTCATTACTTAGCACATCACTACATGGCACTGCGTAGTTACTTTCCGAACAACCCGTTAGGTCCAACCCTGTACTACTGGAGAAGTTTGGTATTTTCTCGAATGGTAGCACTAGATCTAGATAGCGCTCGCTTCTTCGATATGGAATACGCAACATTCAACGTCATCTTGCAGCGGGGTGGGGTCGTTCTGTCGTCTCCTTACTCTCTCTCCCAGTAACTCTCATCGAACAGTTCACCTACCTCTATATTTCTTCCTTCCGACGTCCCTTCACTCTGCAGTAGTAAATACACGCTAGGCCGCGTAAAGCAGTGTCGATGAAACCACCAGCTAATACCTACCACATAGAGGCCGCGTAACTCAAGTTGCAAATCAGTTCCTGTAAGTTCATTTTCACAAATTTCGGGCGGTAAGAGAATGCAGCATTTGAAAATCCTATTAACGTCTTTTTATTCATAAGGAAGCACATGAAATGACTGTCAAGTCTGTATTTAATAAGGCAAATGCTCTATCATTATAAGTTCACCGTCTATACAACATATTTCACACGAAAAAAGCAGCCAGAATTCCTGCAAGGCCGACGCGATTAATTCTGCGATCTGACAGTCATTGACCCACCACTATTAGCGAGGTGAACATTCGGTCGTTTCAGTGGTCTTCCGTGTTAGAAGTGCTCGCAAAGATCACGGAATTTGCCACTCGGAATTGTCACTATGACCGAAAATTTCACACGCTCAAAACTTCAACTAATTAATTCAGAAATATCAAAAAATGGTTCAAATGGCTCTGAGCACTATGGGACTTGACATCGGAGGTCATCAGTCCCCTAGAACTTAGAACTACTTAAACCTAACTAACCTAAGGACATCACACACATCCATGCCCGAGGCAGGATTCGAACCTGCGACCGTAGCGGTCGCGCGGTTCCAGACTGAAACGCCTATAACCGCTCGGCCGCAGTCAGAAATGTCACATTTTCATCAAAATGTTCGTAACTTAAAGCCGTTTTAGTAACGAGACTGCCTCGTGATGACTGGGTGTTGTGTGCTGTCCTTAGGTTAGTTAGGTTTAAGTAGTTCTAAGTTCTAGGGGACTTATGACCATAGATGTTGAGTCCCATAGTGCTCAGAGCCATTTGAACCATTTGAAGTAACAGTGAACTTCCTAGATCTTCAGTTTACATACTATTTTCGCGGAGACATCTACCACGGTGTTACTCGGAAGCAGGTTAGCGAGCAACTCTATCGATGCTCCTCTCCTCTCTGCCTATCTCACTACCCTCACGCGGGAACCGCTTAATTCTGATTGGCTGTAGATCTGAATGACCAATCAGAAAGATCCTTCCAAATCATTCTCGCGGCAAAACTTGCCTTAGCCAGTCACTAATCAGATAGTCATTTACGTCATTACAATTTCAATTTCTAATACATTGTTTAATAAAATAGAACGAAATGCAAAATATTCTTTAATTAATACACAAACTTTTTCCGCTTCAGACTTTTTTATTCTGGCTGCTCTCCTACAAAAGCAAGCACACATCGACATACGTCATCAGCATTGTGGTTGCAACACAATTTTCCCACGGTTCAGTTTTACAATGTTTTACATAAAACGACATTAAATTTTAACGTATGTCCCGCAGACACACTCTCATTCATTCCCATGTATTCACACAAAAAATAATAAGAAAATAATAATTTTGAATGATTTTTTTATACAACGTAATATAGAGTAATTAAAGTTTTGAATAGAAAATGCCAGTTAAGTGATTTTATATACTGTGAGCTTTGTTACGACTTCAGATGATAAATAAAGACATTTGGTTATTGTTCATAACTGAGTTTTGAAAAATAAGTGTCGGTTTCAGGATATTTAACTAATTTTATCAATGTCTGTAACTATAATAGATAAAAATCTGAAATTTTGACAGGATCCCTTCCTTAATATCAAAAGATTGCGTATCAAGTTTTAACAAAATCGGATGATAATTACTGTGATTTATTTAGATTCGTAGGGGGTATGAATTTCCTTACTGACTGAATGTTACTTGAGACCGTTCTCACGGCTGGTAACGTCAGCTGCCGCTATGAGTCAGAGCGAAGAAAAAACGTAGCCACCCTGAAGTCCACCATGCTACATGGCAGCGTGCCTTACTGCATCGAATGTTATAACTTGCTACGTTACAATCTGTGAGACGACCTTGTCAATCTAAACTTGTTGACATTAATAAAATTAACTGAGGCTGCATTTACATGTTGCGCCAACAGATAGCGTTACTTCAGTACTTGAGACACGCTCGTAACAGTATTTTACGAAATCGGAGCAAAATTTTGTCCTGTTGAGATGTCGGGAGAAGGTCCATAACGGTGACGGTCCCGATATATCGGGACAGATGGCAGCCCAAAAGCGACGTTACTGTCTCAGCAGTTCCGTACCAGCTATTGTGCCATGTATTTGCTGCTCGACATTGTTATTAAAATAGCATTGATCGCTTTCCCGATATTCTACAACTCAATATTTCAAACTAATGCAAATTTTACAAATAAAAATAGATCCTTTTTTTTAAAAAAGGTTCATTGCAAAAGGAAAAATTTTAACGCTGCTGCTATGGGTAATTGAGATTTGTTTTTTACTCGTTTACTATCAAAAATAGCTTTGAGGGATGAAGTAGTCCTTGGGTGACAGAAGCAAAAGGAATACAATCGTCTCAAAAATGAGATCGACAGGAAGTGCAAAATAGCTAAGCAGGCATGGCTAGGGGACAAATGTAAGGATGTAGTAAAGAGACCTTTGGAGAAAAGAGAATCACTTGTATGAATATCAAAAGCTGAGATGGAAACCCAGTTCTAAGCAAAGAAGGGAAAGCAGAAATGTGGAAGGAGTATATAGAGGGTCTATACAAGGGCGATGTGCTTGAGGGCAATGTTATAGAAATGGAAGAGGATGTAGATGAAGATGAAATGGGAGATACGATACTGCGTGAACACTTTGACAGAGCACTGAAAGACCTGAGTCGAAACAAGGCCCCGGGAGTAGACAACATTCCATTAGAACTACTGACAGCTTTGGGAGAGCCAGTCCTGACAAAACTCTACCATCTGGTGAGCAAAATGTATGAGACAGGCGAAATACCCTCAGACTTCAAGAAGAATATAATAATTCTAATCCCAAAGAAAGCAGGCGTTGACAGATATGAAAATTACCGAACTATCAGTTTAATAAGTCACGGCTGCAAAATACCAACGCGAATTCTTTACAGACGAATGGAAATACTGGTAGAAGCCGACCTTGGGGAAGATCAGTTTGGATGCCATAGAAATATGGGAACACGTGAGGCGATACTGACCCTACGATATATCTTAGAAGCTAGATTAAGGAAAGGCAAACCTACGTTTCTAGCATTTGTAGACTTAGAGAAAGCTTTTGACAATGTTGACTGGAATACTCTCTTTCAAATTCTGAAGATGGCAGGGGTCAAATACAGGGAGCGAAAGGCTATTTACAATTTGTACAGAAACCAGATGGCAGTCGCGGAACATGAAAGAGAAGCAGTGTTTGGGAAGGGAGTGAGACAGGGTTGTAGCCTCTCCCCGATGTTGTTGAGTCTGTATATTGAGCAAGCAGTAAAGGAAACAAAAGAAAAATACGGAGTAGGTATTAAAATCCATGGAGAAGAAATAAGCAGATTCAGAAGGATGTAGGCTGCAGTAGGTACTGGGAGATGAGGAAGCTTGCACAGGATAGAGTAGCATGGAGAGCTGCATCAAACCAGTCTCAGGACTGAACACCACAACAACAACACTATTAGAAAAACACCTGCTATAAGAGAGACCAAATAAATACTGAAAAACGCCTGTTATTTAGAACCAAAATAACGGTATCGGTTTTAACCAGTCTACCTATCCTTAGTGCCACCACATTTATTCACGGTGCAGTGTGTATGAAGCCTAGTTTCGTTTGAATAAGACACTGATCACTTCAGTGCTGACAGTGCATTTTTTAACATTTGCAGCGCTCATATTTCGAAACTCCAGTAGGACCCCCATAATTGGTAATGCTCGGGGATCTGCCATTGTCCGATTGACGAATATGCCGTATTATCAAATTCATTTTAAAAAATATTTTTTTAAAAAGTGAGATAAGGACAATCTGTAGTTCTTACTCAAAAACAAGTAATTGCTATTTATCTAACTAGCAGCGAAAATTACAGTATAAAAAATTAAAAGTGTGTGCTACTCTCCCGTAAAAACAAAATTGAATTAAAAGGCGAATATTATAATGCTCCGCTACATCAGTTTAAGGCTCAGAGTTCTAGGACAGTTCAGGGCACAAAAATAATCTTCTGGGCGGGAGCTACGAAATAAACTAAGCGACACTCATTTGAGAAGATAAACGACGAGCCAGTTAACAAAACTTCTTAACAAGAATTTGCTGCAATTTGGTGGGAATCACTGTCTTTTGGAATAGCACAGATATCTGACATTGTCGAGGGCGTGGAATGTGTCGGAGTAGTATCTGCCACCGATGATGTAGCTGAAATTTTCTTCTGAGCCGTCTGGAACACTGTAGAAATGCTAACTAGATTCTTGGACTGTTGTTTTCTGACGAATATTATTTTATGTGACGTGCAAAATGGTTCAAATGACTCTGAGCACTATGGGACTTAACTTCTAAGGTCATCAGTCCCCTAGAACTTTAGAACTACTTAAACCTAACTAACCTAAGGACATCACACACATCCATGCCCGAGGCAGGATTCGAACCTGCGACCGTAGCGGTCGCGCGGTTCCAGACTGTAGTGCCTAGAACCGCTCGTCCACTCCGGCCGGCCTACGTGACGTGCAGATTCATGGTATTACAAGCGTTGTGTTGTTGGCTTCTGTCAGCGAATTCTCCTTGGAATCCTCAATCCAAGATATGAGAGTTGTAGGCGTTTGTTCTTTGTGATGCTCAAGTCCTTCGGGTTGAAAGCACATCCTAATATCACATCCTGAGTCAGCTTTTCTTCCATAGCTAAATTTCCGTTACTCCTTCTGCTCAAAACGCATTCAGTTCATTAGTGTGTTGGTCCGTTGTGGACAGGGTACATCAGCTGATTAAGTAATTGTCAATGTCAATGAAATTCACCAACAGCCGTGTAACTTTATTTAATTTGTTTTGAAGGCTACCAGTTTAATCACTTCATTGTGCTATCCTCGGGCCCCTGCATAATAAGGGTATACATGTAGTGTTTATCAGGGTGTACAAAGGAAGCTTACAAAATTGCTTGCAAAATTACTTATTACAAATGTAGAACATACGTGGATCAGTAGCTTCCTAAAGTGAATTCTATGATTTCAAAATGGAATAATGTTGTAGGACTGGCTAGAGGTGAAACGCTGATGCTACAAGCTGAAACAGTCTCCTCTACGGTGACGCTCTAGTATTTGATACTGAGGATGTAATAGCGGCAACAATCGACAACCTCAAATTTAAATTCAGCTACCCGCCGTACAAGGAACCTGGCACGGTGGCAGGTAACATGTTGACCCTGAGCCGTACGATAAGGTACTGTCTTGATTGTTGCGAATGTAAAATGAAATCAGAGAGAAAGAAGGTTGTACAGTCTACGGGCCCAAAGTTAATCCACCCCACAGCATGGGTTAACAGGAACAACTGAAAACACTTGTTGCCGAATTTGGTGTTGTATGCTCAAAGGTTTCGGACTAGAAGACTAACCGAAATGCAATCGTAGACTTCTTTTAAAATGATGATTCCTGATGACGAAATTATCGCAGTTCCTTTCATCTGCAGACACTGAGGAGAGCAATGATAGATTGCCTGATGAAGTTGGCGCAAAGTCGTAAGACACCGTGAGGAATCGACACACCTGTGCGAAAGGTTTTATTTGGAACGCCAGGCCGAAACAACTTCTCCTAATTATTGCTCGTAAACCCCCATGTTATAGTACTGCACATAGACGACAAACGAATTTGGTTTGTTTACATTTCCTGAAGCACGTTGGAGTTGCTGCTGCCTGTGGCAAAGTTTGTGTAGAGCTATAGATAGCTGGCAAGCATAAGTTGTTTTCCAGAATAATGTGTGCAACAAGGATAAACTTAATAAATCTATGTGAGTCCCAAAATTCTGCATGTATTCCTTAGAAGTATTTATCATCTGACGATGGGTCGTTAGGCGTTTCGAAACCGATCATGAGAGACGAAAATTGAAGCTGACTGGTTACAGTTGCCTCTGGAAACCTCTGTTCATCACAGCCGCAATGCTCCATGTCCATAATGGATAAACGTTTTAAAGTCTATGTGTACATCTAAATAGATACTCTGATTATAGCGCGCGGAAAGATCGAACACTTATATCTTTCCGTACGTGCTCTGATTTCCCTTAACTTTATCATCGTTTCTCCCTATGCAGATCGACGTCAAAAAAATATTTCCGCATTCGGAGGAGAAAGTTGGTGAGAAGATTCCGCCGCAACGAAAAACGCCTTTGTTTTAATGATGTCCACCTCAAATCCTGTATCGTTTCAGTAAAACTCTCACCCCTATTTCGCGATAATACAAAACGTCCTGCCCTTCTTTCAAATCAGTTTTCTGTTAAGTATTGCAAGTTGGGCATCAGAATACGACAACACTCGTAAGTCAGAACCATAAATTCTTTTTTGAAATTCACCATTGGCATATCAATTTTAAATTTACTTACGAAATTTTTAAATAGATCTAGCGTTACGCTATAAAATTCTCGAACATCCCTAGGAGATTGAGAGATGCCTGTATAGCCTTCCGGCCAAAAGAAAACAAAAACTTTTCTTTCTATTTGTATCAATTCATAGCTTTCACGTTAAATTGCTAGGCATGTGGTCTGACATGAACGTTCGCAATCTACGTTTCCAGTTCGGTAGCCGCTCTCTAAAGCTTAAACAGCGCTGGGCGTTACGTTGCACGATGTCAAGCGTTGAATTTCAAGGTAAAATGTCCATCCGACCAAGGAAACACTTAAAGCATTAGAGATTATGTGTGGGCGCAGTTCCGAGAGTAAATACGAAAGAGTTTGTTTGATGACCATTTTTTTGGGACGACGGAATGTCTTCTGAAAGTTAAAATAAGTATTGGAAGAATATCATGTTCTGACGCCCTTTCCCCAGAGCGTTTCTTTGGTGGTAGTATTTACTAAATGACAGTTTCAGTCCAAATTTCTAGGGAGTCTGTGTGACAAAGGCTTGTTCTGTTGTGGTGTGCGTACTGTAAGACCTTCGGTACACACACCATCAGATTATTTGACTTGTCGCTCTAACGAAGTAGGCGAGTGTCAGCAATATGTCTCGTGGTCTTATTGTGACGTGTTTATCTTCTGCCGTTATGTCAGACGATAGAAATGCCACTTGCACGGTTAGAGTAGCAGATTGACGGTGACAAACTTTAAACAGAACTTGATTAATTTTCACACACATTTACTAAAATAATAAAAAGCATAGACATTATGTAACTTGATTCTGGATGCTGTTTGCAGTTGAGAGTCTGAAGTTCCTTTGGTCTAGGTACGTTAATCTTATTCTCACATATTTCTGATACTTGACAAAGTGTCTATTCATTTATCTTCATGGCTATGTACCGGAATATGGTAATCTTATTAGGCGCAGACTGAAAATTGACTATAAACTGGTACAGACTAATGCAGACAAATGCAGACTGACTAATCGGAGGTATGTACACTCGTTATAATACCTCGCGCGTTCAGGTATCACTGCGCGAGTGTGATCTGCGAGGAGAAAATGTTTTACGTTAGCATGAATCTCATTGGCTGCGTTACGTATTAATACGCGGATCGGCGGAAGCAGAATTTGGTCCGTCTCTATGGCAGCGCCATCTCGTAGTGCGGAGACAGACGAGCGCTGTGCCTGCGCTGTTGTGCTTAGCGGGGCGCACTCTAGAGGGAAAGTTGTGTACGCGCTGACTACGCGGAACTATGTACACAACATCTCTCCTCACTGTGTCAATAAAAGCCAGGGAGAATCGAGGGAGCGTAACTGGAGGTGTAAAAAGGACGGTAGGGTGGGTGGTTTGTTCTCAGGGATGCAAGAGTGAATTCTGAAGAATTAAGACTGTAACAGAAAGAGACTTTCTCTGGTAACCCATGTGTAGTGTGGTATTTTAGTAATTGTATGCATTAGGTGCCTTTTTAAACTGAAATATGTGGCAAGTAAAATGATAAAGCTTGCTTTTTTCCTCACTCATTCAGTATCAGCTGCATAAATTCGAGAAATTACAAAGGGACCTATCTTCACATCTTCACAAGGTAGACAGTGAGTGGGAGAGGGTGCTGATGGAGGGGGGGGGGGGAGGGTTATTTCCGAGGGACGGCAGAGTGAATTCTGAAAGATCACAAACGAATTTTTTTCTCTATCCCTTTTCTAACATTTTTTGGGGCCTGTGCTTCGATAAGTGTAAATATCTAGCAAGTTACATAACGAAGATAGCTTCTTTCCTACGATGGTCAACATGAGCTGGAGAAATTAGTGTGTGTCACTGAGTGAGTCTTCTGTAACAGCTAGAGGGAGAGGAGAACACAGAAGGAGAGAGTGAGAGTGTGTGTGAGAGAGTTAGGATGGGGAGTGGGAGGGCAAAGGAAAAGTGTGTGTGTGTGTGTGTGTGTGTGTGTGTGTGTGTGTGTGTGTGAGAGAGAGAGAGAGAGAGAGAGAGAGAGAGAGAGAGAGAATGATAGCGCGCCAGCAAAGAATTTTAAAAGTAGCGAGGGTAAGTTAGAGGGGAAAGGCAGTGGGTTGAGTGAGGGGATGGGTGAAGCGAGTGTACAAACAGAGGACGTCGCGCCGGTTGCGAATCCATCAGGCCCACGGCCGCCGCTGTGCAAACTGCCCGCAAAAACCGCGCTCTCGCGCGCCTGCACAGACACACAGACACGCGGGCAGTCGCCGTATTTGCGCTCGTGCCTTCACACACGGGTGCCGGCTGCGTAATTAAATGTGCCCGTAGCCAGCGACTAACGCCATCCATCTTAGCCGTACCTGCTAGCTGGTGCCTGCTGCCGCGGTATAATACGCGTTGTTTGCACAGCTATAGCGGATATTAAGCAAACGCGGCAACGAGCGCCGGATAGCCCGTCCGCCTTTCCCTCGAGCACCCCCGCCGTTTCGTTACGCGTCTGTGGCGACGCTACGTTCTCACTATGTAGCCCCGCCCACTGCTCTAAGGCCACTGTGTTTTTCCAGCGGCTACCTTTAACCTCTTACGAAGCGATGCTGCGACCGCGCCGTAGAAGACCGTGAGGTACCTCTGCACAACCTTACACTGGACATTGTATACTAAAGCCTTTGTCGGAACCTCACTGACAAATTTTGGGAGACACTGCATCGCATCAGTGGTTTTCTATTGCTAAGGGATATAAAAAGGTGTCAAGTAAAATGTGGGAAACGCCAGGGTATGGATAGAGGACTTCGAAAGAAGTAAAAGGTTTCATAGACGATGATTCAGCTGCCCCTACTGATTGGTTTTATGCGGCCCGCACTACATCTGTATCAGGAACGGTATCTAGACAGGCGACAGCCACGTAACAGGTTCCTCTCCAAGCTCCATGCAGGATCATACTGTAAAAAAAAAAAAAAAAAAAAAAAAAAATACAAGTGAGGTTTGTCCATGACTTACACTGTATTTTTGTACTAAGTCTCACCAATCTTTCTTCGTGTGATTAACACTGTAGTCATACAAGTTTTGGATGCCTGTAAATTTACTCCGTTAATAGTACACACAATCTTTCGTAAATCGTTCACAGGTATGCTCTGAAAAGTTATTACTTCCATACTTCCCATTTTGATACCTTCGTTAATTTCGTTGTGTTCGGCGGTGAAACGCACTTTATAAGGCAGCGTTTCTGAACCATTTACTAAAGATCAATTACTATAAACCGAATAAACTTACACAGACATCCGAAACCTACATGACTACACCACTAGTTACACAAAGTAAGTCTGGAAACACATCGATAAATACGACATAAATAACGTATATCTTCATCCAAAAAAACTGTGTAACTCATGGCCAATCTTTATTTATATTTTTTGCTGTATAATTTCGTTAGCCAACAAGGCCAAAACTCTGAGAGGGATTTAACCGTTCCTGACACAGGTGTCATGCAGGTTGCTTAAAACGAATAGGTAGGGGCAGCTGAATCGCCTTACATACACGTATGGCCAACTATTTTTATTTCCTTAGTCACAGATACTTTATTGTTGTTCCACGCTTGCTTAGTTTCTTTTGTTTTCAAATTTCCAACGTGGTTCTATAGATGCTTTTTCTTTTCGAGTGATACTTGTTTTGGAAAGCGTTAAGTCGAAGCCGCTTTATGTTTTCGTTAGTTGCAATGGCACTAGTAAACAAACAAATCCTTTTAAAATTGATAACTCTGTCATTAGTGGTAGCTTAGTCTACAGTTTCAACTGCGCTATGTTTACTGTGTACTGAACCTTCTTCCTGTCCGCCCCCGGTAGCTGAGCGGTCAGTACGACACAATTTCAATCCCAAGGGCCCGGGTTCGATTCCGGCAGGGTCGTAGATTTTCTCTGCTCAGGGACTGCGTGTTGTGTTGTCCTAATCATCATCATTTCATCCCCATCGACGCACAAGTCACCGAAGTGGCGCCAAATCGAAAGACTTGTACCCGGCGAACGGTCTACCCGACGGGAGGCCCTAGCCACATGACATTTATTACCTTCTTCCCACACCGGGAATCGAAATTACTAAGAGGGACGCACCGAAGAAGCATGTATTAGCGACCTCAGCTGAAGTGCAACGTGTTACGTCAGACTTGCAGAAACGAGCGTGGCGTGTGGTCGGCCGTATTCTTATTGTACTAGTACATTTCTGGTTAGAATGTATTCTAATCAGCACACGGCGTACATGGACCGGTTGCATGAAATTATAAACTGCAGCGTGTCTGAAGCTAGACGTTCGAGTCCTGGCAGATATCTTAATAGGTATTTACCGAACAGTAAGAAGTTTTAAAAAGTACATGAACGTCTTGCGGAGACAGGCTCTTTAGAGAATAGGTCATTTCATTGTGGAGAACCAAATGGTGTTTTATGATCTGATTTACAACATCCTGTACTTCATCATGTTGAGGAAAATGTCATCAGTGCCAGGGAAACAGCAGAAAGTGGGAATGTGAGTGATACAGCAGAGTGGAAAGTGTTGTGAAATCAACCCCTTTATCCAAACCATATTCAGAGTACGCAAGAATGGGGCCGATGACTTCGCTGTTCGGCCCCCTCCCCCAAATCAACTAACCAAGAGTGCAAGGCCTTACTGAAACAGATATTCAGTGCAGAAAAGCTTTTTGTACGTGGTTACTCGATTAGCGTCGTCAGGACCCACGTTATATGTCTGCCATGCTATTCACTGATGAAGTAATGTTTACTAGGAATGGAGTGCAGAATTTTCGCAACACTCGTGTATGGGCAGTTTTGGTAACAAGATATCAGCAACATTTCAGTATTAATGTATCAGCCGGTATAATTGGAATCTTTCATTTTCCATGGAAAGGTGAGTGAAGCCGCATATAGCGAATTTTTGATCAAACATATAAACATATTGTTGAAAGACATACTGCTACACTTACATCAGGACATATCGTTCATGCACGATGAGGCACCGCTTCGTTTAGCTCTGCAAGCGAGAACAGTTTTAAAACAGCGTTTCCCAAATACAAGGATATGTCGGGGGAAGAAAAATGGTAACCTACTCAATCTCCTGATCTCATTTTATTGGATTTGTGTGTTGAGAACATTCGAAGGACTCTGTGTATTTGGAAGCAACTGCGAATGT
Organism: Schistocerca piceifrons; assembly: GCF_021461385.2. Classification (NCBI taxonomy): domain Eukaryota; kingdom Metazoa; phylum Arthropoda; class Insecta; order Orthoptera; family Acrididae; genus Schistocerca; species Schistocerca piceifrons. The sequence goes on along the minus strand of NC_060147.1, from coordinate 56,628,660 downwards.
TGCCCTTCTTCACCAGCGTGTTGAAGAAGGATCGAGCAGACAGTTGGAATATGAAAGCGAGTAAGAAAAACAATAATGCAGCCTTTAGAAACCTGTGTTAGAGCTAATGGTAGACACTTTGAGGATTTCGTTTAATTATTAAAAGACAAACACTGATAAGAAGAAATACCTGTAGTTGTAAGACTCAAAACAAAAAATAGTCTGTAAATAAGAAAATAAAATTGTTGTCCATATGTATGCATGTATGAACTTCATTGCTTCTTATTAAATACTCTACCAATTCTCCAGAGGTTTCCCACATTTTAGTTAACCAGAATGGAAAATGCACCTATCGTAGCACAGAAAAAGGCAGATACGTCCTGGGCAGATTTAGGGATGTAAAAGAACGGAACTTCGACTTACCTGGCAGCTTCATAGACATTTAGATCAAAACATCTTCACATAATCGCGCTTTTTTACTTGTTAGTATTACTACCCAGTCATGTACTCGTAATATAATGCATAGTATCATGTAAAGTTTCAAGATACTTGATGTCATTTTGACAACACGACACTTACCATCGTGTCGACCAACGTGGCATTTGTCAAGTCATGCAATATGACTCAGCGTGACGTTAAACTTCAAAACGCATGCTTCCCCTCTTTGGGATACTTCCAGTTATGGTTACACCCTCACTTTCGGATACTTCCTACTGTAGACGAAGCATACAAATTTGTGTCTATTTATTCTTATACCACTCGCCAGAGATGTAACGAGGGGGATGCACTGTTAAAGTAGGCTCAGCACGTAAAAAGGCTCACACATATCAAGATGTTTTGACTTAAATTTCTCTGAAGCTGCCAGAAGATCGGAAAGCTAGTTCCCTGCTTTTACATCCTTAGCTCTACGCACAACATACTCGCCCTTTTTGTGCTATCATAGAAGCATTCTTCATTCCGTTGCCCAACTTTTACTCCGCCATGATTTGACATCAGACTGACGTGACTAGGCAATCGATTTACATCTTTGTTGACTCGCGTGGCGAATGATTCGGTATAGTTTTTTTATTGTCTTCGGAACCATGTTGCTCATATCGTGACTTGAGATAAAGCAAAGACAAAACCACAGCACGACCATTAATTACAGTTATTTGTCTACGTTCTTACAAAATCTGAAGCGAATCTCTCAAGTGTGGAACGCAGAAGCGGCGAACGTAAAAAAACTCACAAAACATGTATTTTGCACTTAAAATCCGAATAAAGCTAGATTTTTTAAAGCGAGTACTCATTTTTTGTTGATTTCGAGTTCTCATTTTTTGTTGATTTGATTCACTTTATACCGTTCCCGCGCGTTCAATTCATGCGGGAACCAAACTTACATGCTACATTCAGCTTGTGCCAAGTGGTCTGGGGCGCCTTGTCGCGGTTCGCGCGGTCCTTCCGTCGGAGGTTCGAGTCTTCCCTCGGGCATGGGTGTGTGTGTTTGTCCTTAGGATAATTTAGGTTAAGTAGTGTGTAAGCTTAGGGACTGATGACCTTAGCAGTTAAGTCCCATAAGATTTCACACACATTTGAACATTTTGAACTCGAACCGCAGCTGGGACCAGCCGCACAGTCCATGACTGCAGCGCCTGAGACCGCTCAGCTAATCACGCGCGGCTCTAAGATAAGTCGTAGGGTCAGTATTGCCTCACGTGTTCCAATATTTCTACGGAATCCAAACTGATCTTCCCCGAGGTCGGCTTCTACTAGTTTGCCCAATCGTCTGTAAAGAATTCGTGTTAGTATTTTGCAGCCGTGGCTTGATAAACTGATAGGTCGGTAATTTCATATCTGTCAACACCTGCTTTCTTTGGGATTGGAATTATTATATTCTTCTTGAAGTCTGAGGGTATTTCGCCTGTCTCATACATCTTGTATAGAGTTTTGTCAGGGCTGGCTCTCCCAACGCCGTCAGTAGTTCTAATGGAATGTTGTCTACTCCCGGGGCCTTGTTTCGACTCAGTGCTCTGTCAAACTCTTCACGCAGTATCATATCTCCCATTTCATCTTCTTCTACCTCCTCTTCCATTTCCATAATATTGTCCTCTATATACTCCTTCCACCTTTGTCCTTTCCCTTCTTTGCTTAGATCTGGGTTTCCATCTGAGCTCTTGAAATTCATGCAAGTGGTTCTTTTTTCTCCAAAGGTCTCTCTAATTTTTCTGTAGGCAGTATCTCTCTTACCCCTAGTGATACATGCTTCTGCATCCTTACATTTGTCCTCTAGCTAATCCTGCTTAGCCACTTTTCACTTCCTTTCGATCTCATTTTTGAGACGTTTGTATTCCTTTCTGCCTGCTTCACTTATGGCATTTTTGTATTTTCTCCTTTCATCAATTAAATTCAATATCTCTTCTGTTACCCAAGGATTTACCATACGTTATTAATGAAGGAATAAACAACTGTGTAAACAATAATGTTTTCAGTGAGTTACAGTTTAGCAAATTAGCTTTAAAAACAGATAAAGCAAGCCACTGTGATCTGGGCAGAAGGCCTTATACGCAAGGAACGGCAATAAATTATGAATTGTTTAAAACTCGGTGCAATTTACAATTTAGAGGTATTGAAATACTAAAGGCAAGTTGCCACAAACACAGCAGAAGGCACCAGATGCCAGGAATGGCAGTAAATAAGGTTTTAAAGGTTGCTGCTAAAATACAAATAACAAACTAGAATTTTAAGGCAAATTACCGCAGTCACAGCTGAAGGCCTTACACGCCAGGAACGGCAATAATTAGAAACGTGCTGTAAAACAGCAAATATAATAGCAAAGGTTAATTAAAAAACAAGCAACTGATCAGCAAACGGGTGAAATAAGATGATAGTAAACTTTGTAACAGAATCCTTAACATCCACTGAACACTACGCTGCTAGATTTGTTCCAGAAGGCGAGCAGAACTATTAACTAGGCATATATAACCTTTAATGTAGGTATTACAAGGTATTGTAATAAATAATACAATAATAAAACACAAGGACCAGTACATAAGTTCCTTATAGGGTACTGAGGCAGATTATACCCGCAGAAGGCGTGGACTGAAGGAGCGTTACACTGAACTACTGACCGTCAGACCTCCTTTTAGACACCTGTCTTAAAAGAACCAAGGAGCCACAGACGGTGGCTCCAGGAATCGACCTCTGTGAAGGTCCGGCAACAAACACTTTTGCGAGCGATGAGATAGGCAGCCAAGAGTTGCATTCACTTCACAAGATGTTAACTCAGCCTAGTGGCAGTCTAATTAATGACTAATGATAATCATGCTGAAGCTACCTCCGATAAACGAAATGCGACGATGGAACAATACGCCAAAGCCGGAACCGGCGGTTTCCCCTACGTCCCCAGAATACTGTGCTTAGAGCGCCGAGAACGAGAAAGGAATCGGCACCACCACAGAAGATGAATCTCCAACCGGCCTACAATCAAGGATGCTAGCCTGGTACAGAGAGAGGAATCCTACAAACAGCATCAACGCGAGCCGCAGCACGGCTCACAAAGACCGCCCATTTTTTATTTATAATGAAGTCAGTACATTTGACAAGCATATTGTCCTATTTGTTGAAATCGTAAGTAGGCTGTTTAGGTTCTTATGTTGGTAACGCCGTGTAGCGCTCTGTATGAAAATCACTGACTGTGCTGTGTGCAGCCTGTGCCTGGTTTGCATTGTTGGAATATTCGCTATTGTAGTGTTGGGCAGTTGGATGTGAACAGCGCGTAGCGTTGCGCAGTTGGAGGTGAGCCGCCAGCAGTGGTGGATGTGAGGAGAGAGATGGCGGAGTTTTGAGAGCGGACCATCTGGACGTGTGTAAATTTGTAAGACTGCATGTTCAAAAAAATCGGTCTGAGCACTATGGGACATAACATCTGAGGTCATCAGTCCCCTATAACGTAGAACTACTTAAACCTAACTAACCTAAGGAGATCACACACATCCATGCCCGAGGCAGGATTCAAACCTGCGACAGTAGCAGTCGCGCGGTTCCGGACTGAAGCGCCTAGAACCGCTCGGCCACCAACGGCTGGCAAGACTGGATGCAATTAACTGGTATATATATATATATATATATATATATATATATATATATATGACGACTTTTCAACACTGTTAAGGTAGATACATTGTTTGTTCTCTATCAAAATCTTTCATTTGCTAACTATGCCTATCAGTAGTTAGTGCCTTCAGTAGGGAGAATCTTTTATTTAGCTGGCAGTATTGGCGCTCGCTGTATTGCAGTAGTTGGAGTAACGAAGATTTTTGTGAGGTAAGTAATTCATGAAAGGTATACGTTATTGTTAGTCAGGGCCATTCTTTTGTAGAGATTATTGAAAGTCAGATTGCGTTGCGCAAAAAATATTGTGTGTCAGTTTAGTGTTGATCAGAATAGGTAAAGAGCGAAATGGCTGAGTACGTTCAGTTCTGCTCAGCTGTTTGAAAATCAAATAAATGGCTCTGAGCACTATGGGACTCAACTGCTGAGGTCATTAGTCCCCTAGAACTTAGAACTAGTTAAACCTAACTAAACTAAGGACATCACAAACATCCATGCCCGAGGCAGTATTGGAACCTGCGACCGTAGCGCTCTTGCGGTTCCAGACTGCAGCGCCTTTAACCGCACGGCCACTTCGGCCGGCCTGAAAATCAAATAATATAAGAGGTTTCAAAATTAAAATGCTTCTTTCAAGCGCTTACAAATTTTTTGTGTGTTCGCTATTATTATGTCTTTATCACACAGTATGGTTGAGTAATAGTGGAGCAAGTACAGATCCGTGACTTTCAGCGTTCCTTCTCACCGGCTTAGATAATAGTTATAAAGGGTTGGAATGATAGTGAACCAGTATAGATCGCTAAGGTGCACCACACTGCATTCCTTCTCATTGCCTTCTGTAGTGTCTATAAAAAGACTGAATACTATCTCACAAAGCACAGGTCCCTGAGGTGCTCCATACACTTCGGCTTTAATTTCAGAGCTACGTCCAGGATCTATAGCGATATACGTATCCTCTCACACACCATCCAGTGGCCTACGGAGTGCAGATGCGAACCGAAGATGTAGTTTCCTTTTTCGTAAAAATGGAAAACAATTGTTACGTGTCTGTTTCCCAGTACTGCCGCGGTGCTCTCAAGACTCGGCTGCTGCTGATACCTGCGGTGGCGTAGCTTATTAATTTACGACCCCGCCTTTTGAATCGCGGCGGCAGTAGGCAAATCATGCGGTCGCTGTTTAATCCGCGAACATACTCGTCGATGGGCTTACAATTTGTACAGCGGCGCCGTACCAGCTAATTACCGCGTGCGTGGGCCGGCGAGCTGTTTTGTGCGTTTCCACCCCTCCTCCCCCCCCTTTTTCGGTTTATTCTCTGTTCCGCGAAGCCCATTTGCGTTAGAGGATTTTGTTTGAGCGCGAAGAGGGCGTGCCGGCTTCATCCCCTGTGGATCCCTTTGCCGCCCGACCCTTCAACCTAATTAATAGAGTACGGGCATTAATGTATTACTGTTGCAGTCCGTTTTATTGCCGAAAATACAGGCGAAAATTCGTCGTCCCGCTGCTATGGTGGCCCGCAGTTACGCTGAAAAGCGGGGCGCGCATAATAGCGGAATTAGTTCAGATTCCGAGAAAAGTCGCCGCACTTAGCGAAAGCTGTGTAAAATGTTTCTCGGTCTTCTATCCCTGTCAAAAAGAGCTTAAATTCGTCCTTTCGACCGTTTTCCCCGCTTCACCTTCATCAGAAGCGGCTTACTAATTGTCGTGACTTTTCCGGTCATAAGTCGTCTGAGAGGTTTAATGCAGGCCCTCAGAACTCCATCCCCTGTGTAAATCTCTTCATCTCGGAGTAGCATTTGCACCCCCAAGTCATCAATTATTTGTTGGATATATTTCCCTACAGTTTTTATTAGTACCGCTGAAGTTATTTCCTGTCTTTTAAAACATGTCCTATCTTCCTTATCATCCTTCTTGGCAGTGTGATTCAAATGGATCTGAGCACTATGGGACTTAACATCTGAGGTCACCAGTCCCCTAGAACTTGGAACTACTTAAACCTAACTAACCTAAGGACATCACACACATCCATGCCCGAGGAATGATTCGGACCTGCGACCGAAGCAGTCGCGCGATTCCGGACAGAAGCGCCTAGAACCGCTTGGCTTGGCAGTATGCTCCACATATTCCTCTTCTACATCTACATCTATACTCCGCAAGCCACCTGACGGTGTGTGGCGGAGAGTACTTTGAGTGCCTCTATCGGTTCTCCCTTGTATTCCAGTCTCGTATTATTCGTGGAAAGAAAGATTGTCGGTATGCCTCTGTGTGGGCTCTAATCTCTCTGATTTTATCCTCATGGTCTCCTCGAGAGATATACTTAGCAGGGAGCAATATACTGCTTGACTCCTCGGTGAAGGTATGTTCTCGAAACATCAACAAAAGCCCGTACCGAGCTACTGAGCGTCTTCCACTGGAGTTTATCTATCATTTCCGTAACGCTTTAGCGATTACTAAATGATCCTGTAACGAAACGCGCCGCTCTTTGTTGGATCCTCTCTCTCTCTTCTATCAACCTTATCTGGTACGGATCCCACACTGCTGAGCAGTATTCAAGCAGTGGGCGAACAAGCGTACTGTAACCTACTTCCTTTGTTTTCGGATTGCATTTCCTTAGGATTCCTCCAATGAATCTCAGTCTGGCATCTGCTTTACCGACTATTAATTTTATATGGTCACTCCATTTTAAATCACTCCTAATGCCTACTCCCAGATAATTTATGGAATTAACTGCTTCCAGTTGCTGACCTGCTATTTTGTAGCTAAATGATAAGGGATCTATCTTTATATGTATTCGCAGCACATTGCACTTGTCTACATTGAGATTCAATTGCCATTCCCTGCACCATGCGTCAATTCGTTGCAGATCCTCCTGCATCTCAGCACAATTTTCCGTTGTTACAACCTCTCGATACACCACATCATCATTCGCCAAAACGTGATGACTGGGTGTTGTGTGATGTCCTTAGGTTAGTTAGGTTTAAGTAGTTCTAAGTTCTAGGGGACTGATGACCATAGATGTTAAGTCCCATAGTGCTCAGAGCCAATCATCCGCCAAAAGCCTCAGTGGACTTCTGATGTTATCCACAAGGTCATTTATGTATATTGTGAATAGCAACGGTCCTACGACACTCCCCTGCGGCACACCTGAAATCACTCACACTTCGGAAGACTTCTCTCCATTGAGAATGACATGCTGCGTTCTGTTATCTAGGAACTCTTCGATCCAATCACACATTTGGTCTGATAGTCCATATGCTCTTACTTTGTTCATTAAACGACTGTGGGGAACTGTATCGAACGCCTTGCGGAAGTCAAGAAACACAGAATCTACCAGGGAACCCGTGTCTATGGACCTCTGAGTCTTGTGGACGAATAACCCGAGCTGGGTTTCACACGATCGTCTTTTCCGAAATCCATGCTGATTTTCTAGTCTCCAGAAAAGTCATTATAGTCGAACATAATACGTGTTCCAAAATTCTACAACTGATCGACATTAGATATACAGGTCTATAGTTCTACACATCTGTTCGACGTCCCTTCCGGAAAAAGGGGATGACCTGTGCCCTTTTCGAATCTTTTGGAACGCTGCGTTCTAGAGACCTACGGTACACCGCTGCAAGAATGGGGGCAAGTTCCTTCGCATACTCTGTGTAAAATCGAACTGGTATCCCATCAGGTCCAGCGGCCTTTCCTTTTTTGAGCAATTTCAATTGTTTTTCTATCCCTCTGTCACCTATTTAGATATCTACCATTTTGTCATTTGTGCGACAATCTAGAGAAGGAACTACAGCGCAGTCTTCCTCAGTGAAACAACTTTGGAAAAAGACATTTAGTATTTCGGCCTTTAGTCTGTCATCCTCTGTTTGAGTTCCATTTTGGTCACAGCATGTCTGGGCATTTTGTTTTGATCCACCTACCGTTTTGACATAAGCCCAAAATTTCGTAGGATTTTCTGCCAAGTCAGTACATAGAACTTTAGTTTCGATTTCATTTAACGCTTCTCGCATAGCCCTCCTCACACTACATTTCGCTTTGTGCAATTTTTGTTTGTCTGCAAGGCTTTGGCTATGTTTATGTTTGCTGTGATGTTCCCTTTGCTTCCGCAGCAGTTTTCTAACTCGGTTGTTGTACCACGGTGGCTGTTTTCCATCTTTTACGATCTTGATTGGCACATGCTCATCTAACGCATATTGTACGATGCCGGCTCTGCTGATAACCACTTCGTTTGCTATTGTGCCAGTCTCTCAATACTTAAAATCCTCCTATAGCAGCACATCTCAAACGCAGCGATACGCCTCTTTTCCCGTTTTCCCATGTGACTCTGTTTCTTGTAATGCTATGTGCTAAACATACATTCTCAAAAAATAATTCTAATACTACTACTGTCTACCGAGCGAGGTGGCGCAGTGGTTAGACACTGGACTCGCATTCGGGAGGACGACTGTTCAATCCCGCGTCCGGCCATCCTGATTTAGGTTTTCCGTGATTTCCCTAAATCACCCCAGGCAAATGCCGGGATGGTTCCTCTGAAAGGGCACGGCCGACTTCCTTCCCCATCCTTCGCTAATCCGATGAGACCGATGACCACGCTGTCTGGTCTCCTTCCCCAAAACAACCAACCAACTACTACTGTCTAATGAACAAAATACTAACGTCAAGAATATCTACATCTACACTGAAGCGCCAAAGAAACTGATATAGGCATGCGTATTCAAAACAGAGGTATGCAAACAGGCAGAATACGGCGCTGCGGTCGGCAACGCCCATATCATACAACAAGTGTCTGGCGCAGTTGTTAAATCTTGATAGCCTGACATTGTAGCAGAAGTGACCGATCTGAGTAAATTCGAACGTTGTTTACGGTAGACGCACGAGCGATGAGACACAGCATCTCTGAGATAGCGATGAAGTGGGGATTTTTATATACGACCATTTCACGCGCGTACCGTGAGTATCAGAATCCGGTAAAACATCGACTCTCCGACATCGATGCGGCCGTAAAAAGATCCTGCAAGAACGTGACCAACGACGACTGAAGAGAATCGTTCAACGTGACAGAATTGCAACCCTTCCGCAAAATTGCTGCAGATTTCAGTGCTGGGCCATGAAAAAGAGTGAGAACCATTCAACGAAACATAATCGATATGGGCTTTCGGAGCAGAAGGTCCACTCTTGTACCCTGATGACACAATGCTTTACGCCTTGTCTGGGCTCGTCAATAGCGACATTGGGCTGTTGATGACTGGAAACATGTTTCCTGGTCGGACGAGTTTCGTTTCAAATTGTATCGAGCGGATGGACGTGTACGGGTATGGAGACAACCTCGTGAATCCATGGACCCTGCATGTCAGCAAGGGACTGATCAAGCTGGCGGAGGCTCTGTAATGATGCGAGGGGTGTGCAGTCGGAGTGATATGGGACCCCTGTCACGTCTAGATACGACTCTGACTGGTGACACGTACGTAAGCATCTTGTCTGATCACCTGCATCCATTCATGTCAATTGTGCATTCAGACGGACTTGGGTGATTCCAGCAGGGCACTGCGACACCACACACGTCCATAAATGCTACAGAGTTGCTCTTGAAACTTTCCTCTGAGTTGAAACACTTCCGCTGGCCACCAACCCCCCCCCCCCCTCCCCCCAGACCTGAACATTATTGAGCATATATGGGATACCTTGCAACGTGCTGTTCAGAAGAGATCTCCACCCCCTGGTACTCTTTAGGACTTGCTGACAGCCCTGCAGCATTGATGGTGTAATTCGCCCCAGCACTACTTCAGGCATTAGTCGAGTTCATGCGACGTCGTGTCGCGACACTTCTGCGTGCTTGCGGGGACCCTACACGATATTAGGCACGTGTACCAGTGTCTTCGGCTCTTCAATGTACATCTACATGCTAATTCTGCAATTCACAATCGAGTGTCTGCGAGAAGGTCATCGAACCACCTTAAAGTTAAAGCGCGCGGGAAAAACAAAAACACGTGTTTCTGCGCGAGCTCTGATTTCTTTCGTTTTATTGTGATGATCATTTCTCTCTACGCAGGTGAGCGCCAACAAAGTATTTTCACCCTGTGAAGAGAAAGTTGATGAGAAGATACTCTCGTATAGAAAAATGCCTTTGTTTTAATAACTGCCTCCCCAATTCGCATATGATACCGATGGGACTCTCCCCTCCTTCAGTATTTCGCGATAGCACAAAACGAGCTGCAGTTCTTTGAACTTTCCCATATCCTCCGTCAATCCTGTCTGATTCTGATCCCACACCGCACACCAATATGAAAGAAGAGGGCGGACAAGCATAGTGCAAGCAGTCTCTGTAGTTGTCTTGTTGCATTTTCTAGGTGTTCTGCCAATTAATAGCAGTCTTCGGTTTGCTTTTCCTACAAAATTATTTGTGTGATCGCTGCAATTTAAGTTATTCGTAATTGTAATCCTTAAGTATTTGGTTAAATTCCCCGCCTTTAGATTTGTGTCATTAATTCTGTGGCCGAAATTTAGCGGATTAATTTTAGTACTCTTACGGATGACTTCACATTTTCCATTATTGAGGATCAACTGCCACTTTTCGCACCATTTGGTTCAAATTATTTTGCAATTGGTTTTGGACATCTCATGACTTTAAAAAATGGTAAATGACCGCATCATCTCCAAACAATATAAGAAGGCTGCTCAGATTGTTTCTTAAATATTTTACGCAGATCAGGAATAGCAGAGGGTACGCCAGATATTACTTCTGTTTTACTCCATAATTTTTCCGTCGATTATTACGAACTGTAACCTTCCTGTCAGGAAATCAGGAATCCAGTCATACAACTAAGATGATACACCATAGCCACGCAAACTGATTAGAAGTCGCTTGTGAGGAACGGTCTCAAAAGCGTTTTGGAAATCTAAGAAATGTGGTATCTATTTGACGTCCTCTGTCGATAACACTCATTCCTTTGTGAGAATAAAAAATTAGTTGTTTCACAAGAAAGATATTTCCTGAATTCGTGCTGACTATGTGTTAATAGACCGTTACCTGGGAGGTATTTCATTATTTTCGGGCACAGTATATGTTCCAAAATCCTACTGCAAATCCACATCAGTGTTGCGGGTCCGTAATTCAGCGGATTACGTCTATTTTACTTCTTCGGTATTGATGTGACCTGGGCTACCTTCCAGTCTTTGGGGACGGATCTTTTGACAAGTGAGCGGTTGTATATGACTGTTAAGTAGGGGTTATTGTATCACCACACTCAGAAGGGAACCTGAATGGTACACATTATAGACCAGAGGCCCTGCTTTTAGTAAGTGATTTAAGCTGCCTCGCTCCACCGAAGACGCCTATTTTAAGTTACTCATGATGGCAGTTTGCTTGATTAGAATTCCGGAATACTCACTTGTCTTCTTTTGTGAAATAATTTAGGAAAACCGGGAAGCCATGTTTAGTGAGAATGCTTCAGTGGCACTGCCATCATTAACATCACCATTGTCATTGCTTAGTGAAGGTAGTGATCGTCTCTTGTCGCTGTTGTACTTAAGATACGGCCAGAATCTCTTTGCGTTTATGCCAGATTTCGAGAGAGTGTTTCGTTGTGAAAATTATTAACAGCGCTTCGCCCTGAAAGTCGCGCAAGATTTCGAACGTCTGTAAAACTTCGACAATCTTGAGCAATTTGCGTTCTTTCAAATTCGGTATGCATTTTCCGTTCCTTCTACAACAATTATGTCCTCTTTTGTGTATCATGGAGTGTCAGTACCATCTCTAATTAATTGACTTATATATATATATATATATATATATATATATATATATATATATATATACACATATATATCTATACACACAGGGTTATTACAAATGACTGAAGCGATTTCACAGCTCCACAATAACTTTATTATTTGAGATATTTTCACAATGCTTTGCACACACATACAAAAACTCAAAAAGTTTTTTTAGACATTCACAAATGTTCGATATGTGCCCCTTTAGTGATTCGGCAGACATCAAGCCGATAATCAAGTTCCTCCCACACTCGGCGCAGCATGTCCCCATCAATGAGTTCGAAAGCATCGTTGATGCGAGCTCGCAGTTGTGGCACGTTTCTTGGTAGAGGAGGTTTAAACACTGAATCTTTCACATAACCCCACAGAAAGGAATCGCATGGGGTTAAGTCGGGAGAGCGTGGAGGCCATGACATGAATTGCTGATCATGATCTCCACCACGACCGATCCATCGGTTTTCCAATCTCGTGTTTAAGAAAAGCCGAACATCGTGATGGAAGTGCGGTGGAGCACCATCCTGTTGAAAGATGAAGTCGGCGCTGTCGGTCTCCAGTTGTGGCATGAGCCAATTTTCCAGCATGCCCAGATACACGTGTCCTGTAACGTTTTTTTCGCAGAAGAAAAAGGGGCCGTAAACTTAAAACCGTGAGATTGCATAAAACACGTTAACTTTTGGTGAATTGCGAATTTGCTGCACGAATGCGTGAGGATTCTCTGCCGCCCAGATTCGCACATTGTGTCTGTTCACTTCACCATTCAGAAAAAGTGTTGCTTCATCACTGAAAACAAGTTTCGCACTGAATGCATTCTCTTCCATGAGCTGTTGCAACCGCGCCGAAAATTGAAAGCATGGGTGTCAGGGCTTGTAGCAGTTGTAAACGGTAAGGCTTCTGCTTTAGCCTTTTCCGTAAGATTTTCCAAACCGTCGGCTGTGGTACGTTTAGCTCCCTGCTTGCTTTATTCGTCGACTTCCGCGGGCTACGCGTGAAACTTGCCCGCACGCGTTCAACCGTTTCTTCGCTCACTGCAGGCCGACCCGTTGATTTCCCCTTACAGAGGCATCCAGAAGCTTTAATCTGCGCATACCATCGCCGAATGGAGTTGGCAGTTGGTGGATCTTTGTTGAACTTCGTCCTGAAGTGTCGTTGCACTGTTATGACTGACTGATGTGAGTGCATTTCAAGCACGACATACGCTTTCTCGGCTCCTGGTGCCATTTTGTCTCACTGCGCTCTCGAGCGCTCTGGCGGCAGAAACCTGAAGTGCGGCTTCAGCCGAACAAAAGTTTATGAGTTTTTCTACGTATCTGTAGTGTGTCGTGACCATATGTCAATGAATGGAGCTACAGTGAATTTATGAAATCGCTTCAATCATTTGTAATGGTTCAAATGGCTCTGAGCACTATGGGACTTAGCTACTGAGGTCATCAGTCCCCTAGAACTTAGAACTACTTAAACCTAACTAACCTAAGGACATCACACACATCCATGCCCGAGGCAGGATTCGAACCTGCGACCGTAGCGGTCATGCGGTTCCAAACTGACGCGCTTAGAACCGCACGGCTACACGGCCGGCTCATTTGTAATAGCCCTGTATATATATATATATATATATATATATATATATATATATATCAATTGCCGTCGATATCATTTCTTCAAATTCAAAACACATCTGGTATGCGCTTACACAGTCACACTGAACGTAGTGGAGACTGTCTCTTACGAAGGTCTCAACCGAATATTTTTTCTGTTTTTTTAAATAGATGTAGTCGGCGTTTATTTTTGGTGGATTTGGATACTAGGGTATTCAGACTGGCTACAACACTGTGGTCACTAATCACTGTCGTGCGGTTCTAGGCGCTACAGTCTGGAGCCGAGCGACCGCAACGGTCGCAGGTTCGAATCCTGCCTCAGGCATGGATGTGTGTGATGTCCTTAGGTTAGTTAGGTTTAATTAGTTCTAAGTTGTAGGCGACTGATGACCTCAGAAGTTAAGTCGAATAGTGCTCAGAGCCATTTGAATTTACCACTGTATCCTTCATGACGCTCCGTATTCGCTCAGGATTATCTGTTGCTAAGAGATCAAGTATGTTTTCGCAGCCGTTTACACTTCCAGTGGGCTCTTGAACTAATTATTCAAAATAAAGTTCTCAGAAGACTTTGAGTAAAATTTCGGACGACGTTTTATGCTCAACAGCGTCTCTAAACATGTATGTTCACTAGCATATCCAGGGTTGTTGAAGTCACTACTAGCTGTAACTGTATGAGTGTGGGGTATGATATGAGATTCAGGTTTTCTTTGAACTGTTCAGCAACTGTATTATCTGAATCACGGGGTCGGTAAAAGTAACCAATTATTATTTTTATATACAGGGTGGTCCACTGATAGTGACTCGGCCAAATATCTCACGAAGTAAGCATCAAACGAAAAAACTACGAAGAACGAAACTCGTCTAGCTTGAAGGGGGAAACCAGAGGGCGCTATGGTTGGCCCGCTAGATGGCGCTGCCATAGTTACAAACGCATATCAACTGCGTTTTTTAAATAGGAACCCCCATTTTTTATTACATATTCGTGTAGTTCGCAAAGAAATATGAATGTTTTAGTTGGACCACTTTTTTCGCTTTGTGATAGATGGCGTTGATATCCGTTTGACCTATGGCAGCGCATCTAGCGAGCCAGTCATAGCGCCATCTGGTTTCCCTTTCAAGCTAGACAAGTTTCGTTCTTTGTAGTTTTCTCGTGTGACGCTTATTTCGTGAGATATTTGACCCGGTCACGATCCATGGACCACCCTGTGTATGAAGCTAGTATCTGTACAGATACCACTGGTGATCTTTCAGCTCTAGAAGAATGAAATTATAATGACATTTAGACCTTCAGCTGCTTAAGGCTTTGATAAATATCAACGGGCGCAGTTGGAAAAATTGTGTGCCCCGACCGGGACTCGAACTCGGGACCTCCTGCTTACTTGGCAGACTCTCTATCCGACTTTCTTTTCCTTTCATTTTGTTCGATACAGTTCGTTGCGTTTGGTGTGGGCGGACGTCACAAAACATCCGTTCAAGTTGATCGTTGATTTCTTTACTCAGTTTTTGTTATTAGAACACGCTGTGCTACCGTGCCGGCTAGATTCGAAGTGCCAATGCTACCATACTCATTACTCGCATCAGTCAATCTACCGTTCCCGTAAGAGTTCCAGCAATCTAAGTGCATCCACACTGAAGAAGATCATTGGCCGGTAAGTCTTATCTATATCATTCATTTTCAACTGTCCCCGTTGCTATTTATCGACGTCTGTAAGCAGCTAAAGGTCTGATTTAATTGTGATTTCATTCATTGTAATTATCATTTTGTTACGGTTGTCAAGTACGATCTGTACTCCTACTAACTCACGAGAACCATCTACTTCAGTTTCTCCGCAAGGTAAACTACTTCTGACAGAAATGAACACTTAACCACCAACTGCGTTTAATGTATCCTTTCCTAACACATTTAGGTCCTTTAACCAGCTTTCCGTGCTTCCAAGGGGAGGCCGCCAATTGTGAAATTCAGATTCGATTCATACTGCGCATAATAAAAGCTCATGGCCAGAGGTGTAATGTGTCAAAGCACCAAGATGCATTTCTCAGCCGTTGTCGAGAAAATCGACAGTTAAAAGAAACCGTTGCGGTGAAATACTCTCTACGATTAATAATTTTCTATAGCGTCGTGGCGCAGCGGTAAGTGCTCGGGTTCGTAATCCGAAGGTCGCCGGATCGAATCTCGCGCCATGCAACCCTTTTTTTTGTATTTGGTTTTTGTAATTCATATATATATATGCATAATTGTTGCAACTGATTGCGGGGAATATATATATAATTCCCGGCAATCAGTTGCAACAATTATGTATATAATAAGTTGTTGAAAGTCGTTTGTCGTGCAAAAACTGGCGACTTCGAACATCATTATGTTTTCCGCAAAGTTGTATTTCACAAATGTTATTGCCTTATTGTCTTCATAATGCTTACCACGTATAGTTAACGGAAGACGTAGAAACGATATTCCGAAATGAATACCTATAGTGTAAGTCAAACGTTCGAATTAGAATAGAGACCCCACGATATATATATATATATATATATATATATATTTTAATTACAAAAAACAAATACTAAAAAAAAGGTTGCATGGCGCGAGATTCGATCCGGCGACCTTCGGATTATGAGCCCGAGCGCTTACCGCTGCGCCCCGACGCTGTGCAAAATTATTAATCGTAGAGAGTATTTCACCGCAACGGTTTCTTTTAACTGTCGATTTTCTCGACAACGGCAGAGAAGTGCATCTTGGTGCTTTGCCACATTACACCTCTGGCCATGAGCTTTTATTATGCGCAGTATGAATCGAATCTGAATTTCACAATTGGCGGCCTCCCCTTGTTAGTACGATTTGAGATACGGTACTGATTGTTACATTGTCTACCCTCTTCCTGCGTTCCTACTGCACACTTTGAAACTAAAGTCCTCTCTGCACTTTCCCGAGACCTTGTAACCTAAACACCGACCGCTACGATCGCAGATTCGAATCCTGCCTCGGGCATGGATGTGTGTGATGTCCTTAGGTTTAAGTAGTTCTAAGTTCTAGGGGACTAATGACCTCAGCAGTTAAGTCCTATGGTGCTCAGAGCCATTTTTTGTAACCTAAACAACCGCCCAGGCCATCACACACAGCCATCGCTTCCCGTGTCGCCACTTCCTGTGTGTAGTGGATCCTTGACAGATTAAGCGGAACTCGGAAATATCAGACCAACAGTGTGACCGGACTGAAGACTTCTAGCAAACAGAGCACAGCATGTCATTCTGAATGTATAGAAGTCTTCAGGCGTGAAAGTGACATGCAGTACATAAATTACCTAAACGATAATGCTGGAAATACCGTTAACGCCTTACACAGATGATACTATTGGGAAGAGAGAGGCTGCGACGCTAGAAAATGGTTGCGAAATACAGGAACACGTGTAGAGGATCGACTCTTGGTGCAGGGAGTGACAACTAACACTCAACATAAACAGATGTAAAGTACTGAGAATACATAGAGAGAAAGACCCAGTTGCTTCCATTAAATACACTACTGGCCATTAAAATTGCTACACCACGAAGATGACGCGCTTTAGACGCCAAATTTAACCGACAGAAATAAGATCCTGTGATATGCAAATGATTAGCTTTTCAGAGCATTCACACAAGGTTGGCGCCGGTGGCGACACCTACAATGTGCTGACATGGGGAAAGTTTCCAACCGATTTCTCATACACAAACGTCAGTTGACCGGCGTTACCTGGTGAAACGTTGTTGTGATGCCTCGTGTAAGGAGGAGAAATGCGTACCATCATGTTTCCGACTTTGATAAAGGTCGGATTTTATCCTATCGCGATTGCGGTTTATCGTATCGCGACATTGCTGCTCGAGTTGGTCGAGATCCAATGACTGTTAGCAGAATATGGAATCGGTGGGTTCAGGAGGGTAATACGGAACGCCGTGCTCGATCCCAACGGCTTCGTATCACTAGCAGTCGAGATGACAGGCATCTTATCCGCATGGCTGTAACGTCGCGATCTCTGAGTCAACAGATAGGGACGTTTGCAAGACAACAACCATGTGCACGAATTGTTCGACGACGTTTGCGGCAGCATGGACTATCAGCTCGGAGACCATGGCGGCGATTACCCTTGACGCTGCATCACAGGCAGGAGCGCGTGCGATGGTGTACTCAGCGAAGAACCTGGGTGCACGAATGGCAAAACTTGATTTTTTCGGATGAATCCAGGTTCTGTTTACAGCATCATGATGGTCGCATCCGTGTTTGGCGACATCGCGGTGAACGAACATTGGAAGCGTGTATTCGTCATCGCCATACTGGCGTATAACCTGGCGTGATGGTATAGGGTGCCATTGGTTACACGTCTCGGTCACCTCTTGTTCGCACTGACGGCACTTCGAACAGTGGACGTTACATTTCAGATGTGTTACGACCCGTGGCTCTACCCTTCATTCGATCCCTGCGAAACCCCACATTTGAGCAGGATAATGCACGACCGAATGTTACAGGTACTGTACGGGCCTTTCTAGATACAGAAAATTTTCGTCTGCTGCCCTGGCCAGCACGTTCTCCAGATCTCTCACTAACTGAAAACGTCTGGTCAATGGTGGCCGAGCAACTGGCTCGTCACAATATGCCAGTCACTACTCTTGATGAACTGTGGTATCGTGTTGAAGCTGCATGGGTAGCTGTACTTGTACATGCCATCCAAGCTCTGTTTCACTCAATGCCCAGGCGTATCAAGGCCGTTATTACGGCCAGAAGTGGTTGTTCTTGATACTGATTTCTCAAGATCTAAGCACCCAAATTGCGTAGAAATGTAATCACGTCATTTCTAGTATAATATATTTGTTCAATGAATACCCGTTTCTCATCTGCATTTCTTCTTCGTGTAGCAATTTTAATGACCTGATGTGTATGTAGCAGAATGCGTACGGAGGGATTTGTAGTGGAACGACCACATAAACTTAGTCGCATGTGAGGCAGGTCCCAGACTGAGATTCATTGGAAGAAACCACAGGGAACGTAGTCCATCAGCAAAGGAATTACACTCCTGGAAATTGAAATAAGAACACCGTGAATTCATTGTCCCAGGAAGGGGAAACTTTATTGACACATTCCTGGGGTCAGATACATCACATGATCACACTGACAGAACCACAGGCACATAGACACAGGCAACAGAGCATGCACAATGTCGGCACTAGTACAATGTATATCCACCTTTCGCAGCAATGCAGGCTGCTATTCTCCCATGGAGACGATCGTAGAGATGCTGGATGTAGTCCTGTGGAACGGCTTGCCATGCCATTTCCACCTGGCGCCTCAGTTGGACCAGCGTTCGTGCTGGACGTGCAGACCGCGTGAGACGACGCTTCATCCAGTCCCAAACATGCTCAATGGGGGACAGATCCGGAGATCTTGCTGGCCAGGGTAGTTGACTTACACCTTCTAGAGCACGTTGGGTGGCACGGGATACATGCGGACGTGCATTGTCCTGTTGGAACAGCAAGTTCCCTTGCCGGTCTAGGAATGGTAGAACGATGGGGTCGATGACGGTTTGGATGTACCGTGCACTATTCAGTGTCCCCTCGACGATCACCAGTGGTGTACGGCCAGTGTAGGAGATCGCTCCCCACACCATGATGCCGGGTGTTGGCCCTGTGTGCCTCGGTCGTATGCAGTCCTGATTGTGGCGCTCACCTGCAAGGCGCCAAACACGCATACGACCATCATTGGCACCAAGGCAGAAGCGACTCTCATCGCTGAAGACGACACGTCTCCATTCGTCCCTCCATTCACGCCTGTCGCGACACCACTGGAGGCGGGCTGCACGATGTTGGGGCGTGAGCGGAAGACGGCCTAACGGTGTGCGGGACCGTAGCCCAGCTTCATGGAGACGGTTGCGAATGGTCCTCGCCGATACCCCAGGAGCAACAGTGTCCCTAATTTGCTGGGAAGTGGCGGTGCGGTCCCCTACGGCACTGCGTAGGATCCTACGGTCTTGGCGTGCATCCGTGCGTCGCTGCGGTCCGGTCCCAGGTCGAGCGGCACGTGCATCTTCCGCCGACCACTGGCGACAACATCGATGTACTGTGGAGACCTCACGCCCCACGTGTTGAGCAATTCGGCGGTACGTCCACCCGGCCTCCCCCATGCCCACTATACGCCCTCGCTCAAAGTCCGTCAACTGCACATACGGTTCACGTCCACGCTGTCGCGGCATGCTACCAGTGTTAAAGACTGCGATGGAGCTCCGTATGCCACGGCAAACTGGCTGACGCTGACGGCGGCGGTGCACAAATGCTGCGCAGCTAGCGCCATTCGACGGCCAACACCGCGGTTCCTGGTGTGTCCGCTGTGCCGTGCGTGTGATCATTGCTTGTACAGCCCTCTCGCAGTGTCTGGAGCAAGTATGGTGGGTCTGACACACCGGTGTCAATGTGTTCTTTTTTCCATTTCCAGGAGTGTAGTTCACA
Organism: Schistocerca piceifrons; assembly: GCF_021461385.2. Lineage (NCBI taxonomy): Eukaryota > Metazoa > Arthropoda > Insecta > Orthoptera > Acrididae > Schistocerca > Schistocerca piceifrons. The sequence continues at coordinate 56,608,768 of NC_060147.1, read as the reverse complement.
AAACATTCTTTCGACCAGTACTTCAATATTGCTCGTTAGTATGGAATCCGAACCAGACAGGGTTGGTAGAGAAAATACAAAGAAGAGCAGCGCGTTTCGTTACAGACTCAGATAGTAAGCGCAGAAGCGGCACGGAGACGCTCAGCCAACTCCAGTGGCAGACGCTGCAGGAGAGGCGCTCTGCATCACGGGTGTGGTCTACTGTCAAAACTCCGAGAGCGTATGTTCTTAGAGGAGTCAACCAATGTACTGCTTCATCCCACGTGTTCGAAGGGGAGAATATGGTAGTGACTGGTGTAATCTTACCCTCCCACACGTCACCAGTAACTTTTCAGTCTCATCACTAGCTGCAATAGCTTCGAGAGGCGTAAGATATACAATTCCTTTTTTACTTATCTTCATTTTCTCGTTGTCCAGAGGTAGATTATTGAGGCTGCAATTTTCAATTCATTGGTTCCAGTTGACAGAGTAAAATAGTTTCAGTTTCTATGACTATTTTAATTTTATGTCGTTCTTCTATATCATACCAACTCCACAGTCTCCATTTTCATAAAACCAAAAATTACATCATTATTCCAAAAATTAAAAACACGTCAGTTTCCATCAGAGTCATGCCCACTCCTGTTAATTCATTCTGCGGTACTAACACATTCCTATGAGATTACAGAACAAAAGAGGTTACAAACTGTCTTGACAAAAGAAGAATAGTGTGCAAGTTATATCATTATTTTATAAATGCATCCAGAAATGAATTTAATAATGAGCGTCGACAGAACAGATTGTTCATTATGTTTTTCAAAGAATTACTAAGTGGTCCTCTCAAAATGGACTCTGCCATATTTTGTGCAAACACACTATACTCGGATCTCTGCAACAAATAGAATCATACCAACAACTGATGTAGTACAGGAGCAGGTGTCAGGAAATAGGGTAGAATACTCCATATTTTTGTGTAGGCATACATGTTGATGAAAACTTTAAGTGGAAGAAGTAAACTACTTAGATGCTCAAACTATTAAGTACAGCTACTTTTACTCCTCGTATAATGGCTAATCTTGGAAGAAACGAATAAACCTCCTGTCATATTTCGACTCAGTAATGTGTTATCGAATACTTGTCTGTATAACTCACCACTTAGAAAGTATTTACAGCACAAAGGTGAATAATAAGAACAATATGCGGTGTTCAGTTACCGTCGTCGTGTTCAAGTAGCTAGTCATATTGACTGTTCCAGCATAATGAAAATATTCTTAAACGAAATTCGCCACGAATAACCCCCGAAAATTTGATGGCCATGCTTACAGAACTAGAGGAAAACTGACATTTATTACCCGATTGTAAAGCTGTCTGTGGTCCAGAGCAATGTGCAATACTTAGTAACAAAAAATTTTGATCGTTTGTCCAGTGTAATAAAATGCATGATAGGTAGAAAGTAAAGTTTTAAATCTAGCCTAAAATTATTTCTCCTCTTCGACACATTCTAAAAAAAAAAACTGGTAGCTTTTAAAAAGAAAATCGAAGTTTGAAGTTTAGGCGAATGAGTAGGGCTAAAAAATATGTTCATTAATGTTAACAGTAATGAGTTGCAGATGTCCTGCGAATTGACGTATTCCATACCACTCGATAAAGGAATCGTTCAATTGATCTATGGAAAATCCAATAACTAACTAAAAAAGTAACTAATGTTAACTGAGTAAATCTTGTCTGTTATCGACTATGCCAAAAGTACTGTACTGCCTTTAAGTTGTGAAGAGGATAGAGCTGCATAATCACATGGTCGACATATGATGCAGTGTCATAAATAACGACAGAAAAGGGCAGACGTTTTAATTTTGACAAATGCGCAAAGAGCATGAACGACCTTCTATTGTAAGAAATACAGCTGAACACAAGCAATGGACTAAGACAACGGTGAAAATGAAAATAAATAAAATTTTTACAGATTCATTTATTTTGTGGAATCTCACTTCGATACAGCAAATGCTGGAAAGTCGTATCTCCAACGTCGTTAGGAAGTTGATATCGTCGAAGAAATGTCTGCCACACCCAATGTGAAAATCCCGGCGTGTTCCAGAATGAGATTTTCACTGTGCAGCGGAGTGTGCGAACTAGCCCGCGAAAGATAAAGGTCCCGAGTTCGAGTCTCGGTCCGGCACACAGTTTTAATCTGCCAGGAAGTTTCCCGGTGCGTTGACAATAATGGGGTCACCCGTACTAATTGCTGCGTAGAGCTCTTCGTTGGTGTTCACTCCCACAAGTTCACCTATGATTTTTTAAAAGATATAATAGCCATTTGACCGTACAAGAGGTTTTATCCCGCAATGTAGATTTCAGCCTTACACCATTATCAAGTATTACAAACTACTAGATCTGTGTTCTACGCGAGTCATCGTGAAACCATGCATATTCGGTTATATCAACCAATGTTGTCAGTAAACGCGAGAACATTTGTGTAACAGGCTACATTACTGGAATTAGCATGACTTCTTCACTTGATGTGGTTCTGGAATAAAATAGATGACCAAATCACAGATTTTAAACTTTGCTACACTGTGTCTAAACAGCTGCTGCACGGTTGTTTAGACTCAGTGTAGCGAAGTTTAAAACCTGTGATTGACTTGTGACACTGAGTAATGGCTTAAGGCCGAAATCTAGATTGTGGAATAAAACCTTTTGTACAGTCAGATGGCGGTAATACCTCTTAAAAAGTTGTATATGACCGTGGCTCCACACGAAAGTTAAACCAGCTCTGATAAGCTGTCATTTGCAGGATACAGTTGAACCGAGCGTTTCCGACCGATGCGGCAAGCCACCTCCAGTAAGAGGAGGCACAGGGACAATTTTATTATTATTATTATTTTAGATTATTCCCTTTTAAGAGAGCAATTGAACTTGAGTAGTCTTTCTTCGTACTTCCCACATTCTCTTCATACGTTCGATGTGTTCTCTCTTGCGTTCTTCCGACCATCTTTTTCCCGTTCTCCTATCCGTGTGTTCTTGTTTAAGTGTGTGTTTCTGTATGATGTTTCTAAATTGTTCTTATTGTTTCTGTTGTCTTGAATAGTCCCCAGTTCTTTAATATATTCTTCTGTTGCAGTGATCCACTTTGTCTTGTTTTTGCTCTTGTTTACTATCTCAAAGATTTGCCTTGTGAGCCTGTTTTTATTCATCCTGCTGATATGTCCATAAAATTTCATCCTTCTCTTTCTAATGGTGTCTCTTATTATTTCTATATCTTTGAAAATATCTCTAGCTGGCCTCCTCATCCAAATTCCTTCCCGAAGCACTGGTCCATGTATTTACCTCAGAATTTTTCTTTCCTTCTGTTCAATCCCCCTGATCTTCGTACGACAATGAATCACTGTAGTTTCCGCAGCAGAAAGTGCTTCTGGTAGAACTACTCTGTAGTAATGCCTTAGTTTTGCACTGACAGAAGTAGATTTCTTATTATAGTGATTCCAAGTGACCTCATATGCTTTTTGTAATCTGGAGGTTCTATCTTTTTCAGCCCTGATGTTTGGATTATCTCTCCCAGATATCTGAAGTGGGCAACTTGTACCACTTTCTCGTATTGGCCGGCCGATGTGACCGTGCGGTTCTAAGCGCGTCAGTTTGGAACCGCGTGGCCGCTACGGTCGCAGGTTCGAATCCTGTGTCGGGCATGGATGTGTGTGATGTCCTTAGGTTAGTTAGGTTTAAGTAGTTCTAAGTTCTAGGCCACTGATGACCTCAGTAGTTAAGTCCCATAGTGCTCAGAGCCATTTTTCTCGTATTCGGTAGTAATGGGGAGATTATCTACATGCTTGTTTTCCATATACTGTGTTTTCTCGTGGGAGGTTTGTAATCCAGTTTTCTGTGAGATTTCGTGTAGTTTTTCCAATGCAAGTTTGCCTTCCTCTCTATTGTTCGGTAGAATGGCAAGATCGTCCGCGAATGCCAGACACTTCACCCTGATTCTCTGCTCTTTTTTAATCCCAAGCTGAATTCCTTTTATTTCCTTTTCCCATGTCCTCACAGTTTTTTCCAGAACCATGTTAAATAGAAAGAGGGACATTCCATCTCCGTGGTGAACAACAGTTACTCCCATGAATTTAACTTTGGAGGTTTTATCTGTTAATACCTGTTGAATAATTGACCTTGTTTGCCTGTCTTTCCTGAACTACTCTAAAGTGTGGAATGATGTTCGTCTACCTATTAAATCGTAAGCGTTTTTAAAATTGACAAAAGTTACCACAGTATTTCTACACCTTCCCATTTGCGAAGTTGTTTTCAGGTTTCATATCTGTTTAATGCATGATGGAAAAGAATGTCAAATGTGTGTGAAATCTTACGGGACTTAACTGCTAAGGTCATCAGTCCCTAAGCTTACGCAATACTTAACCTAAATTATCCTAAGGACAAACACACACACCCATGCCCGAGGGAGGACTTGAACCTCCGCCAGGATCAGCCGCACAGTCCATGACTGCAGCGTCTGAGACCGCTCGGCTAATCCCGCGCGGCCTGATGCATGATCGACCTTTGCGAAACCCTGCCTATTTTATATTTTGTTAATTGTTATTTTATTGTTAGTTAGAAGCTGTTAATTAGAAATTTTATTGCCGGCCGAAGTGGCCGTGCGGTTAAAGGCGCTGCAGTCTGGAACCGCAAGACCGCTGCGGTCGCAGGTTCGAATCCTGCCTCGGGCGTGGATGTTTGTGATGTCCTTAGGTTAGTTAGGTTTAACTAGTTCTAAGTTCTAGGGGACTAATGACCTCAGCAGTTGAGTCCCATAGTGCTCAGAGCCATTTGAACCATTTTTTTTTAGAAATTTTATTATTAATTAGAAATTTCTCTTCACACCTCAATTCATAGCCAGTACTCCGTGATTTGCCCCGTGGTCTGTGTGCCGGATTCAACCATAATTTCAGCGTAAAGGGCGTTTGGCCTGGGAAAGGGCGCTGACAGACACAGTTTCGCCACACTGCTTCTAACTGACCATTAGGACGCGGGGAGTAGAATCGTGTGCCGGCAGCAGCGACGTGTGCAGAGCGTCTGTGGTGTGGTGTTCGTGGTCTCTGGTTTTCCAGCATGACGTGAAGCGCTTCTTCCTCCCTCCCTCCCTCCCTCCCTCCTACTAGGCGCGGTCGCAGGTTCGAATCCTGCCTCGGGCATGCATGTGTGTGATCTCCTTAGGTTAGTTAGGTTTGAGTAGTTCTAAGTCTAGGGAACTGATGACCTTATATGTGAAGTCCCACAGTGCTCAGAACCATTTGAACAATTTCTCTCCCTCCTAATGATGTCCATTTGGCCACCATCGTCTCTCTGATTGGTGGCTTGTTCACCGATTCCATGGCGCCCCCTACTGTATCAGAAGCCACTTTCACCTCTTGAACATCCTCTTTTGTTTCTATACTAGGCTGCTAGCCACTGACTTACACTACTGTGATAACGTGTGAACAGTTATCGTCTACGCCATGTTCATTTCAATCTTTGTCTTCCTCTATCATTTTTGCCCCCTTCATTTACTTTAAGACACAGATCCTATCATACTTTCCCTTCTAACGGGTGTCCGGGATGCGAGGATGAATTCGAACTTCGCGTCATTTTGTTATATGACGGTTGGCAGCCGCGGTTTTTCTTGTTTGTTATCTACGATCCATCCTTTCAGAAGATCCGTACAAGATTCAACTTGCACAATAGTTGAGGCCTGCAGATGATCGAATGACATCGATTTGTTCAGTGGGTCTTGGTTCGAAAGCGGAGAACGAGAATTTCATAAAAAGAAAAATTTTCTCAGATGAGGCGCACTTCCACTTCAGTGCTGTAACGATTCACGTTGAAAGGTGGCTACACTGAGCCACTGCGCCAGAGATTGCGCCAAAGAGTATTATTAAGCCGCCTCCACAGTGCTTGTCGAGAGCTCGTAGTAGTCAGTGCCTGTTAAGAACTCGTGGTAGTCAGTGCCTGTCGAGGTCTCGTGGTAGTCTGTGCTGAGATGTTGTAGCAGAGAGTGTTTGTTGAGATGTACTATTAGGCAGTGCTTGCTGAGATGTGATATTGGAGAGTTCTGGTTGAGATGTGATAATAGAGAGTCAGTGTGAGATATAATGTAAGGATTAGAGTGATTTTCATCAATATAAATGAGGTAACTAACTCCGTTTCTTTTCATTTCAGTGTCCTAAATAATGCGTCATTACAGGTTCAGTCAACAAACCATCTGGCGTGTGTTCTTGTATTAGAGTTTAATTCTGCTTTCCTTACGCAATTATAGTATTTGTAATTTTCTTTTATCACGTCAGTAAAATTGGTATTTAAAAATTCTTGTCTTGTTGAAGAAGAACCGTGCCAGATGTGCGTTGAGTTATACTTCCACATACAGAACAGTTATACTTGTGCTTTGGTTTCGTAGGTTTCATAGTTGCTGGGGACTTAATTAATTAATTGTGTTAACGAAAAATTTCATTTCATTCTTTGTTGTTGTTCTTTGCAGTCAGATAGCGTAATAATACTAGTCAGGGCCAACCGTTTACGAGACACAGCGTAATCGGACATAACAGCTACTAAAAAAAACTAAAATTATTTTCAATTTTATTTAATTAAGCCCCCATGCAACGTTGAATGTTACTTAACCCTTTCAGGGGAAGTGGTTCCGTTTGAAACCACCTACAACTTTCTCATTTTGTGGCAAAAGGGCAGTGGCTACATTTGGGACACCATTCAGCAGCCTAGTTGGTGCTGCCCTCTAGCGGCTGTCACTGGAACCGCTTCAAAATCTGTAAATATTAGCAAGTAGTGAGGCGAGTTGGATAGCCATTATTGTACGCTGTGAGCGAACGTCTTTGTTCTCAAATTGTGACTGTTTTCTTCTGTATTAGGTAAATTTATGCATGTATTAAATGCATAATACTGTTCGGTTTACTTTAATACTATATGTACTGCAATAATAACAAAAATAATGCATTTATTTCCGTGAATGTTGTGGCGGTTCCATTTGAAACAACCCTGTATGCGTTCAGTTTACGTATATTTCATTTAATTTTGACATTCTTCTGTCTCACTGTATGAAAATTAATACAATAAACACAAGGAAAAATTAAAAATTAATTTTTTTTTTAATTTTGCCCCTGAAAGGGTTAACTTAAGGTTCTTTTGCTGGTTCATTGATGAATGAACGCGAAATTTTCGTGCGTTACAAAATTTATTCATATTAATTGACATCCGAACTGCACACTCGTCATGTAAACAAAACACGGACAGACTTCATTGATCTCTTTCACTTCCAAAAATAACAAAAACTGACTTTCCCCGCACCATCGCTGCATCGCTTTTTGTAGAATTTTAACAATAACTTCCGAAATAAAGCATTATTAATTTTGTGCAATTTTGATGTTAGAATTAAAATTTACAAAACGTGAAGAAACTGATGTTACAGCCGAATAAGGCATAAAATACAATATTCAATGTCAATCTTTTATAGTAAAGATTCCACAAGAAAATCATTCTGAACTTTAAGTACAATACTGTCTCTCGTATTATTTTGGTTACGTAATTCATTACAGTTTGGATTTGGTTACTAATATTGAATGATAGTACAGAGCTCGTGCTTTATCCGGCTGCATGCATAAAATGCACAAATAAGGCATCAAATTCTGGAAATTGGAAAACTGTGAGACGTAAACAATTGGAGAGTTAATTATAAATGTAGTTACAAAGAATATTAATTACAGAGGAAGACATAAAAATAAATAACAAATGAAAATACATCGCATGGTAATAAATTTTAAGCTGTTTCTCAAGATAGTGAGGTCTTCTGTTACTGGATTTTTAGATTACCATTTTGTTAATCGGAAGCATTGATTTTTCATGCTAACATCTCTGCAGTCTCTAGTTATTTATTGCTAAGGACTTATTCTTCAGTTTTTTGATTACTTACTTAATTTAGTATATGTACATAATTTTATCAACGACAACACTCCACGAATAATCATGACAACGCACTTCCTTCCAGAACATTCCACACGCCTTCGTAATGAATATCATTTTTTTTTAATCAAATAGGACAGAATGATATATAGACACGCATACAAGACTCAAAATGGCTCTGAGCACTATGGGACTTAACAGCGGTGGTCATCAGTCCGCTAGAACTTAGAACTACTTAAACCCAACTAACCTAAGGACATCACACACATCCATGCCCGAGGCAGCATTCGAACCTGCGTCCATAGTGGTCGCGCGGTTCCAGATTGAGGCCCGATAACTATCCGGATGCATATAAAAAAGGTGGTATCAGACATTTCATACGAATTTTGGGGAAGGCTGTATCGTTACAGTGTGTAGTAAATAACCAGATTTGCAGACTCTGAGGTAATGAAAATTCGCGAATGACTGTGGAAGATGCGATGCGTCCACAACGCACGTCTGTGTGGTGTGGGTTCTGAGCAGGAAGAGTGATTAGCCCGTACTTTTCCAAAAATGATGAGGCAGCTGCCGTCACAGTGAACGGCGACCGTTACCGAAACGTGCTTTCGGATTGGGTTGTCCTCCTTTTGATGGAAATGACCATTTATGGTTTCAACGAGATGGTGCGACATGTCACACATCCCGTGAAACGATTGCTCTGTTGCATTAAAAGTTTCCTTAAAAATTTCTTTTCGCGTGGCAGCGAGGAATGGCGTGCCAGGTCATGCGGTCTTACGGCTTGTGACTTTTTTGTGGAGACTTGTGAAATCAAAAGTACACGTCAGCAAACCACAAATAATGCACCAAATGTAGGATGAAATTAAATGAGTCGTTAATGGAATCCCACCCGATGTTTCTGAACGCATTCTTGATATCTTCAATGAACGCACTGGTCATTGCCACGCAGCCTTGGGTGGTCATATTGAGAATATAATATTTCGAACATAAATGGGAGAAGCTGCTTACCGTGTTACACTTTCAATGAATTTTGTATGTCCCACAGCACTTAAATATTCGTCCTTCCCAGTCGCCCTCTAGTTAGTGCTTACCACGCAGTACTATCCTTGCCATTTCGGCTGAGAACTGCCGCTTACGCCTAAGTTCGTGATGTGTTTCCGAAAGGCGTTGTGCTTCAGACGAACAGTCTCAGAAACCATGTCTCAAGTACTTTGATGCACATAGCCTTCTTTTGCCGACGCGTGAGCCCTTTGACTGCGCAAGTCTCATTCTTACGTTCACCCCCAAGAGATTTTGTTCCATAGTTTCACGGACTATTGCAATTTCATAACATAAATATTATAGAAATCTGTTCTCTGAGAGCTTAAAAAAACACTTCTGGATGATTCTTTTCTTCTCTTATTTTTCCATACGCAGGTTCAACTGTAGGGAAGAATCACTGCAACCTTACCTTGCGCCCTTTTTAACTCTGCCACTTCGCCCATGGCCGTCCAGCCTTATTGTTCTCTCTCGGGTCCTCTCCTTATTGCATATATCGTCTGCCTTTCAACGATTCCCATTTAAGTCTTCCCCCCCCCCCCCCCCCCCCCCGAGCATTGTTACACTTTCGTATAGGCTACGACGATCTTTTACAAAGATACAAGTGCCTCTCTGAATTTTTCGAATCCTGTCGTCATACCTACACGATGATAACTCGAGACACGTGAACAGCCGCGTCGTCCTAAATCTGGGGAACTATAATCTGTCGGAAAAATGAAGTGCGAGTGAGCGAGTCCCCCACTCTGCCTACCCAGCTGTGTCACGAGGCACTTCAACAGGCTGTTTCACAACGTAGTACCGGCCTTGCCGTTGAGCGCTTTAAATCTGTGGTGACGCTGTGTACAGATACGTTCCAGCTGCGTTTAGTTTTAGACAAATGCGTTAATACCATAAGGAAAACAAAACACCGCAGCTTCTTCGGAAACACAACATTGTAGAGTAAATAATATTAATATAGGAACGGAAGTCAGGATTATATTACAAACGTAGAACCGAATGTCTCTTCATGTGAATGTATATTCATTCTTTGTTATTCGTAAAACGAACCCCATATAATGCAGTCAATCTGTAGAATTCAAGGCTTGTTCTTACTTTGTTTTTCTACTAAAAGGTAGAAGTTTTCTTTGAAGGGCTGCATTGAAACTTAACAATTCTTATCACACGAAGAGCGTTTTTAAAGTAAACAGAAATCTATAATTTTGAGTGTTGTATTGGTTCGCCTTGAAATACTTTTTTTGTCACTGTCTTCGTAAGCGTGTCCGAAAAGGATGTGTACAATGTTATGCATATTGGATATCTACTCTGTTGTCAGCTATCAAAAATGTTCCATGTGGCTCTGAGCACTATGGGACTTAACTTCTGAGGTCATCAGTCCCCTAGAACTTAGAACTACACACACATCCATGCCCGAGGCAGGATTCGAACCTGCGACCGTAGCGATGGCGCGGTTCCAGACTGTAGCGCCTAGAACCGCTCGGCCACCCCAGCCGGCAATGTTACACGTGTTCTGGTAGCATAAATGATTATTTGTTTTGTGTAAAACAGATTAGAGAATCTGCATCGAATTTTGTTATAAGAATGGAATAACGTGTATGAAATTTTTAGAAATGTTAAATATCACATTTGGTGAGTTCGTTACGAGTAAACCAAGGGCATACAAGTGGTATGAACATTTCAAAGCAGACCTTAAAGGATCGCGGTTTTAGAAGCATGGATGAGATTAAAAATGTACAGTTAAGAGACCTATAATCTATCCCGAGGAAACAGTTCCTAAAGTGTTTCGGGAATTGGAAAATCCACTGGCATAAGTGTATAGTATGAAATGGGGAATATTTTGAAGAGATTTGCCGTAGATTAAGTAATAAAGTTCTTACCAAAAAAGAAAAACTAATATGTGAACGTACCTCCTACGTCAAGCTTTTTACTTAGAAGTCCAGAATCGGTGTAAATGTTTCGAAGGAAATTTCAGCAGTGTTTAGAATAGCTATTGCGCACATGTTTT